>NW_017306535.1:984582-1008765 GCF_000935625.1 Nanorana parkeri
ACTTACAAAGGTTTGAGCTTTACTTTTCAGAGTATATGCTCATAGGTCCTGTTAAGAGTTCAAGACGAACATTGTCAGGATTTTCTTCTCATCTTTCAGTCCATTCATTGCCATCAGGTTCCTCGGTGCAAGCAAAACCTTAGGTTATAAGTACACATATCCAATGGTGTCGCATAATCTTTTCCAGTCCAAGGATATCAAGCCTTTTTCCTCTAATTTTCATAGTAGGACAACTAGCTTGTCCTACTATGCTGAAGACTAGTCTTGGTTTGAACACTTAAACAGATGGATCAGGATCCAAATATTGCATATGGAATCACTATATTCATCACCTTAAGCCATCAACGGGCTATAGGATGCTGTGCCTGGCAGATGTGTATTCACATTCCTCCACACCTGTACTTCATCGAATGTCTTGCGCACCATTCTAAAGTTCAACTTATATTTTGGTTTGTTACTTGCCCTTTGGCCTTGCTACAATCCTAGGTCATTTTCCAAATATTACATCTAGTCACATCCTTCTTGAGTGAACAAGCATTCAAGCTATTACAGCGACATTCTGCTGATAGTTCAGCATGCTCTTACTCTGGCAGTCCATGAGTTAGGCACAGATCAAATTAGAAGCGATCGCCAAGGGGGAAAGACAAAGTGGTCTAGTGCTTGCTGAGGCAGACTATACCTCTATCATCCCCCTTGGCATCCCAAGTTGACAGGACAACTCCTTGGTGTCTCAAGTTGCCAGAATCAATTCAACTGGTGACATTGGACTTATTGGCCGCTAGAGTCTTCCAACAGGGTTCTTCGGACAAAAGAGAAAACGTTCCCTGTGGCTTTGGTTCTGGATGATTCCAAATAGGAGATTTTTGGTTGTAACTGAAGGCGGCAACCCTTTTCAGCTGTTATCTATGTCCCTATCCAGTGATCGTGTTAATAAGAGATTCCTGTGTGCAAATCACTTCAACAGCCCTTTGGTTAATGGTCAGTGACAGTCCATCAAGAGGAAAATGTCTTCAGCATCTTGGAGTTAACATGTTGCCAGTATTCCAGGATAAAGTTTTTTTTCAGCTCATGCCAGCAATGTTGCTGCTATGCTGGGGAAGAGCATGGAGGTTATTCAGGTCGATCTGTTCATCTTTCTGGTGGTTTTGGTAAGTGGCACTCTGTGTGCACTAGGTCACATGTATTGTGCTGGTCAAGCATATGGAGCCACAGATCAATCTTTGGGTTCGCTCTTCCGCAGACTGTCATCCCTACGGATAGACTTCAGTGATGTACCTCCAGAGTTATTCTGGAAGGCAGTAACCTGCCATATGTTCCTGTTCCATTACAGGGTCTATCCAGGAGGAAGATCCATGGGGAAGTTGGTTCTGCATGTGGTACAAATAATTTATTATCTCAGAATTACCCTCCCTGTTTGTGTGATCGCTATATCCCATTGTATGCTGCCATGTACGGTGTCAGGAAAACGGAAAATTGTATACTTACCTATCGGTAATTTTCCTTTCCTGACGCCAATACATGGCAGCATACAGGACCCTCCCATGGCTTTCGCATTGAGTACTTGTTACGAGAATGGTGGCCTTGGGAGGCGGGCTTTAATTTATAGTATAACTGGTCCTGTGATTGGGCTGGGGGCGGAGCCATACCCATTGTATGCTGCCATGTACTGGCATCAGGAAAGGAAAATTACCGATAAGTAAGTATAGTAAGTATTACCGGTAAGTATACAATTTTCCTATATATATATATACATATATATATATATAGATATATATCTATACCTATAGATATATATATCTATAGATATATACATACACATACTAGGTGTTGCTTGTCTTTCTCAAAGAAGTGACACGTAAAAACATTGACCAATTGATTAATTTATATTGCCACATTACAAGATCCTGTGAATGCCGCATTCATTGGACAGTTTATATCTACTTACCTTGGATGCACTTGGGCAGTTTTTACTCTTATCTGATTGACCTTTCTCTGTGTGTGTGCCTATATGTACTTATTAAAGTGTATCTCCAGGCAAAGTTTCAATTTATATTCTTTTTTGGGGATAGAGTGGTGAAGTATTAGAACCTTCGATGGGTTTTAACTGTTGTTCGGTTAGACAGTTATCTTGCTAGAGATGTATCCACCTCGCCCTACGTGGGGTGATTGCTATTATTAAATTTAGCTTTGCTGGGCTGTAGACAGGCTAATGTAAATTATTAGTGCTGTAATAATTTGGTCTTCCATTAGCCTTGTGTTTTTGTTTGCTTTTGCCTGCTGCTGAAGTAGGGCCATAACAATAGAGCAAGAAATTACAATAATCCTTATGTTTGCTTATGTCTCCCTTGCCAACCACTAGGAGGGTTATTTGCAGTGTTCCATGCTGGGGAAGGGCTTAAATATTTGGGGCTGACCTTGCAAATGTCTTTTCCCCTCGGGCTCCTGACAGGGGGAGGATGTGTTGCTGACTATGGTCTAACTAGGCCTACTGTCTAGGGAAGGACGGTGTGTGTGCAGGGAAATGGAGGCCTGGATTTGGACCTAAAGCTCTCCTGCCTGGTAGAGGTGGAAGCTGACCCAAAATGGCATGCCAGGCCAAGGTACTCTAATGGAAGGTGAGGCTGAGTAGAAGCTGGATCCTTGCAGGTACCTTTTGACTTTCTTGGGTTGTGGTACAGAGAAGTTTACTAGGCAGCTGAAGTTCTGTTATACACAATGATGTTGGTTCCACCTTAAAAGCTACCTTAAAAGCTATTTGCAATCTAAGTTCTGAAAAGTGGATATAGGATGTGGAGTTTGTATGTGTACTGAGTGTAACCTTAAAGTGACTGGTGCCCAATTTAGAAATACACTCGACAACCAGCCAAGGACTTACCCCTTAGGTGAAATGCTAGCCCACCCTGTCTCTGGAGGCCCTCACGTGCTTTTGGGGTCAGGGGGGTGCTACAGAGAGGTTTACACTTACTTTCTGTCCTGCTGACATGGTTTCATCGGGCAAGAAGTGAGGGAAGCTCTTCAATGACTACACAGACAGAAATAAAAATGCTTGTGTTTTTTTAAAGTAGGTTAGAACCCCTGTAAGATTTGTATTGGTATATGTGTCCATGTTGCAGTTTTTCTCTTACTTCCTGCCTGGTAAAACTGTTTTACGCATATCAGGAAGCGAAAGGGAAATCTGTCTACAGGAGCTCCTGATAGCAGTATAAACCCAATAGGGGTTCTAATTCTTCCCTACGTTATCCAAAACTAGAAAACAAAGTTTTCATTTGATATATACTTTAAAGTGACACTAAACTCAGGAGGTAAATCTTAAAAATGCATTCAATACCTTAACTATTAACAAAAATGTATTTTATTTGTGTATCACTCAGCTGTAGATCTCAATTGATGCTGACACTGTCCTTCCTTCTACAGGGTGGCTACTTTTGTTCCCCATGGTTCCTGTGTGTGTTGTAAAGTAGCCACGGCTCCAAGCTCACTCCTGTAATGGACTACAATAATACAAATTAATAAACAAAATGTGACATTGTAGTCTATCAAATAAGGTAGAGTTTTGTTAGTAGTTAAAGTACTTGAATGGATTTTTTCAGATTTAACTCTTGAGTTTAGTGCTACTTTCAGCTCTGTTTGTCCACTTGGAGACTCCTGCTGGTGGACCCTGGACTTACACCAATTCAGTTCAGGAATTACAGTCCCACAAGCAGTTACCCTGGCTATCCAAGGTGTTACTAACACTGTCCTTCTGCACTTCACTTCCTCTGTTTTCAGAAAAGCAGGTACTTCTGGTAATGTAAGTATTTTGGAATAAAAATATAGCTGTATGTGAAATTGTAAATATTTATATGGTCAGTCTGCCTAGAAAATATATTTCAGTTTTAGCAGATGCAGGAGAGTTAAACCATCTGGCAGATTTTCTCTTGGGGGCTCTGTTGGTGGGGTCCCTTGTTTGAATACCTATGTCTGTCTTTATTTGATTTTATTTACTCTATTGAATGGAAAAGTGCTGGAAGATACAAAAGTGAATGAGAACACCCAAAAACGGAAAGATAGACAGGATTTATGGCAAGGAAATCTCACTCTTGGTGTTTCCAAATCGATGGCTGAGTCCACTAGGCTAGTCACACTTTAACTAAAATATCACTTTTCAGTGGACATTTGAATATTTTACAGCTAATAGGAATGCAGTAATGTTTCTTTGTTCTGACTGCTCTAAAAGGATTACATTTAAAAAATGGTTGCTCTTTAGGCTGGGTTCACACCTAGGCGTGCCGAATATGCACCTTTGCCATGCGTTTCCGAGGGCTATCCGGCTGTATCCTAATGGATACGCGCGGCAAATACGCCCCAAAAAAGCTCCTGTACTTCTTTGGGCGTAGGGCGTTTTGCAGCGCGTTCCTACGCGCTGTAAAACGCCCAGGTGGGAGCCATGCCCATAGGCAATCATTGGTTTTCACATGTTGAGTGTTTTATAGCGCGTATGAACGCACTGTAAAATGCCCAGGTGTGAACCAGGCCTTAGATTGCTTAATTAAATAGTCATATAGGGGACTGTAAATTTGTTATAGTAGTAATTTTTTTACAGTTCCAATGATTTCATTGTTTTCATGATGTCAACTCAACACAATAAAAATACTTTTAGAAATCTTTCCCTCAACACTTAAATAAATTAGCAATGATTTGTTTTTCTATGCACTGTCAGTTACAGTTGGTAGGGAAGTAAATATTTTTATATGATATGTAAATAAGCTAACACTGTTAGAAAATGCATGTATTAACCATTTGGTTCTATTTACATATTAAATACGTTTAATGAGCTTAGTCATACACAGCCTATGTATATTTCCATATATATTGTTATCATATATTTTATCCTGTTAATATAGGTCTGTTTAATTGTGCTTTTTATGCATTCTGATAGTTTTGTAATTATGTTAATGCACTGTACACCATATGTTTGTGTTAGTTTTACCTTCCCAGGGCAATGTGTGCAGAAGCCTTATTGCTTTTTAGGATTAGCAAGGTGAATAACCAGAGTCATAGATTTTGCAGAGTTAGACATTTTCAAAAGTGCCCATATGCTTTAATAATTTAGGCTATTAAGTATGGCTGCATTAAACATTATAATATTTATGGGAAAGATATGTTACAAAATCACTGGACAATCTGCTAAAAATTACTAAAATGGAAATATACTCAAGTGGAAAGAAAATTGGTTGACAGAAAATAGTGTACGGTGTGTATCAAGTGCTAACATAGATCTGTAATGTCCTAATTTTCTATGGTGGCTCAAAACATTGTTTACAAAGATCTGTAATGTTGAAGATGTTTTACAGCTTCTTCAATTCTAATAAGTGTCAGGAACATAGTCCAGCATTTATAGCCACACAGGTAACAGTCACCTTAATCCAACCATCATGGACTGTGCCAAGACATATGTTTATTGCCTAAGAACGGAATGGATGGTGTGGAAGTTGTACAACCATGTAAACAGAAGGAGAAGGACCTGTGCAGACTTCCCCACCCAAAGCAGTGGGATCAGATAATTAGAACAGGGTGATCCCACACGTTGACACTTCATACCTGTACTTGGACAATGAGCATCTGTCTTGACACATTCCATTGGCATTGGATTAAGGTGATTGTGCTACTTGTGTGGAGTATGTTTCTGACACTCATTATAACTAAAAAAGCAGCTTGGACAAGTTGCAAAACATCTTCAACATAACAGAACAAGTACAGATGAATGTGACTGGCTACTACTTAAGCAGATCTAAACAATAACTGAGTGACATGTAGTTTGCTAAAGCAATGAGTATTGTACACAATGGCCATATGATCAATAGAATAACATTTTGATCAATAGAATACTTTTGTTTGAACATACCATGGCACACACCAGTTTTAACCAGTTGACATCCGCAGTGTTAAACCCCCTTCCCATCCAGGCCATTTTTCAGTATTCAGCTCTGCGGTACTTTGACTGACATTTATTCCGTCATGCAACGCTGTACTGAAATGAATTTTATACCATTTTTTGGGGACAGATAGAGCTTCCTTTGGTGGTATTTATTCACCACTGGGGTTTTATTTTTTACTATATTAGGAAAAATTACCGAAATTTACAAAAAAAAACTGTTTCCCCTATATTAAATGATAAAACATTTATTATTACCCAATTTTTTGGTAAAATATAAAAGACGGGGGTCACGTCGGGTAAAAAGACACCAAACATGTCAAGCCTTAAAATTGCGTGCGCGCGCGAAACCTCAAAAAACGATAATACCCAAAATTGGCCATAGGCGACGCTTTAAAAGCTGTTACCGCTCATCAGTTTAGTGTTATCAGTGATTGATGGCCCTAAAATGATTGCTCTCACTGCGACGTTTGCGGCGATATGTAACATGTGTAGCGCAATTGTCGTTTTTGCGCGCTGGTGCACCGGACGCATTTTTACGTTTATATGTGCGTAAACGTGGGGGTGGGGGAATTAAACATTTTGGGGGTTTTTTTAAAACTTTTTTATATGTGACTTTTATTTTATTTTTTTCTATATATTTTTATTTTTTTGCACTTATTGTTATTGCTATTATATAGGGGGATTGTTATCCCCCTATATAATAGCAAAGCACACTGACAGGTCCTCTTTATGGAGACATTAGGGGTCTTTAGGACCCCTAATGTCACTGGTGGACCCCAAAAGAAGCTGATGAAGCAGAAATCTGCCGTCCGTCCGCTTTTTTACAACGGGCGGACGGCAAGTGGTTAAAGAAGGTTTATACGCGACTTTCATAAAATACTGTTTTTATATCAGATTCTTTTTATTAATTTAGAAGTTTTGCATAGCAGATAAGGACAAATATCAAATGGGCAATGTCTGCCATAACAAGTGCACAGATATCATAAACGGTAGAAGATTGCTGGAGGGCGGCAAAATATAGTATTTGAAACAAAACTCTTACAGGCACATAGCACATTCACATAGTGGAAGCCATAATACATAAACAAATGATGCAATTTTATCATCTGGCAATTGTATATATACATAATGTAATGGTAAATCAGCCAGCATTCAAGTCAAGTACTCATATACTTGTAGGATTAGACTGAAGTGCACAACAGGGGAAGTTGTGATAAGAACAGAGTGCCCTGTCGTCAAGCCACCTGTTTAAGATCTTGGAATGCCTGTAAAGCATGCCCTGGTGCAGATAAACAAGTTTTTCAAAAGCAGTTAAATGATCTAATTCCTGAAACCATGCATCCACAGGGCGGGGTAGAAGATACCCATTTCAAAACAAGCACACGGCAGGCAGCAAATAAGGTCCTGGTGATAGCGGTAGTAGTAAATTAATCTAATATAGATGACTCAAAAATACCCCGGATACAGGTAACTGGAGTGTTGGAAATTGAAGTTGCAAAAACAGAGTTTAGTAAGCAATAACTGCATTCCAGTATCTCACCAATTTGGGGCATCGCCACAATAAATGAACCAGAGAACCCAGCCAAAGTCACACTTTGGTCTTTTTGCATCATTGTTAGGTGATGGGAAGCAGAAAGACACACCTGATGTACAGACTGCAGAACCTCCTCCCAGACATCATCCGAGAGTGACTTAATGTCAGATTCCCAACCCCAACTGCACTTCAATGGACATTTGTGCAAAAAACTAGATATCATATGAACATGCAAAATAGAAATCAGTGCTTTCATGGTCATGGCATGTACTAATGTATCCAAAACCTTTGTGGGACATATGCGTCCCACAATGCGTACACGGATGGGCATGAATAATATGGTCAAGGCAGGTTTTTATAAAAAACTTTTCTGTCAAGTGTCAATTGACTGCAAAAACTGAAAGGAATGCAAGTTACCATTTTCATACAATTGTGAGAGAGTTGTAACTCAAGCCAGCTCCCAATTGAGATATACAATAAGTTTAAACACCTCCTGCAAAAGCTAATTTTCCCATATAGGAGTATATTTAGTAACACCAGTTACCCCCAGTAAACATTTAAAAGATCCCCATACCTTACCCATTAACTGGATAGTAGGCATAGAAGAGTGTGCTTTTATGTAAATAGACGTTTCAAGGGAGAGGAGCAGGTCCCTTCCCTGAAAATGGTAGCTTAGCATGTAAAAGGCCTGAGAATTTCCACTGACCACATCCTATCCAGATAAATGTTGCAGTTGCAATGCTAAAAATAGATCCAAGGATTAGGGGCAAACAAGCCACCCTGTTCCTTAGGGTATTGTAGAACTTCCAATTTCGAACGTGAATGCTTCCACCCTACAAATAAGTTCTCTAAAAATACTGTTGGGCCTTCTAAAGAAACACTGCGGGATCCAACAGGGAGAGTTATGGAGTAGATAGAGTAGTTGAGGCATCCATATCATCTTGATAAGGTTTACCCTGCCAGCCACTGACAGCGGGAGCTTGCACCATACACCACACTGTGTTTTACATTTCTGAAGAACAGTAAATTATGTTCCATATAGGGTTAGGAGTAATGTGAATGCCCAAACATGTAAATCAGATGACTACCTGAAGATGTACTATCAGACTAGGTAGTGGTGTAGTCAGCAGATCCAATGGGAGGAGAATGGATTTTCCCTAGTTTACATGCAAACCCAATAATTAGCCAAATTCAGAAAGCAATTAATGTTGTGTGTCAGCTAGAAATATTAGTGTATCATCAGCATTATCTTCCTCTGTTCCATGTTACCTGCTGCCACATATGAGGAAGATCATATCAGGGCAGTTAAAAGCTCTATAGCTGTCTCGAACTCAAGAGGGGAAAGGGGGCATCAGTGTTTAGTTCCCCTATGTAATCTAAAGGGAGAGGAAAAGGAATTGTTTATCCAAATATTAGCTGAGGGTTGGACATATAATAGTTGCACCCATTTATGAAAGGAAGGACCAAATCCAAAAGCAGAGAGGCCCATCTACACATATTTCCACTCCACACTGTCGAAAGAGTTGGCTATGTCTAGGGACAATAGAACCCTATTGCCCGAGTTGACAACAGGAATTTGCATGTTAAACACTCTGCATATATTCACTGCTGTAGATTTGTTAGGCATAAAACCCATCAGTGAGGAGAAATATAGGATTCAGGCATTTTGTTGAAAGATGGAGAAAATGGCTTCTGATGTAGTTTAAAGTTGGCCAAGTGAATCTCAGTGAAATTTCGCAATCTGAGATAACAACTTACCAATGGTTTCTCCCTCTGCCCAATATACCTGAATCACAAAAAAAATGTTTTTGGGGGGCTTTTTGTAGAATTAGGTAGTCTAAATGTGTCTGTGCCGCATGCCAACATCTAGCTACTTCCTGCCCAGCCATCTTTTCTCTCTCCCTGCAGTCACTTTTAATGATACTAATTTGATTAAGGAAAAGACCTCTCAGTGAATCCCAAACAATCCCCTGTGGGGCTGTAGAAGCATTAGGAGTGAGAAAACATGATAACTCATACTCCAGCGAGGTGTCTAAAGGAAACAAGGAAAGCCAGAAGGGACTGAGTCTCCAAGGCAAGGAGGTCGGTTTGCGGCCCGCAAAGACTATTATAGAATGATCTGAAAGTACCCTGGGCTCTATTTCTACTAAAACTACTGGAACTCCATAGAGCTCAGTACTAAATCAGTATGGGTTAAAGTATTGTGGGTTTTGGAAAAACAAAATAATTGAAGCTCCCCAGGATGTAACTAGCACCAAGCAACAGGGAGGCCAATATAGGAGATTTTACACATTTTATAGGTTTATACACATCAGCCAAAATACATTCCAGATCGCACAGTTTGTAGTGAAGAAAAACAAAACAGCACACTTTATCACATTTCAACTGAATGCAGGAGAAGACCATGCTATTATGTATACGTACAGAAACCCTTCTAGCACAGGGGGTGTGACAACAGTGAAATGCTTTTTGACAAAATTTCCTCTCAAGAAGATGAGAAGTCTCTATAATAGCATGCATCTCCTGCAGACAGGCCACCAAAGGCTTGTGTGAAAGGATAGATGCAACAATCACCTATTTATTTACACTTTTGATGAAAGTATAGGAAGTTTATGCTCAGACATAACCATTAACAGAAATTTCAATTGTTTGTAAAAAAAAATTCACTTCTTGAACCTTAGCCCTCTTCTTCTGGACTTCCTGTGAGAAATTCAGAAAGAGCTTCACCTTAGAACCAGCCAGAAATATTTATCCCAGATCAAGGAATTTGCAAAGAGCAGTCTCTTTATCACAGTAGTTAAGTAATCTAATCAAGAGAGGTCTGGGAGGGTTACTAGTAGGAAGAGGGTGAGTGGGGGACCCTACAGTATGTGCATGTTCAACCACAAACATGGGTGATAGACAATCCTTACCCACAGTCTCTATTAGCCAAACCTCATAAAGACTGAAGGGTTTATCTCATCAATAGTTCTGGAATGCCAACAGCCCCGATGTTATTCTGCCTCAACTTGTTTTTAATAACGTCAGACTTGAGTGACTTAGCTGGGGATTTCTGTAGGGCAATTTTCAGCTTGTAATGGAGTAGTAAGATCTTCTAGGTCACGCACCTGAACCTCTAACACTGCAGCCCTCTTCACTTTCTATAACGGGTCTATTCACTAAGCTGCCGAGGGCAGCCGAGTGAACAACCGACCCCAAGTGAAGTGAGCCGAACACTGTTTGGCTATTCACTTCAGGCTGGTAACCTTGGGGGCCAGGAGCAGAAGACTCCCGGGGCTCCAGGGTGAGTTTGCTGTTTGGAGATCAGTGTCCTGGTTAGCAGGTAAAAAAAATTCTACAGAGCACTCTTTGCGCCACTGCTTAAGAGCTGTTTTAACTTTCTGCAGCTCTTCAAATCTCTAGCCACGGATGTAATCCTTCACTGGCCCAAACAGGTAGAAGTCACATCTGTAAATCACAAAGAGCCGCACCTTGCTGCCTGAACTCCAATAAAAACAACTTTATTGACTCCAGATACTGCTCAGTCCCTTTTAAGACCTTCTCCACCTTAAAATGTTATACCATGTTTTAGGTTTTTTTGCATCTACTCCTAATTCATTATATAAAACAGATGGAATGATAGGATTAACACAATACACACATCCACATATAGCAAACAATTATCCTCAATATAAATGGATTCACAGTAATGAATTATACATAACATGAAATGTTCCACAATCAATATGCAACTATATAAATATCAGGAAGGAGTGGTGTCATCTTTCTCATATGCATGTAGAAGTCACATTATTATTATTATACGGGATTTATATAGCACCAACAGATTGCGCAGCGCTTTGCAATATAAGGAAGACATTACAATCACAATACAATTCAAGACAAGATGGTAAAGAGGGCCCTGCCCATGAGGGCTTACAATCTAAAAATGGTGGACGAGGAACCACTAACCAGCCCATTTGGTAATCACCTGCCTGGTGTCATAAGAGATGTAAGGGCATTAATTATTATGATACAGCTGTATGACATGGATGTCTTTCTGTGGCCTTTTCTTCCTGATAGCTTTATTCAGCTTTAAGTGTACCAATGATGGTTTCTTTGTTGAATGTTGTGCCTTTATCCAACACATCCATGAAAATGATGCCTTGGGTATCCTTGAACATAGTCGTCATGGTCTGGCAGATTTGGGCTGATCTGGCAGATTTTAATTTCTTTGGAAGAAAGCTTGAATGGCGCCATTTAATGCCTTGTCAACTATTTCAGTTTAACCCTTTTTAAACTTCTTTACCCCATGCCTAACATTGCTCAACTCAATTACTGCATCACCATTTACATTCTTCAGGTGAGTATGGATCTCAAAAGCCAAACAACCCTCTTTAGTAAAAAACTAAATTACTACTCTTTGTTTCAAGCTGTCATTCATGGTCCACTTGGTAGCTTAAATAAAAGCGGAACCACACATTCTTTGAGTTAGTCCATATGCATGACATACAGTATATCAAGCATGGTATAATAAGTTCACATGCACAGCAGAAATGAAAAAACAGGATTTATTTTCTGATATACTGTATATTACTTCTAAAATATGGTAGTACCTCCAACTCTGCTGTACATCATAAGGCCAGTTCAGGTTTCTACAAAGTCTTAAAGGCCATCTTAATACAAACATATAATTGAATGAAAATATCACTTGAAGAAAATGTGTAACTTTTACTTTTCCCATATTTATTATTAGTAGATGCAATGTAATCTGAGAAAACATAATTTTCTTAATGTACCAATATTTGCAATTCTAGTAATAATGACAGATCTTATATGTTATTGTAGAAACATAGATGAAAAACTGATATGCCATTTAAGATTAATACAAGTGCATGACATCAAGAGTTCCCTTCTGAAGCAGGTGCAGATTTAATATGTCAATAAATGCATATTTCCATCAAAAACATATTAGCATGTAAAACTGAGCTGAATCTAACATTGCTGGAATGCATTTTGCAGTGTATTGGATACATCCTTGGAGGTATTGAATTTTTACCTATTAAGAAAGTAATATAAAAAGATTGCTATATCTTACACTCCCCCAGGCAATGGCAAGCCAACATTTACATCACATATTGAATTAAATGGCAATATGGATTGTCTAGGTAAAACACAGAACACTTATTCTCATTAATAACTTTGTTTCATCAGGCTAAATCAAATCTATGTTTTTTTTTCTACTTCATATGATTCCACACAGGCATTCAGACTGGCAGCTAGGAGCAAGCCTGCACACATAAAACATACGACAATATGTAGTGCCTAGCACAATTACATAGCAAACACTCAGACTGTTGCTGCATTCTGTCATAAAATGTTCTCATGATTGATTTCCTTTAGATATAGTAATCGCTGTGTTTGTTCAGTGCTCACATTGTCAGAACAACAGATGTATCTATAAATAACTCACAATCAAGATTGATCTGTTTAATAATGGACGTTCTTTTCATGTGCAAATGGTTGAAAATTATATTTATGCTTTTTTTTTTCTACAAAGAAAGCATGCATGGTTTTGTGCCCTTCCAAGGTCTATTCCAGTGACAATGTGATGCCTGTGACATTACAACATCCATTCTCATTAACCTAATGACAGGTTTCAGATTTAGACCTTTCTATAATAAAACTGAAGCATTAGGGAAACGTAAAACTCACAGCAGCTATTTTATTGGTACATTTCATTGGATTTGTGTCCACTTCAATCAGTGTAATAATTTACATGGTCATACCATTTTGCCTGCAAGCTCTTCCTGTGGAAAAAAGATCTTATATGCAGACAATAATCAAGACATATTGATTTTTTTAGACTAAAAAAAAAGTGATTATTATATTTTAGGTCATGTTTAAAAACTAACTGTGCATTTAACATGCTGTTCTGTTTTCTGTTTTGTTTTTGTTCCTATTAGCGTAATAATTTTGTGGCTAATAAGTAGCTTCTAATATGTTTTGCTCTTAGTAGAGCAATAATGCCTAAACTTGTTATGAACAATGTGAGAACGTAATGGTTATAATGCATTTGTAGATGTGCAGTCATGTCCTCGTGCCATCATATAGTGGTGCTGATATTTGGTTGGTATGGCAATGCCTGTTAACACATTCAGTGTCTGCAAGCCACAAAAATTAGCGACTTGCTAATGCTATTGAGAAACTATTTCATCTGTGTCTATTTTAGAAATCCCTCAAGTTACTTAAAGTGACACTATACTCAGGAGTTAAACCTTAAAAATTAATTCAAGTGCCATAACTATTAACAAAATTGTAATGTATTTGTGTATCACTCAGCTGTAGATGCTCAAATCATCTCTGAATTAATGCTGACACTGTTCTTCCTTCTGGAGGGTGGCTACTTTTGTTCCCCATGGTCCCTGTTTGTGTTGTCCAAGCTCACTCCCATGATAGCCTACAATCTCGATACAAATTAATAAACTAAAGGTGAGATTGTAGTCCATCACACGAGCGAGCTTAGAGTGGTGGCTACTTTACAACACAGGGACCATGGGGGAACAAAAGTAGCCACTCTCCAGAAGGAAGGACAACCCCAGCATGAATTTAGAGATGATTTGAGGATCTCTGGCCGAGTGATACACAAATAAATTGCATTTTTGTTAATAGTTAAGGCACTTGAATGCATTTTTAAGGGTTAACTCCTGAGTTTAGTGTTACTTTAAGGCGGGGGTTTATTTAATTTCACCAATAACTCTTTCTGCCACACTAAGTATGCTATCCACCACGCTTCTAGCTTGGGAGTGCAGCCTTTTACTATTTATGCTTTGCATGTCCCAATACTTCTTGAACACTGCAAAGTTATGGAACAGAGTATAAATGCTGCCTCTAGGGAACCACCCAAGAATTGTATACTCAGTTGATACTAAGGGAAAAAGTAACAGAATTTGGTGGGTACAGGTATAGACAACCTATTTATGCAGACTGTGCAACTACACAAGGGCCATCTGGGATTTAGGGGTCAATTTATACTTGATGTGGGTCAGGCAGATAGTGAGACACTTGCCACCACATAGACCAGGATTCCCATTCTTGAATGCATTCCTTCAACATTCTTTTTCCAAAATATTAATAATAGCTGCATGGTACATTATGCAATAAATCAAGTACCTTAACTTTTGCAACAGGTAAACAGTTCTTGAATACAGTGTACATAACAAACTAACTTCACTTGTTCATATTTTATCATATGTGGGCATACTGTACATAAACCACAACATAAATTTCCTTTGGCATGCATATCAGACAGCCAAGTTTCTTTCCTACAGGTTTAAATTCACTTTTCACCAAGTAGTCTTTAATTGTTTTACACTTTCTAAATGAGAGTAATAGAAACAGGCATGCCCTGAGTACAGGTAGAACCGAGTGCTTTGAGAAAGCATGCTTTGCTAATTTTTTTTTTTAAACAGTAAAGAAAAGTGATTTGCAGTGGGTGCCCTGGATTCCCTTTTACTGGATTGAGTGGATTTAGTTACCTTGGCTAGGATCACCAAGGCCTGCTGCTGTAAATACACTTAGGAATAGGTGTGGGGACTCCAAGAGCAACCTTTTGTATTAGCGTAAATCTGTGCTCCCTCCAAGGACACTAACAGTGAGTTCCACACATCCTTTGAGATAAATAGACCAGGATACTGCTCAGTCCTAGAGCACGTCAAAAGTATGATGCATTCTTTATGATGTCCTAACTCATCCACCTCATTGAAAGATGGGCCCAATAATGTAGTGTATATCAACTGGATGTTTCTCCAACCTAAATGTTCA
Organism: Nanorana parkeri; assembly: GCF_000935625.1. Lineage (NCBI taxonomy): Eukaryota > Metazoa > Chordata > Amphibia > Anura > Dicroglossidae > Nanorana > Nanorana parkeri. The sequence goes on from NW_017306535.1 coordinate 999,837, forward strand.
AATGTTTGAGTTGCAGAAATGAGTAGCACAGTAAAGCCTTCTTGAAGCAGAAAATATGTATGTGTCCATTTCATCACATATCCCAATACTAAGAGAATTATTCTTCATTTCAAGACAGTGGACGGATCCATATAAATCAGTCTCTTATGCCCCATACAGTCAAAGGCAGATTACAATTTGCTACTGTATTGTGCAAATATAGACTCATATTATAGAGCCATTTATTCCAAATGATTCCTTTAGCTCTTTCTCACCATATGTATGGTTATATTGTCTTGTTGGGTCCCAAGACACACTCTATAGAAACCATGGTTTCCATTCACTGCACTGTAGATGGCCAAATAGCCTAAAACAGCTGTTAGAAGAATGTAACATATGTAAAGCGGCAAGGTACTAGATAAAAAATATTTCTATATTGATAGTTTTGCTGCCCTGATCTGTAGTCAGTTTGTCAGGCAGGATAAAACGGCTTTAGAGCTAAACTATACGCAGATATAACACATAAATGCAGCTCTGTGGTTATTTATACAACATTAAGGGAGTTATTCCCAAAGCTGCCGAAGGCAACCAAGTGGATAACCCAGCCGTAGTGAAGTGCGCCGAATGCTGTTCAGCTATTCACTTCTGGCTTGTACGGCTGATTTCAGCCATATATCGGCTAAAATCAGCCATGCATCGGCTGCCTTCGGCTGCACCGTAGTGTAGAAGGAGTTCGACGAAGCTCCATCAGCTTACTCGCTGCCATTCACCCCTATTCTCATAGGGGCCGAACGGCAGTAAGTGAATGCGGCATTCGGCTCGGCGGCATGCTCGACGGCATTCGGCTCGGTACCTCTGAGGTACCGAGCAGAATAGAAAATAAGGGGTCTATTCACGAAGCTGCCGAGGGCAGCCGAGTGAATGACCGATCTGAAGTGAGCCGAACACTGTTCGGCTATTCACTTCAGGCTGGTACGGCTAATTTCAGCCGTATATCGGCTGAAATCAGCCGTACATCGGCTTGCTTCGTGTGGCTTATAGCCAATAGCAATGTCCCAATGCTTTGCCAATAGTAATGTCCCAATGCCGAGCCGATGCATATGCGTTCGGCTCGGCTGAGCCGCTCGGCCATGATCGGGAGCTGTACGGGCTATTGTGTATAGCCCGTACAGCAGGCTCTCTGTTCGAATTAACCGATGGACTCCCGTAACCGAAGCTAGCCGAAGGATCAGCCGAAGCTACGGCTAGATCCTTCGGCAGCTTCGTGAATAGACCCCTAAGTGAAATAAATTAAAAAAAGAAAAAAACGTTGAAAAATTATTTCAACAATGTAAGAATATAGGAAAATTAAAAAAAATAGTTTAAAGAAAAGAGAAAAACAAAGAAAATTAAAAATAATTTTGAAAAAACGCCAACAAAGATGCCGGCAAAAGAAAAACAATTGGGCGGAGCTAGAAGTGACAGCTAGCTCCGGCCAACTGTTTCCTATTGGCTGGCACCTGCCAGAGTGTTCTAGCAGGTCTCGGCCAATGAATAACAACTGGGTGGAGCCGGCCGTGAGATCACAGCCGGCTCCACCCAGGTATCGTTTGCGTGGAGATCGGTCAGCTCTGGCCAACCGTTCTCTACGTTTTGGCTGTCACTTCGGCTCAGTCGAGCCGAAGCATATGCCTTTGACTCGCCTGAGCCGCTCGGCTGCCTTCGGCTGCTGTACGGGCTATTGTGAATGGTGGCCGTAGAGAGCCGAAGGATCGGCTGAAGCTACAGCTGGATCCTTGGCTCTTTAGTGAATAACCCCCTAAATGTATTTCAAATGCAAGCAGTATAAGAACCTAAATTTGACTTGGTCTCAAAATCTTTCAAAATTTTCAGAACTCTGGCTGGGAGAGTGCTCATGTACTAGCAAGGAACATGCTGACAGGAACAGCAGAGTGACAAAATGATGAGCTTTTTAGTGAGATGCTTACCCTTTCACTGTCTAGTCACAGGCTGGGGGTGAGGAAAGACCTGTAAGTGTTACTTAACTGCAGTAGATACAAATCAAGTCTCCTGCTCTGCCAGACAAGGCTATGCTGTGTAGCAGAGCTGCGTAAATGAACTGGATGAACAGAATTACAGATCCTTTGGCAGCTCCTATATATGTATTCCATCAGTGTATTTTGTTCTGAAAATAATACCTTTTTATTCATACCTTTTTATTCATACCTTTTTTCCAATAAACATCAGATTGGTGATGCAACGGTACTTCCTTGACAGCAGTGGTGAGCTGTCTATTCTTCTGGACTAAGTGGCCCTCACATAATGATGTGTGAGCATTGCTCAGTCCAGAAGTACTATAAGCCCAAGTTGTGTGATAATTCACTCCCAGGGGAAGGGGGTGTCCATGAAAGTCAAGAATCACTGGCGGTAGATATTGGATGATGCTTGCCTTCATTCAACACAGAAGATGAGCAGTTGTGCAGGTTGTAGAGTTAAATCTGTAGGTAAAAAGTTGAAAACTACAGCAAAAGCATATACATTTATATTCTAGTTACAGAGAGAGAGAGCGAGAGAGAGTGAGAGTGAGAAAGCAAGAGGGAGAAAGAGAGAAAGAGGGAAGGAGTGAGAGAAAGAGAGGGAGGGAGAGAGAGGGAGGGAGAGAGAGGGAGGGAGAGAGGTAGAGGGAGTAAAAAGCACTGTAGAAGCAATAATTTGTACCTGTTGCCAAAAAATGAATCTGCCACCTGGCTCAATGCTTTAGAGACTAAAGCAAACACCAAGAGAAATCTAGTTTTATTCACATTTTCTGATTTCTGTGTAACTTTAGGATGTGATGCAATGAGCCATAGTCAGTTCAGTCAGTTGCTCCTGTTTCCAGCAAACTAATATTATTTTTCTCACCACACTGTGTTTTGCTTCCTCTCTCAATGTCTCAGGAGGTGAATGAGTGGCTTAGATGTTCTTACATTAATTTCTGTAAGTTTCTAAATTAATTCCCATTCATTTATATCTGCAGATGAACCATTACAGGAACCCAGAATTATTATTTTTTGAATGTAAAAACATGTAAAAATGGCTTGAAGCAACGCATTTTATTAATTGAGGTCAAGGCACAAGAATAACAGAGAACCAAATCTGTACAGCTATCGATGTACATACACAGAGAATGTTTTTGATGCAGCAGTAGGATGCCATAATTTACAGTGTACAAAGCTAATGTACGTTATACATCTTATACACAAAAGGCCAGCACTGACACCCCTGCTGTACTGAACCTTTCAACGTGATGTATTTTGATTAGTGTATTTGCACTTATATTTTCCACAGTTATGTGTATGACCAAGTAACCTTGATTCATTTAATTTTACTATAAGCAGTGAATTTATATTCAATACATTCATAGTTAATAGAACAAGTATGTTAGAAACACAAAGAATAACAGGGTTGTGCATTTGCAAAACTGAAAATTCATATTTAAAATGAAAGCAAAAATGCCATTAGAGGGACTTTAAAATTGTTTCTCTTGTCCAAGGACTTTTCAGTTGCCAAATTAAAAGGATTTACATTGTGTATTTTGAATAGCCTGTACAGCAGCCCTTCGGTTCGACTGAACCGAAGGATTCCGGCGGCCAAAGAGAGCCGAAGGATCAGCAGAAGCTACGGCTGTATCCTTAGGCCCTTTAGTGAACAACCCCCTTAGAAGTGAATATCCATGGAGCTTACCAAATAAGCAGAAGCTGATTGTGTACTTCAATTATTCAGTCATGTGCAAGAAACAGTCCAGTTTTTTTTTTCACTCCCTTGCACATGTTTGGTTATTCAGAGTGAACACAGCTTCACCCGAATAAACTATGCTACAGTATGTGAACATATACTATGCTAAGTGTGCATTCTCTACTTTATTTGTTAATCAACCTCACTGCATCTACTTCACACCATCTCCGTAAGAGATTTTCCTTATTTGTCTGCACTTTTATACTTCCATTAGTGATTCATGAAAGCTTTCCTATAGTATAATTGTATGTTACAATATTGGCAACAAATCTTTCATTTCAAGTTTTCACCGAAACCTAACTCACAGTAAAAGAGTTTTAAAACAAGTCATCATTTATCGCTATATCTACATGTAGTTTGAAGTATCCTCAAAGATTACTGCAGAGACTCTAAAGTTGGGTTTCTGGACATTTTATCCAACTAGAAACTCCTGCTGTGTGTTTACATTAGAGGACTAGCAGGCTGCCAAGATCATTCTCTCTGTTGTAAACTTTATAGTTGAATTTCTCCACAATGACTATAGCTGTAGAGTAGAGATGAATGAGGTTTCAATTGTTTTTACTGCTTTTTTTAGAAAATGTAAATACTTTAGTTTGCATAGACTGAGCACGTGTCCACTCTAACCAAATCAACACAAAGTTAATTGCAAATTTAAATAAAGCAGAAACCTTTGGTATTATAGACTAAATAAAGGCTCTAATTATTATTATTATACAGGATTTATATAGCGCCAACAGTTTGCGCAGCGCTTTACAATATAAGGAAGACATTAAAATCACAATACAATTCAAGACAAGATGGTAAGGAGGGCCTTGCCTTTGAGGGCTTACAATCTAAAGGGAAGGGGAAAGTGATACATGAGGAGGTAGCTGTGTGGGGATGAGTTGTTTGAGAAAGTGATGTTTGAGCGGTTAGGATGAGGTGAGATAGGCTTCCCTGAAGAGATGAGTCTTTAGGGAACGCCTAAAGGCAGTCAATGTGGGAGACAGATGCACAGGTTGGGGTAAAGAGTTCCAGAGGATGGGAGAGACTCTACAGAAGTCCTGGAGGCAAGCATTGGAGGAGTTGACAAGGGAGCTGGAAAGCAGAAGGTCTTGGCATGAGCGGATGTGTTTATGTAGTTCTGCAGATGCAGAGACAAGCCTGGAAATAATTTTGCTCATTACAAAAGGAAGAGCAGTGGTCAGCCTTAGAACTACTCCAGCCAGGGTTTTTATTGTCTATCTCCAAAACATGGTAAAGTTTTGCTACACATATATCATCTATGATGATAAAAATTATGTGACAAAGAAGTGTTCCACATGTGAATGTTTTGAGTTTTTACATATGTAAGTGAAGTGGTAGGAAAAAAATGTTTTTGCTGATTTAGAGAGTTACAGAAGCTTGATAAATACAGTCAACAAACTTGTATTACACCCATTATTCATAGCATTCACCATTTGTGAGCATCATGATGACTACAGACTGCAGGGTTGTGAAGTGCTGTGTACAGTGTATGGACCATTACACTGGCTGCCAGGGGGCATCCCACAGTTAAGTGCTACGGGGACCGTAATCTAATCTAGAGTTGGGAATGGCTGTGAGTAAGTTATTTTTTGTCATGTTTTGTGAAAAGGTGAACTTACCCTTTAAAAATGTGTTACCAATCTGGATCAAGTATTCTTGAGAAATCAACTCCTCATCTGACTACACTATATTGCCAAGAGTATGTGACACACTCACCCCTCCAAATGATTGAGTTCAGGTGTTTTCAGTGAAGGGTGCTGTTAATGATTCAGACATTTTAGACAACTGGGCACTTCCACTTAGTGGCAACTGTTTGGGGAAGGCCCTTTTCTGTTCCATAAAGACATGGTTTGATGAGTTTGATGTGTTGGAACACAAGTGGCCTGCACAGAGCCCTGACCTCAACCCTTTTAAACACCTTGAATCATGGGCACACATTCCTATAGACACTTTGCAGTGGACACTGTTTTAGCCTTGAAGGGGGCCAAACAGGGACGTACGGTCAGGGGAGGCAGGTGAGGTAGAGCCTCACCTAGTATTTTGGAGGAAATGTCTGAAGCTGACAGCTTTTTCTCCATTCAGAGTGGATTGTAACAGGTTACACAGCAGGGAAAGCCTCCCCGTTTGTGTAACCTGTCATGGACGGAGCGCTGCCTGTTAATTACAGGCGGAGCTGCATCCGGCTTTTGACAGCTAAGTTAGGTTACACAGCAGTGAGCTTCCCCACAATTTTGTGCAACCTAACATCGTGAGGCCAGAGCTGCAACAGCCTCTACTTTGTGTTAGAGGCTTGAGCTCTGTGGATGGTTTGGACCAATGGCAAAGCGCCATTGGTCCAAGCTGCCCAATCAAAAAACAAAAACAAAAACACTGATGACATCGCTGTTGATTTCTCACCAGTGACACGCAAATCTCCTCCTTGTCTACTCCCTTCTCCCTCCTTCCTCTAAACATAGCTCAGTGACCAAGTTGGAGGCCTCACCCAGCTCGGAACATACTGCACATCACGGGAGCCAAATGCATAATAATGCCCATGGTGTTGGAAAGCAACATCCAACACGCATAGGTGTGATGGTCAGGTGTCCACAAACCTTTTCCCACATTGTGTATTTGTTTCAGATTAGTCATTTGGAAAGTACTAAAACACGTTTATAAGCATGACAATCAAACAACTAGTATTTTCAGAAGAATAGGCCAGCAATGTCTGTGCACATAGTCTTCTAGTACAGGTTTCCTGTAATTAGCACTTTGAGGAATGTATATTCCCTTAGAAGGATGTCTAAGAAACGCAGGAAAGGCCATAATTTTTTAAAAATAATCTCCGTGCAGTGTAACACTAACCCATATTTCACACCGATACAAAGCAAAATGTACATCTTTTATTCTGACAGAACTGCCTGATGTTTTTATAAGTATTTCTTTATTTGGATGTCAGTGTTTGGAATAAAAATGCATGAATACATTGATATTGAAGCTTCGGGGTGCAGCATACAAAAGCAGCAACACTGCTAGCAGAAAGTACAACTACATTGCAAATAGGAAAACCTTTGTATATCATGTGAAACTGTAAATCAGGCTATGAATGGTAAATCAAGCAGAACTTGAGAACAGGCGGCTTTGATGCAGAAATTACTGCAGCACTCTTATGCAGACATTTCAGCAGCAGCACTCTCCAAGGTGTTTCTCAAAGGCAGTGAGATGACTGAAGTTTTTTTCTCTGAACATCACTTGTCTTTTATCAAAGGAGAAAAACAAACAAACAGAAAAATGTCTAAAGGACACGAGAGGGAGAAAAGCTGAGATATCATGTTGTATGCTCTTCAGATGCCAAGACATTTGATGGGGATATATTGTAGGTGAAGTTATGTGTTTATGTTGTCTTGACATTTCATATATTGCAACAAGCTCCCGCAGATTGATTCGAGATAAAATATAACACAAACAATTTCATCTATGTAGAAATCTTTTCTTATATGATTTATAACATAACATGTTATAATTGCATTTTCAATGTTTGTTGTAACCTAAATGTCGTCCAAGTTACAAGGAGAAAACAAGTATTTAATTTTTTTTTTGTTAAGAGATATCAGTGGTAACGTTACCTTCACACAGGATGTACTGTATGATCATTCATTAATTGCCAAGTACACATTCGTATGAACTTTCTTTTCAGCAATAAAGCTATTGTACTGCAAAGTGACCTTTATTTTTGTCAGTTACAAACATAAACAGCACAAGATTAACCATCTCTTCTGACCACTTACCTCAGTCTTTACATGTACTGTCAGCAGACATTTCCATACACTGTTCTAGTATGAATTAAAAAAATTCCAACAACTTCATGCACTTAAAGTGACAACAAACACAGGAGCTAAATCTTAAAAATGCATTCAAGTACCTTAACTATTAACCAAAATGTTACAAAAACATGGCTGTAGATCTTCAAATCATCTCTGAACTCGGGCTGACACTGTTCTTCCTTTTGGAGGGTGGCTACTTTTGTTCCCCATGGTCCCTGTGTGTGTGTTATAAAGAAGCCGTGATGGACTACAATCTCACCTTTAATTTAATTATTTGCATTGAGATTGCAGCCCATCACGTGAGTGAGCTTGGAGTGGTGGCTCAAGGGGACCATGGGGAACAAAAGTAGCCACCCTCCAGAAGGAAGGACAGCATCAGCACCAAATCAGAGATGATTTGTGGACCTACAGCTGAGTGATACACAAATAAACAATTTTTTTAAAGAGTTAAGATGCTTGAATGCAATTTTAACATTCCACTCCTGAGTTTAGTGTCACTTCACTATTGTGCACTGACCTGATCTTTGCATACGCATAGCCATTTAAAATGATCTTATTGTTCCATCATTTCCTTCCATGTATGGGCACTTTAACTCAAATTACTGTAGAAATTAACAAATGTAGAGATTCCCTTAGTCAAACATTAGCATCAGTGAGCAGAAAACAATCAAGGCAGAAATTTCAGCCACAAATAACAAGATAAAATATGCTGCAATGATCTCCTTCTGTGATATGTCCCCAAGCAGTTCATTTTCTCCTACAAGCTGTCATCAATCTGATAACCAGCATCTTTCAACCCACGTTCTCTGAGGTCAGATCATCCTGTACCCACCCCAAACTGTAACTGGACAGTGACAAGAGAAGCAGCACAGTGATGAGCTCATCTTTCTGACTTCTTTCTCTTCCTATCAAGGCATGCATCATGGCATGCTTCTAACATGTTTCTTGCCTACACATAAACTGAGTGGCTCCTTGTACTGCTTCTTCCTCTCACACTCCAGCTTTGCTATTCAGGGACTGCAGGAAGCTGAAATAAGGTTACATTCAGGTACTTACACTGCTTGAATTAAAATTATCCAGTTTAATTAAAGCCTCTTTAATTGCATTGGAGGCATCTAATCTGCAATGGCATAAAGCTATCTGTGCTTGCTTCACCTATAAACTCCATTTTTGGGCAGATTTCAAAAGCTTTAAACAGTGACAAGGGTGCATTTGAGGCTCTTTTTTGAAAATGATAGTTAGTACTTTCATTTCTGAAAGTGAACTGTCTCATCAAGAAATTTTAAAGCAGGAAAACACTCTTAGTTTTACTATGGAGAATGTAGAACATGGCAACACTTTGGTGATCTTCACCACCACTTGTTTTTTATATATATATATATATATATATA
>NW_017306535.1:1014281-1036399 GCF_000935625.1 Nanorana parkeri
CCTTCCGCAGACAAGCTCTATGGGGATGCTGACTTCATTTTCCAGCAGGACTTGGCACCTGCCCACACTGCCAAAAGCACCAAAACCTGGTTCAATGACCGTGGGGTTACTGTGCTTGATTGGCCAGCAAATTCGCCTGACCTGGACCCCATACAGAATCTATGGGGCATTGCCAAGAGAAAGATGAGAGACATGAGACCGAACAATGCAGAAGAGCTGAAGGCCGCTATTGAAGCATCCTGGTCTTCCATAACACCTCAGCAGTGCCACAGGCTGATAGCTTCCATGCCACGCCGCATTGAGGCAGTAATTGCTGCAAAAGGGGCTTAAACCAAGTACTGAGTACATATGCATGCTTATACTTTTCAGAGGTCCGATATTGTTCTATGTGCAATCCTTGTTTTATAGACTGCATGTAATATTCTAATTTTCTGAGATTGTGGATTTGGGGTTTTCATGAGCTGTAAGCCATAATCATCACAATTATGACAAATCACGGCTTGAATTATCTTGCTTTGCATGTAATGAGTCTATCTCATATATTAGTTTCACCTTTTAAGTTGCATTAGTGAAATAAATGAACTTTGCAAGATATTCTAATTATTCGAGTTTCACCTGTATAGTGATCTCACAGTGGCCTGGGCATTCAAATGCCACCCCCAATAGTTCTGGTATTCTAGGCCATGGCCTATGTGACCTAGAATGTACTCTAGCCCTGATGTTATTGAGTCCAGTCTTAAGAAAAAAGGGTATTTTAGGAAGCAGCATTGCTATACCAGGAAAATGTATTGCTCAATCAGGAACCTATCTTGGCAGTCAGGAGACCAGCTGCACAAGACTGTGAATCGTTAAAACAGGTAAAACAGTAAACAGGCCTGTATTTAATATGTGAATGTAGCTGTATGCCCAGAGAATAGCATTAAAGTCTTCTTTTTTAATGATTGCTAATATCATATATTACACTTTCACCTAACTTTTCTGCATTTTTGTGTTTTTCACAAACTACACGAAACAGTGAGATAACACCCAATTGTATCAGTGATTCATTGATACAGTCTGTTGTACTCAGTGATGAGAGCTATATATATATATAGGCTTTCCAGGAAGTAATATTCAGTGTGCCCTCATGCCAAGTGCTTGCTAGTTGGTCCCGCTGGCTGTCAAAATACCTGAACAATGCCTGCATCCAATCAGATTGTTCAGGTATTTTGACAGCCAGCGGGGCCGACTAGCAAGATACTGAATCTTTGCCAAGTGGTAGATTTCTTCATCCACACAGTTTAGCGTAGATGAAGGAATCTATTGAACCTTTTCCATCTGTCCATAGAAAATCTGCAGATAATCTATAGGTGTATGGCCAGCTTAAGTCACTAGTCAATTTCCTAGGAAGGGGGCATCTCCTCATATGTAGGCGGCCTGTTCAAGGTGGAGGCACTGCCAAATTTATTGTCAAAACCCTTTCTTCCATTTAGCGAAGGCTCTGGTTCACATAGTTACCTGCAGGTTAGCACCATAGCCTATTTGGAGAGGGCAGTTTCATGTAACCCCCCTGAAACAGGGCTAAACATGGCTATCTTACTTGGTATGTATAATAAAAATAATTACCAGCATGATAAATTACCATACCATGGGGTTTTGGACTCAACACGTAAACCCTACATTGTTGCAGATTGTTTTCTGATAGACATTGATATATGGACCCTGTACTAGTGGTGATAGGAGGCATTTCAGAAACGTAGAGAGTAAGAACTTGCGTCAACGAGCTTTGGGCCATGTCAATGAGCTTGCTTTTGACATTAGTTTAGACACTTCTGAGATCATTCAGTATTCATTGACAGGTGTGTTTGACCCATAATTTACCTCAATCTGACCTGCATTTGACCTGCTTCAAGCTGTTTTGCATTTCTATTGACTTGTATGAGGAGTGAAGCAGTTCTTTGGTGAACAAAAGCCTGTAGACACTGGTCCTAATAATAGACCAACTATCTATAGGGCTGCTGCCTGTAAAAATTATGTGTACAGGGAGGCTGAAAGAGTAATAATATGCTACAGTTTGCAGCTGTAATACACAGAGCTGGAATACATTGAAATGTAAAAATCTAGAGTAAAGTTGAGCCAGCCATAAACAGAAAGCCAAACAAAACATTTGCTGAGATGGCCATATAGGAAATCCATTGATGATTTCAATAAAAGTCTAATTCAACTAATTAATGTTCATTGAATGTAAGTTTCCATTTATACTTTCACAGGTGAGCTTTAAAAGCCTGTTAAACTAAATCAATACAGATGTAGTACTTATCATTTGACTACTGTATTATTAACCTATAACCTATATACTACTTAAACCTGGAAAGGCAGATCCACTTTTTGTCCTCCATACTATGCATAGGGTCATCTAATTAGATGTTCAGTTTTTGCAAAAGAAAAAACTTTAAGCAGGGGCAATGTGGATACAAAAGTGCGAAAACTAAAAGGTAGAGGAGATGTGTTCTAGTGTGACATGTCTATGTCATCATGGTTATGGCTTCATTAAAAAAAGACAAGGACACAGAAAAAATCTTTGAGTATATGGATTGGGGAGTGTTGCTGAAAGAGAAAAGGTTATGTTTAGGGACAAGATTCAGGTTTGAATGTAAGTTCAACATAACCTAGCCTCTTCTCAGCTGCTAGAATGTAAAGAAAGCAGCCAGTGACCCTGGATAGCGTCAACTTTGTCATTTAGCAGCAGCAGTGCGGCAAGGCAATATTGTTGGGCAGTGGGTAATCATGGAGGCAGGGAAACGTCATTGGTTTGCTGTAAACGACAATGGATCTACATTGCTTGACAGTGTGATTGTTGGATTTACATTTGGAATCATAGGAAGTTGCCATGGCAGCAAGGAAACATCATTGGGTGGTTGGAAAACAATATTGGAGCCAGTCAGCCCCTGGTCATCATGCTAACTAATGGATTTACATCACCTGAAGACATGACTTAAATTGAAATTTACATCTGAGGACATATTTAATTTTTTTTATGTGATTGTAAACACCTTCCTCACCACATAACACATATATGCAGCATCATGGCAGTGGGCTTTGCTGCATGGCGCCACATATGCGTGTGTTTGTGATTGAAGTGTGCTCCATAGCATGCCCCTAACATCAAAATGGAGCTGTCATTTAACAGCTCCTACTCTTAAACGATCAATAGGGAGCTGTGAGAATTGGCTCCTGATCATGTGAACACAATAATCACTGCAAATAGAAGCCTCCCTGGTACTATTTCTCCTCTGTGAGAAGAAGGGTGCAGTAGGGAAAAAAGCTAGAGCCAGTGGTAGCTTTAGGGTTAGTATCAGTGTTGGCATTAAGGTCAATGTCAGTGTCACCATCAGTATTAGTGTCATTGTGTTTAGAAATTACAAGCAAAAGCAAAATGCACCATATTGTTTCTAGATCCTACTATGGGTACAAACAGCAAATAATACACACAGAAAATCTTAGTTTGGGCGTTTTTTGGGTGGTAGGTCTATTTACTATTCTGGGCCAGTGTTCCTTCAATCAGGAAATCAGGAGCTATCCTTTAACATGTAGCACCAAATGAATGTCAATGTGTCCTGAAAAAAAACAAGGCATCATTTACCTGGTTACAGTAAGTAGTTGAGAAGATTTTACTAACATATGCTAAAGCTGCAAAATGTGGTTCATGCTCTAAGGTTTGTCTTACCTTCCATCATTAGGAGTTAAAGAATATTTACACAGTGTTGGTGATTTTATTTGCATTTTCAATGTTTTAGGAAGTTAGTAATAAGGGAGACTAATGTACACTTGCACTAATTATTCTAGAAGAGGGTGGATATCTTGGGCCTCCTATATTCTAAAGGGTGCTTCCAGATTCCTTTAAGTCTCTGCACATCCTTTTTGAGAGAGACAGTAGGTGGGGAAGTAGCCCTTAACCCCTAATTTTGGGACATGGTGCCTTGCAAGGTGGGGAGGGGGGCTTACATTTGCTGTTCTCCCTTTCCTGGCCAGCCAGGCTGCATGATGGGATAAGGGTCTAGTTGGAATATTGGGGGAAAATGACAAGCCCCTTTTCCCTGTTTTTTTGTTTACTGTTACTTTTAAAGGGCTACAACACCCTGTTCCACATGTACTTCACATGCAGCTTTAAGACGTTCACATTCCCTTTATTAAACATTAAGTTGCCTGTTAGCCTTGAATAAGTCTGGAATAAATAGCTAGTTTTCCTCCCATAGACTTAATTGGGGGTTCACCACTAAGTTCAAGGTTTACGAATTTCCCACTTGGTAAGTGGAACCATCTGTTAAGTGAACCCAGCCCCGTACGTTTAGCCCTAGTTTTGGAGCACGAAAAAGCACTTAGAATTCACTTGATGTTTCTTTTATAAGCTTTTTTCTTGAAAGTAACACCCTTCAAGCCTTAGCATGACAACACTAATTCAGAACAACATAAACAAGACAGGACTAAGAAACCCCTCCCCACTCTTATTCCACGCAATATGGAGGAGACTGGTTCTGTAGTCCTCAGAGATACCTGAGAGTGAGAACAATGTAATTGCTAAGAATTAGCAGAGCCAAAGAGCAGAGCCAAAGAGCAGAGTAATATATCAGCTCACAAAAGTTCTGGCAAGATCAACAGGTTTTTTTTTTTAAATCTAACTTTAATCATATAGCTATAACAAAATGCTTTTAATAGTATATCAATGAGAGGGAGCAAATATTACATTTTAGCTTTGGGGTTAAGATTTAGCTTTAAACAATTAAGTTGGGAGCCAAGGCTGTTCCTGTGCTGTGATAGATGGCTTTCCCTTTAAGAAAGCCCGAAAAAAATAGAATGTATGGCGATAAACACAATACCAAATTGTTGCTAAAATTACAGATACACTTTAAAATGTATACAGGCTGACATGTCTGTTTTGGTTCTTTCTGCAATTTGTGCATCTCCACATTTATAATAGTAACAAAACTGTTTTGGAAAAAAAGGATGAGGATGGTTACATAGTATAAAGGCCTTATAAATAAACAGTTGATGACTTCCAAATTAAAGACTCAAAGTCTGTGCAGTCAACAGTCTAACACAATGGTGGCCCAATGTGCCCAAAGACAGATATATAAAACTAATTCTACTTAGGGCCTCAAACATTGTGGGAAGTGTTGCACAGAGTTACTAGATATAATTTCTTTCTGCACCAGTCTGTCCACCAGTCTGAACCACAACCATAAACACCCCCACCTCCACCCGCAAGTAGCATGTAAAAATACAAGTAACAATTACATCCGGAGACAACAGGGCAAGCCCTGGGGAGCAGAACAACAAGAGTGGAGCCACTGATCAGGAGACCTCAGGAGTAAGGGTCAGGTGACAGGTCCAAGTCAGGGTTCAAGGCAGGAACATGATACAGGCTACGGAAACAGGATATGACGATAATACTGAGGCACCGGCCTCACTGGAGGGAGAGGTTAAATACCCTCCCAGATCAGCACCAGGTGGTGACTAATTGCTGGGAGACACCTGCAGGTAAGCACTGAAACTGCAGGATCAGGTTCCAGCTCCACAGTGCCACCTGGAGGTGCTCTGGTCCCTGACAGTAAGAAGGCCTGCATGTCTGCCAATTTTCCGCATGCCCCACTGCCACAGACCAGGGACCGGTCGAGCCACCCGCCACCAGCGTCAGGCAACAGGCTGAGAATCCCACCGCTGGGATCTGGCATCCACCGGTCGGCCGGCCAAATAACCTGCCAGTGCAAGCCAACCGACATCCCAACATGAAGGCCACTTCATGATCGGCACTAGGGTTTCACAGCATATACCCTCCTGCACCGAGGAGCTTAGGAGGCTGCGGGCATACCACCTCTGAGTAGCATGGGGGCTCACCAGGACCGTCAGTACACTTAGCCAACCTCCCAGAGGCGAGGAGCTGGGCAGCAGACACCGGATCAACAGAGGCGAGGACCTGGGCAGCAGACAGTGGATCAGTAGGTTCACACTGAGCAGTGGAGTGAGGAGCAGTGGGGTTCAACTGGTCTTAAGTGGGCGAGGACCCCACTTGCTTGAATGGGCCAGCCTGTCCAAAAAATGAAGGGAACCTCTTGGGATGGCATGGAGGCATGTGAATAATGGAGGTCCTGAAACAACTGTCGACAGAGTTTCGGTGCCTCGGATGCTAAGAACACATAATATTGTATCCCATCAAGATCCATCCTGACAGTAGTAGAAAAAAAAACTCCAAAAGCCTGCAGGTCCAAGTGTGGTCAATTGGTCGTATGGCCTCAGTATTATGTCAGGATACCATGCACGGGTATCCCCACACCATGTGCAGGAATCTATACAAGAGAACCAATTACATGACCACACCAAGCAATGATTATGAACTATCATTTATTAGCTGCACCAAAACACCACAACCATAAACACCCCCACCACCAATACATACAAAAATACAAGTAACAATTACATCAGGAGACAACAGGGCAAGCCCTGGAGAGCAGAACAACAAGAGGGGAGCCACTAATCATGAGACCTCAGGGGTAAGGGTCAGACCTGCAGGTGAGCACTGGAACTGCAGGATAAGGTTCCAGCTCCACAGTGCCACCTGGAGGTGCTCTGGTCCCTGACACTAATCGATTGGTTGCATTAGAAAAATATCTCTCTCTCTCTCTCTCAATAGTTGCCAACTATTCTCATAATCGATTATCTATTCAATCAACTAGTTGTTGAAGCCCTAATTTTCATTTTTACTTACAATTTCTTGTTTTCTGCTTCCTGGTTTTCTTTGGCAAAAGTGATGCCCATGTGTTGCATCCTAGGAAGGTTACATCAAAAGAGCATTGCTGGGAAATCTCATCTGTAATCTCACCTCCCCTAAGATGATGTACACGGCCACATGTCCTAGTCACATGTCCTGGTCACATGTGCCAGAGTCCCAGGAAATAAAGAATCTGCCCTTAGTAAAAATGTCCACTGTGACAGGAATGGAGAGGAAAAGAAAAACAAGGTATGCAAAGAATAAAAAGCCTGCAATTATCTATAAATATGTGCTTGTAGATATTTTTCATTCTGCTTCAATACCTCTGAGGTAGCAAACCAGAATGACGCATGCTGAGCTGAACGTTCGTCAATTTACTCTCTGCTGTTTCACCCTTTGGAGAATAGGGGTGAACAACGTCAGCCAATCCATATTTTGCATTGGCTGAGGTGAACTGGCTCTTCCCTTTAGTTCGGCCAAGAGTGCTGAGGCTGTTCGGTTAAGCCAAAGGGAGGTGAAGTGAGCCGAATGCAGCCAATGTACGACTCAAAATAGCCGAACAGGGCTGCAGTAAATAGCTGAAGAGGCTTCTGCTCCCTTCATTTCGGCTCAGTTATTCATTTGGCTGCCTTCAGCAGCTTAGTAAATAACCCCCTAAATGTATAATTTAGCTGTTTTTTTTAAAGTGCTAGGAAAATTACAACTGCAGTCTTCTTTTTTCTAGGCATCCTTGAATTACATCATATTCTACTTAAATATACACTATTAATTATCTGTTAATAAAATCATTCTTCTTTTAATGTGCGTATATTGTTACAAAAGCCATAAAAGAGATGGAAACACAGAAAAGCATCAAACAATTAAAAAAATATTTAGCAAAACGTTGACTAAAATCATAAACACATCTTTACTTAGAATGCGTTTTATATATTCTGCAATTATATGAATCCAGTGCTTTTAAAGTTTATGTTACCATTTTATTAATTATATTTTAGTAGTTACATTGGTAACAAACTTTTCACTTTGACTTTGAAAACTAATTTTGTTTCCAGAGTCTACAAAACCATACAAAAGCCTGGAGCACCAGTAGTCCACAGAGAAGAAAGTTTAGAGATATCAAAGCAGTTTTAGGTGTTTTATATCCAGCATGACTGAATCACAACACCTGTGGTGTTCCTCCTTGAGCTCTTTGTTCTTTCGGGGCTTGTGTCTGAGACCTAAGAAAAGTCAGAAGAAGATCAGATAATTTCTGCACAAACAACAAACCTTATCATTGCAACTGCAAGACATCAGCACCTAGACTGTAAAGGAAGTCTTTTTTTTTCTCAGTGTCCACTAGTCCCCTCATACGGTTACAGAAATGTAAGAATTTAGGATTCCAGCTGAAGATAATCCGGGGCAAATATTGCCAGCAATATAGTCATCGATATTTCCATCATCTCAGAATGTCATTCTATTTCTTGATTCTGGTGGGATCTGCTTTGTAATTAAACAAGGCGACTTTGTTGCAAACTGTCGCAAAAAGTCACCAAAGTAACTCTGTTTTACTGTTTATTGTGTTTATAAAACCCAGCTTTTAGTGAGATTGTGCCAAACAGGCATGTCAGCTAAGATCTTCTATCCCAGTCTGTCATGTATACCACTGTAATTGTGCAGAATCTTCTCTGCCCCCTGAGAAGGGGATGGAAGAATCTAGTAAGGAACTTTCCAGCAGCAAAGTCCCAGAAAAGAAACGTTATTATTAATGGGGGGGGGGCAAAGCCAATATATATATATATATATATATATATATAGTGCCATAAGGGAGGAGGTAATCCACATGTCTGCTGGAGGGAAGAATGCTGATATTGTGAGATTTGGAGGAAATAGCTGCTGCTATGATGGGCAGGAACAGAAAAAAGGAACTAGCATTGGACTGTACTGAACATTTAAATGGCCCAGAATCAAAGATACCAACTTGCGTGGATTATTAAAGGACATTTGGTGCTCAGCAATGGCTCTATTACTGCTGCTGATATTACTGCTGAAATTAGGAGGCCTGCGTACACTGGGACATTTGGTTATAAAACCCCTTGATTATTGTGACCTATTTATCCAGTGGACTTGTAGTACTGCTGAACTGTAGGGGTGGAACATGTGGCACAGAATTGCCTCCTCTGGTAGAACATTGTAGATTATTGCCTTTGCAATCCTTGAGAAGCGTACATACTTACTGCTGTATCCAAAGATAGGGGATATTGTTCTCCCACACCAAAAAATGGTAGCAACAAGAGTGAATAGAGATCATCTGGTGCATTCTTAATATATACAAAAATCAATCCAACTTGGTTGGACAGATTAGCACCACCTAGTGTTAAAGTATAGTTAAACTCTCAATTTTTTTTGCATTTACAGTATCTACTGCTGGCAAGCAGTAGATATATGCAAAAACATTTAAAAAAATAAAACGTTACCAAAAAGGTAATTACGTACCTCTTTCTCCATCGCTCCCTCCCGTCTGAAGATCTGAAGCTTCTCGAGCGGCTGTGCAGGATAATGGGGTGGGCACATGCGTAGCAGAGATCTTTGTCAGCAGCTCAGGAGGGATTGCTGAATACAAATAGAAGAAAGAAGGTGATCGGATTAAGAGGCATCATTTAAGGTAAGTGCCTAAAGCAGCATAATGGGGGTAGGAAAAGACTTGTGACTTTAAAGTGACATTAAACCCTCAGATTTTTTAATATAAAACAATACTGTAATGTGTGCCTTACTGTAATCCATGGTTGTTTCCCTTCTCTTTGCTGCTCTTCCTTTTAAATCTGTATCTGTTCTCATGCTCTGCAGAACTTCTGTTTTGCAGCAGACTGCCTTGTCTCAGGAATGGATACACGGTGTCTGTGTATTAGTTTGTATAGGCTTGTAACCTGAGCCAGCACTACAGGAAGAGGCCCTGAGCTGAAAAGGGAAGTTCTCCCCAAGCATGAGAAGACATGAGGATTTAAAAGGAAGAGCAGCAAAGAGAAGGGGAACAACCATGGATTACAGTAAGGCACACATTACAGTATTGGTTTATGTTAAAAAATCTGAGGGTTTAATGTCACTTTAATGTCATTTTAAGAATACCTGTCGATTATGTCACATCTGCATATTTATTGAAAAACATAGATGTTTTCTATAAGGCTACATTCACACCTATATCATCAGGAACTTGCGATTTCCTGCAGCAGGAATCCCAAATCTGCCATTTACAAGTGGCAGCTGTCACCTATTTTTTTTTTAGCATATTAATTTTTATTATTATTGCAGATTATACAGTGATGAAACATTTCCATAAAGAATTCCGAATGTTGTTCACGACATGAGGTGGGGACATAATACAGGACCATACAACATTGCCCCAAGTTTGACATCATGGGGGTGGCATAGGGAACATCACCTTGTGATAAACAGTCCAGATAGCTCAAAGTGAAACAGGAATATGAAACATCATCAAAGAAAAGAAAGATTAAGAGAGAAATAATAGAGAGATAAGCATCGACACTGCAGTAGACCATGGATCACACAAATGGGTGTACTGTTGGAAGGAACTGCTGGGTTGGTAGAAGGGGGAGATATCTTATAATGGCACTGTATTTAGAGGGTATATGGAATGTCAGAGGGGCTTAAGGACTATCAGAGGACATCTAATTCACAGAGGGATCCATCAATTTTAGCTTTGAGGAACCATGTAGAGAATTTGAAGGAGGACATGTCTCGTAACTGGTGTGGAGGAAGTTCAGACGTCAAATATCAGGACCAAGTGTCAAAGAAGATACCCGTGCGATGCAAATCAAATTGTGCGTCTAGTTTGTCTATTAGCATGAGTCTGTGAATCGTGGCATTGAATGTACTGAAGGAGGGTGGGGTGGGAGACAACCATTCGGTCAAGATGGCTTTCTTCGCACTCAAAATGCATTGGTGTTCCCATCGGGAGAGGGAGAGCGGTGTTACATTTTAGTCTGTGGAAGGGGAGTGAAATAAACAGATGTCAGTGGAAGGCATTCTCTGTCTATCCAATTTCAAGTTCATGAAGGCAATGATTGCAATCCATAGGGATTGGATAGATGGGCATAGCCATATAAGGTGGGTTAGATCAGTTAGTGGTAATTGGCATTTTGGACAATGGGTCAACAAACCTGGAGGGTTGCGGGGTGTGTTAAAACTTAAACCATAGTATGCTCTGTGGATCAACTTGAATTGAACTTCTCTCCACGATTCACTAACTATAGCTTTCCTCAGTTGCCTCCAACCTGTCAGGATGACAGAATGAGTGGCTTCCAGAGTTAGAAGGAGCAGGTCGGCTCACTTCATTATGTAGGAAGGAAAGGTAGGAGAGAATAGTGAGGCGTTGTGAGAGTATATGTGGCGATACAGAAAGGAAAGGGGTATTTTGCGAGTCGCTGAGGAAAGTAGTGTGCTGAAATGGGAGATGTTTTGCCCAATGCTAGTTGGTGGAGGGGTTTCAGCAGGAAATGGTGTATTTGAGCGTGTTGCAAAAAAGGTTAAAGGGGAATGCGGCGATCTTTACACAAGGTTTGGAGAGTCTTGCAATGTCCCTGAGGTGTCAACACATCTTGAAGTGTATGGATACCCAGAAGTCCCCAGCGTTTGAATGCTTTGGATTCCAGCACAGCTGAAAAGGCCTGGGTAGAAGTGAGCATCATAGGGGAGATTATTCCAGGTAGGTGGTAAAGTTTCCTGACCTCCCTCTAAGTGATAATGGTGTCTCTTAGCAAGATATTGTGTTTGATGTGTGGGGGGGGGGGAGTGGGATGTGTAGAATACCCAATAGTGACCACGGTGTTGCTAAATGGCCCTCTAGTGTTGTATTGGTAAAGAATGAGGTGTCAGATATCAAGTCTCTAACATGGCGGACAATACTGGCTAGGTAGTATAATCTGATGTTAGGGAGGTTTGCACCAAGATTGGCAGCGGGGCATTGGAGTTTGGATAGTGCAATTCTGGGTCTCTACCCTCTCCAGATAAACTTGGAGAAGGCCCTGTTCAGGATTTGAATGTCCTTATGTTTAATGAGTAGCAGGATTGTTTGCATTGGGTATAATAAGCTGGCAAAACTAATCATTCATATCAGGTGGCATTTGCCCAGGGTGGTGAGGGGTAGTGTTTGCCAGCCTCGGAGTTCGTTCAGGATTTTTTGTATTGGGGCTGTATAATTTATTGTGTAGAGATCCGTGGCGAGGCGTGGGATATGGATACCTAAATATTTGATGGAGCGGTGTCTAATTTGTATCTTGTAGGGATCAGTCCACGCGGAGGTGTCTAAGGTAGAGTTGTGTGATAGGGGTAGTAGTTCACTTTTGGCAAAATTGATTTTCAGCCCCGAGAATGTACCAAACAGGGTTATGTGCCAGAGCACTTGGGGTATTTGAGTGGATGGATCAGATAGCAACAACACAATATCGTCGGCAAACAGAGCCAACTTGACATCATGAGGTCCTATGGAGATTCCCGAATATAGGGGAGAGGAGACTAGAGTGCAGGAGAGCGGTTCAATAGCCATGTTAAAGAGGAGTGGGGACAGAGGATATCCCTGGCCAATGCCTTTGTATAGAGGAAAGGATGTTGAGATGGCTGAAGGGGTGCAAATACGGGCCGTGGGGGCAGTGTAAACGGTGGAGATGTAGTTCAGGAATGTCCCTGAGAATCCCATGCGTGACATTACCTGAAGCCAACCCCAGCTGACACTATCAAAAGCCTTCTCGGCGTCCAGAGCTAAAAGAGCCTGTGTACGCCGAGAAGAGTTTGACAGTCTCAGATGCTCCAGAGAGGAGATTATTTTGCATACATTCATAACAGCAGAGCGACCGGAAACAAAACCAACTTGATCTGTAGAAATAAGTTTTGGCAGTATGGCAGCTAGTCTATTTGCAAGGATTTTGGAGAGCAATTTTGCGTCTTGATTAAGTAGGGATATTGGGCGGTATGATGCAGGTAATATCGGATCTTTATATTTTCTAGGTATCAGTCTAATATAGGCATCATTAAATGTGGGTGGGTACTTTCTGTTATGTAATATGGAGTTGAATAGCGCTATAAGGGGGGTTAGCTTCCTCTGTGAGAATTTTATAGAACTCTGTGGTCAAGCCATCGGGGCCTGGTGCTTTGTTGTGTGGGGAATCATGGATGGCCTTGGTCAATTCTGCAGGGGTAACTTCCCCGTTCAAAAACTCCAGATCCTCAGGAGAGAGGGAAGGAAGGGTAACTTATTCTAGGAATTTCTGTCTGGCGTGAAGGTTGTCCACGTCAGCCGCATACAGGAAGCGATAAAATTCACTGAATAATGTGCAGTTAGTGTTAGGGTCAGAGTGAACCATTCCTTGGGGATCTGTCAGCTTCAGAACGTGAGAAGGGGCTGGGCGGCCACATGCTAGATTCGCCAGCAGTTTCCCAGCCTTATTGCCAAATTTGAAGAGATCAGCATCTTTGTGTGATCTCAGCAGGGTGTCATAGTGTTGTATCCAATGATCACAGAGTTGCTTGGATTGTATCCACAGAGTTCTATTCTGAAGAGAGGGGGCCAATTTGTATTGCAGATAGGACTCCCAAGCCGCCATACATGCTTCCACGCACTTTTGTCTAGTCAGTCGTTTCCGGGAAGTTACGTAAGCCAAAATTCGTCCTCGGAGGACAGCTTTTGCTGTTTCCCAGAAAAGAGTGCAATCTGTTACATGTGATATGTTATTTGAGGCATATTCAAACCACCACAATTTAAGCATAGATATACAATTATCATCCTTATACAAATAAGCAGGAAACCGCCATATTCGAGGGGGAGAAGGAACCCCTAGACCCTGGAGGGTGACCACCATCGGGGCGTGGTCAGATATCAGTATGTCCTCTATGTTGGATGATTCAATTTTTGGTAAGAGGTGTGACATAGACAGGAATAAGTCTATGCGGGATAGGGACTTGTGGGCATGAGAAAAATGTGTATATTCCCTGCCCAAGGGATGGAGGTGTCTCCAGACATCCGATAAGCCACAAGATTGAATCAACTCCCGTAGATGCTTGTCTTGTGGGCTAGGCGTGGGGGAGCAGATCTGGCTTCCCAAGATCGGTCCTCCAAGGTGTTTGGTGTAGCATTAAAATCCCAGCCAATCAAGGTGTAGGAGTGCAGACTATGGGAGTGTAGCATAGCAGAAAGTGAATCGCAGAAGGGTTTGTTATCTTGGTTGGGGCCTTAAACATTCCAAAGATTTAGGGTGGCACTCCCCAGGGATAGAGAGACGTGAGACCATCTGCCACCAGTAGTATCCTTTTCATGGGTGAGCAGGGTACAAGGTAGGGATTTGCTGATAAGGGTGATCACACCAGCCTTTCTGCCAATAGCTGGACCAACTACTGTGCCCACCCACGATTGCTTCATCCGTGGTATATCCTCCTCCAGGAGATTAGTTTCCTGGAGCAAAGCTATGTCCGCTTTTAGTTTGTGCAAGTGTCTAACAATCTGACGTCTTTTGTTAGGAGAGCAAAGTCCTTTGACATTCCATGTGATAATCCTCAAGGGGGTTCCCATGGGTGGAGATGTAAGAGAAGAGATTCCTTGATTGAGGAAGGAGTGAACATGGTATGTGGTCACATGTAGGTGTCCCTGTGCTCCCCATGCGACAAGTGGTTGCGTCCCCAAAGCATGTGGTGTGTAGAAGAGTCAATGAGGTGATGAAGAGCGGTTCAAGGTAGGAGGGAGGGCCCCGTGACATTCATCCCGTCCAAAGAGTATCAGGTCAAGCTGCTAATGCATGACAGTGTAGATATGACCAGTAGAGGGTCCAGGAAGTAAGTGTCAAAGTAGAAAAAAAAAAAAAAGTAGAAAGAGTTTAACCAACATAGGTTGCAACTGCAGTCCATTCATGGTGAAAAAACAGCAGAAAGCGCCAAAAAGACCACTCAGCTATGGGTTGACATACAGGAATGCCACGGGTCGCTGACCAACTTCAGCCAGAGAGACTGTGGTATCTGAGAAGGAAGCAAAAAACAAGGGGCACCTACCCTGATGTAGATGGTTTTTAATATAAGATGGCAAAAGTTAAAAACATACTCACAAGAGTAGAACACAATGAGGTTGCAAAAGACAAGCAATGGTAAAGGATGTTGCTGCAGAGATTCTGCAATAATGCTGGCCAGGTCTGGCTTCAGGTGTGAGGCGACAGCAGCAGCCAGGGTTTGGTAGTCTATGGGCCCCTGGGGGGTAGGGAGCTGTGACTCACCAGAGAGATGTCTGGTCAGGCTGTTGTGAAGCGTCGGTGGCCATTTTGGATTTGTCCCATTCGCCAGAGGGACTGTTTCAGGGCTCTCCTTGTTGTCTGGATCGCGCGATGTAGCCATCCATGACCTGTCACTGGTCCCCCTGCTATGCGGGTGAGTCACGGAGGCCGGGGCGGCCGGGACCAGCTGGTATGGTGGGTGGTTGATGTGAGGCGGGACGGAACTGCTGGAGACACTGCTAGATCATCCGGCCCGGATCCGGAAGTCCTGTCACCTATTTAAGTTAAGTTAATGATTGGGTGTCAGCCACTGCATTTGAATGCTGGCACACCACATGTATGTATGTGATTACATGTGGTTGGGAATCAATCACTCTCCTTTGACACACAATCCTTTGAATTATTGAACTGTAAAAGTGGCATACTGTATCTGTTTGTTATACTGAGATCACTTTCCTTATATATAGATCTAGATATATATATATATATCTATTTATATCTAGATATATATAGATATATATATATAGTTCACTTATTGTCCACTTATTAAAATACAAGTATAATAATAATGCAGTAACCTGTGCCGTGGCCGCAAACTCCTCCTCCAAGTCCTCAGTCATCTGCTCCCTTCTGACCTCTTCTCCCGCTGATCGGCCGATTGGATGATTGGCAATTCTCATAATATAAGTTCTTATAATATAAAGCCAGGTATGCAGAATTGGATATAGCTGTGCCACACTATACAGTGTTCTGGTCTGGAGACTGGACATGTTCTCATCTATTTTCCTCACTAGGGGGATACAAGCCTTAGTTAGCAATGGCATGATAAATATTAATTTCATGTTCATTTCATGTTCTTCATAATATTAAGAAACGGACCAAAATCATGAATTTGTATTGCTTTAGAGAAAATGTGACCTGTCCCTTTATGAAAAAGGATCGATAATTGGTATCGGCGAGTACTTGAAAAAAAGTATCGGTACTCGTACTTGGTCTTAAAAAAAGTGGTATCGGAGCATCCCTATGTGTAATAATTGTTGAAGATTTACTGTGTATATTTAATATGACACATTTTGTGTTCCTTTGGTTGGATTATCTCTGTTCTGATGGAGCAAAAAGCTTTATGATTGACACTCTAGAGTACCAGGTTAGATGAATTATTAAAGTATATATCAGGGAAAAAAATTCAGTACATTTCTCCAATGTTTTGCAAGTACAGAACTGTGTTGATCCTGTTGATTCGGCCAAAAATCCAGTGAGTTCCTACCTTCCTGTGTACCTTACCTTTGCTGCCTTACAAGAGAACTATTGCTGAACCTTTTTAGGCCATAGTTCTCTTCAGGATCACAGAAGGACATATACTATCTCCTCCTGTGACCCAAAACTCAGCATATAGTGGACTATTACCCATTGACTGATCTCAACAGCTGATTGACAGTTGACTCTGCCTCTCTAGAGGCAGAACCAGCTGTGCCCTCCCCCTCCTCTGTTCATCCCTCCAACTGGAGGAACGGAGAGGGGAGGGGGGAATCCAGGCAAGGAGCTGCTTTCTGCGAGCAGATCAGGAACCCATCGATTGGCGGTATGTGATCACTCAGTGTCACACATTGGCTCTAATTATGGGGAAGAGTGTATTTCACTCTCCCTATAATTCTCCTTTAAGTTAACTGCACTGTGGCCATTGATTTGAATGGGCTACTTCAACACACATTAATGCAGACAAAAACATACACAAAAATATACATTAAGTGGTCTATTCACTAAGCTGCCGAGGGCAGCCGAGTGAATGACCGATCTGAAGTGAAGTGAGCTAACATTCCTTTGTCAATGCAACATATGAGAACAGACAAGATGAAACACAGTCAAAATGTTATTTTTATCTGATCAGCCTCCTTGTGATAGCAAATAATAGTTAAAGGAGAACTATGGGGTCAGTGTTTTTCCCCATAGTTCTCCTTAGGGTAACGGGAGGACACAAACTAGCGTCCTCCCGTTACCCTAAGCTCAGTATACCGCGAGCTACAGCTCGCTGTATACTGAGACGCCGCAGCTGAAGCGGATCCCGACAATTGTGACGGGATCCGCCCAGCTGCGTGAGTGACAGCTGGCTCTGCCTATCTAGAGGCAGAGCCAGCTGTACCCGCCCCCTCCCCCGTCCGTTCTGCCAGTCAGCGCTGGCAGATCGGAGCGGGGAGAGGGGAATCCAGCCCCTCCCCCTGTCACGGCAGAGAGCCATGACAGGATCAAGAGGCGAGCGAACCCGGTATGTGTTCGCTCACTTCCCGATCTACTGAGCCCACCTGTGACAGTCTCATTGTCACAGGTCGGCTAGAACTATGAGGTGAGTGAAAAGCACTCACCTCATAGTTCTCCTTTAAGTAAAAAAGCTTAATAAACAAGTAATTTAAAAAAAAAAATCCCCAATTTTATTTTAAAAGCTCCTCACACCCACGTGCACTCTTATCCAAACACAAATGCACATCAGAAAATCTCCTTTAAGTTAACTTCACTGTGGTCACCAATTTGAATGGGCTACTTCAACACACAATAAGGCTGACAAAACATACACAAAAATATGCATTAAAATTATTTTGTCAATGCAACACATGAGAACAGACAAGTTAAAATACAGTCAAGATGTTATTTGTATCTAATCAGCCTCCATGTGATAGCAAAAAAAGTTAAATAAAAATGTTTAATAAACAAGTAATTAAAAAAAGCCCCACATTTTTTTTAAAAAGCTCTTCACACCCACATGCACTGTTAATACCAACACAAATGCACATCAAAAATGGTGATTGTGCCACACATATTTGGTATGACCGTACACGCTAGAATGAGATCAAAAATTCTTAAGCCATCTTTTATGGTTTACTCTAAACTGATGCGCTGTAAAGGCTTTTAAATTATTGCACATGTACAATTTAAGGTTCTACAATTTGTGCCATTTTGCGGGGCACAAGCAATTTTAAGTTGATATCTACTTTCCCAACACAACCTCATATTTTACATTTTAACAAAAAATTGATACGATATTGAGGTCTATTAACTAAGCTGCTGAAGGATCTAGCCATAGCTTTGGCTGATCCTTCAGCTAACTTCGGCCCCAGGACCCCTTCGGTTCAGTAGAACCGAAGGGCTGCTGTACAGGCTATTCACTATAGCCCGTACAGCTCCCGAAGTTGGCCGAGCGGCTCAGTTGAGCCGAAGGCATATGCCTTGGCTCTACTGAGCCGAGCTGAAAGCCGAAGCTGGCCGAACGTCCGGCCATTGGCCGACCGACAGCGTGCTTCTGAGAGCTGGGCGGAGCCAACTGTCATCACTTGCAGAGAGATCAGCATCCCTGGTTATCAGGTAACCAGGGACGCCGTCTGTCATTACACACTGAGAACCCGGACGCTCTGGGAGTCTATTACGGCTCCCGGTCACCCGGGAGAGAAACACTTTCTCCCAGAAAGGATTTCTCTGCTTGACTGCTGGCCGCCCTCAGTCAGGGAAAAAAAAAAGCCAGCATAGGAATGCATAGCTAGATTCCTATTGGCTATTTCACTTTGCAATAGCCAATAGCAAACTAGCTATTGCACCCGCCCACTGCTGCTGTCAATCAGCAGAGGGGACCTGCAGTTCTCCATCAGGACTGTATAATAATATTAATAATAATAATATTTTATAGGGACCCTGATATCTGAAAATATGTAATGTTTTGGGGTTTGAAGTGCATTTTATTGTACAAAATATGGATTTTAGTTTGTGTGCACAAAATGAAAAAAAAGAAATGAGTCCAGCAGCAACAGGGTTAAACCCAAGCTATATGTGGGGGGAAAAAAGAGCAAATTTACAGTGTGTATCTTCTTTATACAATTTCCGTACAGCAACCATTAAAATCCTTCTTTCTCAATAAATATCTAGTACATATATTCCGATGTGTTACTTTCTATTGTTATAGACTATGGAGCCCACAAAAAGAGAATAAAACAGCACAGTTTAATAACAATATATTACTTGAAATAATTTACTATTATTACATTAAGGGAAACATAATGTTTTTAAAAGTCTAAATAAATGTGTGCCATATGCTTGCCAAGTGATAGTGAAGTTTATGCCATTCAATAAAAAATGTACTCTTGCTTTTACTAGAACAATGTTTCATCTTTATGTGGCATTTACAATGCTGTGCTTTATTTTTTCCACAATTTCATCCAAATAGTAATTTGGTACAGTTCGATAGATAATGGAATATCACCAAAGTCTCAGATAATAGGTATTTGAACATATCAACAGAGTACATGCATGCAGTATGTCCTTTTCTTTCCTCTGGGCATTGTAACTAGAGGTTTTCCTATTTGGACAATATAGAAAAAACTGTGAACTGCGGAGTGTAGTATTAAAGAAATATAACACACATATAATTGGACCAAAGCTTTATATGCTTCAAATATCAAAAGAAGCTTCAAGATTCACTAAACTGGTGTCTTCACCTTATACTAAAGGTGGCCATACACTTTACAACCCTCACAAGACTCTTGTCTTGCGAGGGTTGTAAAGTAATAAAAAAAACGTACGATCTGCCCATCTTGGACAGGCAGATCGCACTTGCGATCATCGCAAGCCCGCCCCGCTGACTGCATGACTGCAATGCTGAATGGGCAGTGTGCGCTTGCGTACACCGGCCCGTGCGGCAGTTATCTGACGATCATGATTCAAACCAGCCGAAAATCGTACGATTCTCGGCTGGTTTACGAACATGCTCGAAATACAAAAGTTGTGCGACCGTACAGTGGAAACGGTTGCACGCCTTCCATACACTGCACGATTATCGCACGATCGCGGGATTTTCCGCGATTATCGTATGATAATCGTGCAGTGTATGGGCACCTTTAGAAATGCCATTATTCTTATTAGAGCTCATGCATACGGGTGTATTAAAATACTCACATTTACGCTGGATCTTTCTGACAGAAGTGCGCTTTGGTGTGTAATTACGCGCATTTATGCATGTTTACGCTTGTACATAGTTTAGAGACTGAAACACTTGTACACTAATTCTGTTGAATGTCTAGAATGTTCATTTATTCTAGCCATTAGAATGAATTTCCGTGCAGGGCTGCCCCTAAGGTATTAACCGACTGAGGCAATGTGCTGTCTTTCTGGGGGTGTGCTGGCAGGGAATGGTCACAGGGGCGGGTGTGCGGCTGTTTTTGTTGTTCTGATCAGAGGGGATGCGATCAGTGGCTCTGTCCGGCTCTGTCCACAGTGTCCTGCTGAGCTCCTAGCAACATCAGTGAGCTGGGCAGGATGCACAAAGAATCACCGGTTGCTAAGAGCTCTTAACAATCTGGGACACTGTGGTTGCTCCCCTGCCGCCCAAATGACATGCCATCTGCAGCAACCTCCTCAGGCTGCCTCATTATAGAGATGGCCCTGTTTCCATGCATACCTGCATGTTTACATGATTTAGATGTGTTTACGTAAATATATGCATACATTATGCCAGTAAGTTTCTCTCTGAATGCAGATTTGGGGCATATTTTTTTCTGCCTCTTTAAAATATGGATCCAATGCCACAATGTTCATGGACATATTGACTAAAAAAACTAAAATAAAAACATGCCCCTAAAAGCAGAGTTTTTTTACTGCTCATTTGCATTAGGCCTTAAACTGAATACTGGTTTAGCCCCATTTAACACATTGCTTGGGTGACAGGTGCACTTTATTCCTTTACTTGTTTATGTATTAGCAGTGGAAGAATTCATTTTTGTGATAGTTCCGCTGCATTATAAGAACAAAAATCTCACCATAATGTCCCGTGTAAACTTCCTTACCCATTTTTATAGTAATTAACAAACAAGCAGAAACTTTTTCCCTAATCTCTCTTTTAGACACAAAGCCTTTAATTTATTCTGAAGGCTTAATACTTGCAGCAGTATACAACAGTTTGACTTTCATCATTGCTTGAACGACAGGTGCACTTAATTAATTTGAGATTTCCCACGTTATAGTCACTTCTGTCAGAGGTACCCCAAGCTCAAAGCCTCTGAGCAGGCATTCATGCTCACAGATTTTGCACATTGCAGAGAGATGGAATATAAACTGATTGCACCTTTTAATTAGGATGCTTTAGCTAGTCTGCTTGCACCTATGCACCTATGCAATAGAGAACCTAACTCTAATATATGCCAGTGATCATCACACACACCGAAAGCATAACATAGTTATATTTATATTTTTCCAAATTGTAATGTTCCTGTCTCACCATATGTACATAAGCATTTATTTCTTGTTTACATCCATGCATATCAAATAATTCTGCAACTCAACTGGCATTGTGATAAAAGCTTAAAGTAAACCTGTCACATACAAGAGCAAATAAAACTGAGCAAATACAGAAGAAAATCTTAACCAGATGTTTCCTACAGTGAAAGCATATACTAAAAGATCCAGAGATAAAGACAGTTCAATTAAAATAAAGTCAAAAGGTTTTTACGCAATTTCAGATGCTGATTAATTCACTTACAATGGATGCTGCTCCTTGATGTTTAAAAGTCATAGGGGTCTATTCACAAAGCTGCCGAGGGCAGCCGAGTGAATGACCGATCAGAAGTGAAGTGAGCCGAACACTGTTCGGCTATTCACTTCAGGCTGGTAGTAGGATCAGCTAAACCCCTGAGGACCCTGATGTTCTGTTTTAGGGTGGCTCCTTTTCCTTGCAGGGTCCTATGGAGTCACAAACACACAGGCACAGCAAAGGAAGCCACTCCTCTGCTCAGTGATCCTCCTTCTTCCCTGCTGCCTTCTCCAAGCCAGTAGATAAACAGCTGCTGAAGACTGCTCTGTCCCTTGCGATCTTGTACTGGACAGGAAGTTCAGGGAAGCCGAGCAGAGAGGGTTGGAGCCAGCTGTTTGGAAACATGATAACTGTAAGTTATTGGAAAACATTTAACCAGTTGACATCGGCGGTGTTAAACCCCCTTCCCATCCAGGCCATTTTTCAATATTTAGCGCTGCGGTACTTTGACTGACATTTATTCCGTCATGCAGCGCTGTACTGAAATGAATTTTATACCCTTTTTTGGGGACAGATAGAGCTTTCTTTTGGTGGCATTTATTCACCACTGTGGTTTTTATTTTTT
>NW_017306535.1:1036409-1044999 GCF_000935625.1 Nanorana parkeri
GAGGCGCGCACGAGCAGAAAAAAAATGCCGTCTGGAGACGGCAACCTACCAATGCAGCAGTGCCGTCCGTCCGTTTTTTTACAACGGGCGGACGGCAACTGGTTAAGGAAATATTTTGCTGGTCAATATATATTTGTTTGATCTGGAGTCATTGTTAAAAAATATTTGAGAGTTTATTACTACTTTAAGGTCATGTGCATAGCTTGAATTTTTATGTAACAGTTTAGCCTGACTCTGTCTACTCCTGCCTTTCAGACTAGTAATGTTCTGGACAGTATCTCTGACCAATAGGAAGGCTCGATTGGAAAAGTCAACTGCTGCTGAAAAGAATAATAATACTAATAATATAAAATAATAATATACTTCTATAGTTTCAGATCATTATGACATAGGTTTTTCATTAAAGGCAACATCAGCTTATTCATTTTGTCACCATCATATTCAATCTAAATTTCTCAGGCTTGTGACAAGTTTACTTTAATGACTGAAGAAAATGTTGCTATTTTACTGTGTTTTGACTAAACTGCTAATAACATTTTTACCGATTTTGTATAAATACATACTAACATACTAGATAAAGTTGAACAAAGACATAGGCCCATCCAGTTCAACCTGTGTGTGTATGTGTATGCAGTACTGTATATGTCACTAAAAGTTCCCATATCCCTGTGTATTCTGTTCACTGAGAAACTAATCCAAGTGTTTCTTAATTTATCAGTGCTTTCCGCTGATACCACTATTTGTGGTACCACATTTTTGCTGCTCTTACATTAAAAAAATGTACACATTACACATTGTTAGTTTAAACAACCTCCTGTTATGTCCTCGTGTCATCATCAGTGTTCATAGTTTAAACAGTTTACTCCCAATGCTGTGGTCCCCGTATATAAATTTGAAAAGTGCAATTGTGTCCCTTCCTAAGTTTTTTTTCTCCATGAAGAACATCATAATTTCTGTAGGCGACTTTTATAACACTGGCCTTCCATCCCCTTTATTCATTTTGTAGCCCTTCTCTGAACTCTCACAAGTTCGAAGACATTTTCCAGAGGGTTGTGACCAAAACTGATCTGGCACAGTTTTCTTCACGGAGGATTATTTTTTGCATGTACCCCGATGACATGTACAGCACTAGTCTGGACACAGGACTTCCAGCACTGAAAACAATTAAAAAAGATTGTTTTACCATGTGTCTCCACTGGTAGTCTAAACCTTAAAATCACATTAACAATTAATCCTCCAGGTGTAAGGAAATTAAAGAAAAAAACACTACTTTTGCTTGCTTATGATTGGATACTGGAAATCATTGATGTAAAGCAATCTCCTTATAGATTTTGATGCATGTGCAGGCTTTATTTTGAACCATCAGAAGAAAACAACCCAACCTATTCAGAAAGAATCAGTACTAGAGATGAGTGAATCTGGCAAAGTTCAGTTTAAAAAGGGTTCAGCTAATCTGGCTCGAAGTTTGCGATATTAAAATTTGTGGGCAATCCCATTAAGGTCTATGGGATGAACATACTTCTCTTAAATTCTGGCCATTTATATTTTGGCTAATAAGCAAGCTACTGTAAAATAAACAGCATGGGGAGCTGGAAACTGCCATGGGGATGATTTGTCAAAACAAAAGAGTAAAAAATATCATACAGCAGGAGAGAGGGTCCTTTTAATGTGGCCTTGAGGGCGACATGGAAGAAATATAGATCGTTTGAATTATATGCTTTGGAGATGCATTTATGGAATGGAACAGTTTTAGGGACAACGTATTCTAGCATTACATATTTTGAATGTGTAATTGATTTTTTCAACTTTTACATTTGGTCTGGCTTACATACAGCAACAGCGTCACAAACTGATACATTTAAATTTGAAAAAAAAGGCTTAAAGTGCCCATATACTGCACGATTCTCGTACGAAAATCGCGGGAAATCCCGCGATCGTACTATAATCGTGTAGTATATGGAAGACGTGCGACTGTTTCTAATGTACGGTCGCACAACCGCGCGACCGTACACAATATCGAGCATGTTGGAAAACCAGCCGAGAATCGTACGATTTTCGGCTAGTTTTTAACATGATCGAGAGATCACTGCCGAACGGGCCGGTGTGCGCACGCGCATACTGCCCGTTCATCATTGCAGTAATCGCAAGCCCGCCCCTGATCGCATGTACAATCTGCCTGTCCAAAATAGGCAGATCGTACGTTTTTTACATTACTTTACAAACCTCACAAGACAAAAGTCTTGCGAGGGTTGTAAAGTGTATGGGCACCTTGATATAGGTAGTTTAGACAGCGACACCTGCTTTTTAATCAAGAGGTAATTGACCTGAATTTACCTGTGAAACAATAGATAATACCCTTAATAAAATATAAATATAAAGCCTTCAACTTGATACAATTTGACCAGTAGCACAACAACTTAAAGTGATATTAAAGTCAAAAGGTTTTTAACCTATTTCTAATGCTGTTGAAATCACTTACAACTGATGCTGCTTCTTCGTGTTTAAAAGGTTTAGCTTCTTGTAGAATCCCCTGAGCACTGGCCCTTATATCTTGTTTTAGGGAGGCTGCTCACCGAACCTGCTGCTGCTCACTGATGACCGAAGGCAGCCGATGTACGGCTGATTTTAGCCCATGTACGGCTGAAATCAACCATACAAGGCTGAAGTGAATAGCCGAACAGCGTTCAGCTCACTTCACTTCGGCTCCGTTATTCACTCGGTGAATAACCCCCATAGCGTTTGCACACGGGACGCAAATGCTATATGTGAAGCAACTGCACGGATTCCGCTTGTTTGCAGCTATTATATAGCCGCGAACGTGCAGAATCCGCTGGATTATTGCGCTTGCACTATTTTGGGGGCCATGCGGTTTTGCACCGTGCGGTTTCCCACAATAGTCTGATAAAGCACATAAAAGTGCATGTTTTTTCTGTTTAGAGCGGCTCCGCTCGTATTTGGACAGCCGCTCCAGTGTGAATGGAGCTGTGTAATCCAGCGGATTCCTCGTGTTCACGACTATATAATGGCCGCAAACTAGCGGAATCCATGCAGTTCACATATAGCATTTGCGTCCCGTGCAGGCTCCCACATGAAAGATCGCACGGGAAGCGCAAATGCTGTATGCGAATGGAGACTAAAAGGTTTACAGTTTACAGCTAAAAAAAAAAAAAAAGTCATTAAATTCACTTACCAGCATCAGGGCTCCCGATCCCCAGGTTCCAGTCGGGGTTTTTGTAGAACTGCTCCAGTGGGGGGCCCAGGGCCGGATCTCAGTGGGGCCCCCCTAGCATGAGGCTCTCGTGCCTCCGTCCGCCCTCCGCGGTAGGTCCGCCCTCCGTCCACTGCAACACGCCCCCACCTCGGAGCTCTTCTCGGCTGCGCCGCTGTAGGAGATGCAGCTCTACTGAAGCCGCAACGGCAGTGTATAGTGGGCCTGGGAGGCGGCTTTAATAAACCCGTTTCCTCTTCCATGTGGGCTGAAAAGGGCACGGGGGTCGGTGACGGGCCCCCTCTTTGGCCGCGGGCCCTCGGGCAATGCCCGACTGCCCGTGTGGTCAGTCCGCCCCTGCTTTGGTAGACTTTACTACTTTACATGGCATAAGTGTGAGGTGACATGCTGCAAACAAAGGGTAGCCTTGCCTATGTCAGCAACAAGTGGATGCTGTGCACACTGAAATAAAAAAAGCCCTAGCAACAGAAAATAAAAAATATATCAACCCATACAAATACTGTATATTCTAAGACTCACACAAAAGTGTAGTTTGAGAATATGGGGAGTACAAGGATATGTAGCCTGCCACACTGCAATCCACAGTAATTTAGCATTATATAGCACAATATAGCACCCTTTGGCAACTAACTCTACATGGATTGAGTTCTCCCTACACTGCTCCAAAACACACTGGCACATGGCTGCTGAAAACCCACTCTTTCATAGTGAGGTGAATGCTACCCACCAAAGACCCCATTATTGTCCATTAAATACTTTCAGTAACTCAGTACCAGATCCACCATGACTGTAGCGAATCCAAAATCATCCCTAATCAACACATCTTATCAGCACTCTGAAGTTTAGAGAATACCACTTTTTGCATCATTAATTATTATTATTTTTTGAATTATGTTCACAGCAGTGATCTGGTCGCATCAAAAAGATACAGTAGATGGATTGCAGTATAGCTGTAAGTAATAAGCATTAACTGTTAAGGTCCCATACACCTGCCCATTATCATAGATAATCGCGGGAAATCCCGCGATCGTACGATAAACAGCAGGTGTATAGAAGGCGTGCAACTGTTTCTACTGTACGGTCGCACGTCTTTTGTCTTAGAAGCAGGCTCGAAAACCCGCCGAGAATCGTACGATTGTCGGCGGGTTTGTGGCCTGCTCATAAGACAAAAGCCGCACGGGCCGGTGTGCGCAAGCACACACTGCACGTTCAGCATTGCTGTCATCGGAAGCTCGCCCCTCAGCGTGGTGGGCTTGCGATGATCGCAAGTACGGTCTGCCTGTCAAAGATGGGCAGATCGTACATTTTTTAAATTACCTTACAACCATCGCAAGACTAAAGTCTTGCAATGGTTGTACGGTGTATTGCCAGCTTTACTGATGAGTTTTGAGTTAGCACAGGTTTATGGAATATAATGCAATCAATTACCTTGAGAAACTACTTCCTTGTAAGCTAAGAGCCTTTGATATGGAACAACCAAGACATTTGGATATGCAGTTAAAAAAGAGATACGTAGAAAGAATATTATCAGCAGAAGACATTATAAAAGGTTTATTCGAAACATAGGGGTCAGCAGCACATGTTTACAATTTAAGATGTAGAACATGATAATATGGCACTTGAACTTAATTTTTTTTATTGGTTAAGGAAGAAAACCAAGGTTTTATTTCCATCTTAGAGCAGGAATTTGGCCTTGTTCTTTGTAATGATGTGCTTATATACATAAAACAAGCCCACTCTTTTTTTTTTATTATTAACTCCATGGTTAACCTTGAATTTGTACTTTCCTATGTCACATGAGTTGAATTGAAGGTACTTGTGCTGTTTACTTTTTCCTTTCTTCTCTAATGCATCAGTAAATTAAACAAAAAACATGTATTAAAATCTGTTTGTTTTGTTTACTAGGGCTGTGTAAGACAGAACTGCGTACATTTATATGTATGCTCTATATTTACACTGTTCTGCATCTTTTAGATTTATGTTAGAAATTTTCATAGAGTGATTTGAATCAATGAGGGCATAGCTTCAATAGATTGTATGGTCATTCCTGCTTTCCTGGCTCTAGTTTGGTGTTGATGTGAACGTGTTGTGAAAGGGCAAAATAACCTTATTTGCCTGTTTCTGGTACACACAGAGTTAATGTTTGAACAGGAGAAAATGGTGCTTTCTACATCAACTAGTTTTAGTTGTTTCCAAAATGATACAACTGCATTCCTCGGCAAACTGCATTTTCTTATCTTTGTGTGAAACATATAACCTTGAAGCTTTTCAGCTAATTTACTTCTTTGTAGCTGCTCTATTGTGCATATTATTATAATTAGTTCTGTATACATGTATGTCTTTTTTTTGCCCCGTCATCGCCCCTTTCACTGTCCATATAATCTATTGTTTTAACAATAAACCTTTGACTATAGAGTGAATACAAAACTTGGAGTGACTCTTTATTCCCAAGCACTTGTCTAAGGTTGACAGCATGATCAAATCTCGGGATACCTTAACGACAAAGTCCTACCAGGAGGTGTGGGTTCAAGTCCCTTCAGGGTAACTTTCCTGAGGGACCCTAACATGTTGCTCCTCTGATCTGTCCTGTACTCAAAGGAGCACATCTATGCTATCAGTCCAAGAATCGACTGCCTATATATTTTTGATTCTGAAGTCAGGTTCAGAATAGATTATTTTTACAATATTCTCAGTTATAACCATCTAAACATAAGTTAACATTTCCATAAATAATGCAAAGTTGGAGAAACAATTGAGCACAAAACTGGAATAATTGCCAAAAATAACCAGTCAGATTTTGCCTTCTATAATGCAGGGGAAAAAAAACTAGATTGCAAATTTCAATGTAATCCCCTTAGAAATCAATATGGCACATGTACCAATGCAAAACAAGTTATATATATATATATATATATATATATATATATATATATATATATATATATATACATATATACACTATACTGCCAAAAGTCTTAGTCCCAGTCTTAGTCCGTAGGGTTCAATACTGAGTTGGCCCACCCTTTGCCGCTATAACAGCTTCAACTCTGGGTAGGCTGTCCGCAAGGTTTAAGAGTGTGTCTATGGAAATGTGTCACCATTCTTCCAGAAGCGCATTTGTGAGGTCAGGTACTGATGTTGGACGAGATAGCCTGGCTCGCAGTCTCCATTCTAATTCATCCCAAAGGTGTTCTATCGGGTTGAGGTCAGCACTCTGTGCAGGCCAGTCAAGTTCCTCCACTCTAAACTCACCCATCCATGTCTTTATGGACCTTGCTTTATGCACTGGTGCGCAGTCATGTTGGAACAGGAAAGGGCAATCCACAAACTCTTCCCACAAATTTGGGACCATTAAATTGTCCAAAATGTCTTGGTATGCTGATGCCTTAAGAGTTTCCTTCACTGGAACTAAGGGGCCAAGCCCAACCCCTGAAAAGCAACACCACACCATAATCCCCCCTCCACCAAACTTTACACTTGGCACAATGCAGTCAGGCAAGTACCGTTCTCCTGGCAACCGCCAAACCCAGACACATCCATCAGATTGCCAGACAGCGAAGCGTGATTTGTCACTCCAGACAACACGTCTCCACTTCTCTAGAGTCCGGTGGCAGTGTACTGTACACTACTGCATCCAACGCTTTGCATTGCACTTGGTGATGTAAGACTTGGATGCAGCTGCTCGGCCATGGAAACCCATTCCATGAAGCTCTCTATGCACTGTTGTTGTGCCAATCTGAAGGCCACAAGACCTTTAAAAGGGATAAAGGGTAACCCTCAATTCCTTTAAATAACGTGGGCTGATGTATTAAACCTATATGTTAACTGATACACCTGGTCAGTGGACTAAGGATAAAGTGACATTTACAAAGAAAATACTATTTAAATTGCCACTAAATGACATTCCAGGCCACTTTGTTCTGTTTGTAAACAAAGCTGTCAGGGATTTCCCTCAACATCTATACCGATCACTTACCCTAGATGAGGGTCCATTATGGATTGTGCTGGGGAACCCACAAGTTTTTTTTAAATGTTAACAATGTAAGTACGTTAATTTGATTTGTTATCAGCCTTTTGTAGTCCTCTATTCAGCAGAGCTTAGAATAAGAAAGGGAAAAGCAACGCAAGGAACCAAACAGTTGTTTTCTGCTGCAGTGCTCAAGTTCACATCGACAAGACAAACTTACCAGTCGGCTTCTTCTCTTTTCCTTGCCCAGTCACAGGCTTGGAAAGGTACCAGGGACTGTAAGTGGTACTTACCTGTGAGAGAAAAAAAATAAGATCTCCTGTTGCAGACAGGACAGCTGTGTAAATGTAAGAGCTAAATAGAGAGGACTGCAAATCTTTTGGAAAGGAAAACAGTTCCTTTATTACATAGTTATATAGTTGATAAGGTTAAAAAAAGAACACAATTCCATTAGGTTGGAACCAGGCCCGGCGCTACCGCAAGGCAAGGCAGGCGGCCGCCTGAGGGCGCTGCAGGGTGAGGGCGGAAAAAACAGGGCATTTTGACAAGTACATGTACTTGTCAAAATGCCCCGATGTTTGCGCTATGTTTTTTTTTACTTACCTTTCACGTGCAGGAGAGCAGCGGCGAGTCAGCGCTGGTCCAGTGGGAGGAGCTCCAGGTGGGGTCCTAATTTAGCTGGCCGGCGACTGCCAGAGGATCCCGACACGTGCAGCACCTCAGGCAGTCGCTGGCCAGCTAAATTAGGACCCCACCTGGAGCTCCTCCCACTGGACCAGCGCTGACTCGCCGCTGCTCTCCTGTACCGAAGGTAAGTGAAAAAACAAAACAAAACATAGTGCAAACATCGGGGCATTTTGACAAGTACAAAATGGAGGTGGGGGGGGGGCGCAAAAATGCACCTTGCCTGTGTAGGCAAGGATCCTAGCACCGGCCCTGGTTGGAACTAGTGTGTGTGTGTTTTGTGTGTTTATGTGAAATATATTTATTTGTCTGTGTGTTTAGCTGTTCACCTGGAGTTTGGGGTATTATGTGCATTAAATGATGACAAAAATGTATAGTCAATCTGGTTTAACTTTCATCTATTCCATGCCTATACGTTTTATAAATAATTGTATACATTAAGGGCTAAAGGGACTCTATTATCAGCAATACGTACATGAGAGAGCAAGTGGCTCATTTGAAATGTAAACCAGATATTAAAATCTAATGAGAGGAAAAACTTCTACCATGTAGAGGAAATGTATTTCTGTTGCCATAAAAAGTTAATTGGCCTCAAGCATATTGAGCTCATACATTGCATAACTAACAAATAATCATAAATTAACAAAAGGTTAATTAACATTTTGCTGTAGTTACCAATGCATTATATGTGTGTATGTTTTTTTATATAT
>NW_017306535.1:1045461-1115888 GCF_000935625.1 Nanorana parkeri
ATATATATATATATATGATAATATCTCTAAATTAATGATGAAGTTTAAACACAAAGATGTAAAATATTTTTGGTAACATGCCATCATGTATTAGAGGTGTTTATAATCAGAGCAAAAAAATAATACAAAAACTCCTTCAGAGAGCAATCTCTTACTAATCTCTTGCTGAGAAAACACTAAAGTTGGCCATACATGTGGCAATTTTCAGTCAAGTCTAACCACTTTCCATCCACCAGTGGAAATTGACCAAAACTAAGCAATCTCCCAGTATGCTAATGCTAAAATGTATACAATTAAGCCCTATAGGGCCCTATAGGGATTTATAGGTCTTCCACCACTGACCACTTTTGTTAAGGAGACATATAAAGAGGTACGTTATACACCCACTCCCTCTCACCACTAAGGAGGTATAAAAGAGAGTTTAATGATGGAGGCCCAACAAAATTCTGACAAGGGGCCCTAAAATCTCTAGTTATACTCTAATCTATCGAAAATCAACCATAATGGGCAAACAATATTTCATGTCTATATGTCTCTTAATATATATTTTCTTTGCCTATCTTTATTGCTATATCTGTGATTCTTATCTTTTGTGAATTATCAAAATCCTGTGAATAATAATATGGATTTTTTTTCATTTGCTTATACATTTGCTAGAATCTTCATTTAAAGAATGCCTTTAAATTTCACAAGCAATGCTCTTTGTTTTTTTTTTCTAGTTTATGACATGTTGACATCTCTACTTTTGAGAATCGGTATAATTTACATAATGGCT
This sequence comes from Nanorana parkeri, assembly GCF_000935625.1. Classification (NCBI taxonomy): domain Eukaryota; kingdom Metazoa; phylum Chordata; class Amphibia; order Anura; family Dicroglossidae; genus Nanorana; species Nanorana parkeri. Next base: position 1,046,237 of record NW_017306535.1, read on the forward strand.
ATAGTTTTTTTCCTACACAAAGCAACTTCCATCCAAACCAAACATTCAAATCCCTGACAGAAATTAATAAACTATTTATGAGCTTTCATACCATTGGAAAAGATGCATAGTCATGCACAATGAAATCACTGCAAACATTCAGGAATGGCATTCATAATACATCTGCTCATGGACAATAAGGATGCTGTAAACCACAATGGTAAAATATTAGAGCTACAAATGGCTTTGTTTGTAAAACTATGCAGTCTGCATCTCTACTAAACAAATACTCTACAATCAGCTTATTGAAGAAGCTCAACTTGTTAATTGCACTATCAAGAATGAATTGTGCACTGTATTATAATGAATCTATTGTGCTTTTAACAGTGGGACTAAGATGTATTTGGTTCTAGACATCTTAAAGGGCAATTCCCACTAAAGCTGTTATTTCAGTTTTCTGCAAGCACTGGAGGGGTAAAACGACCACTAGCTTTTTACATGTCTCTGAGATAGTAAAGGGGAGATGATCTTACAGTAGTTTGTATATCTACCTTCTCTCATAGGTATGGATGGAAAAAATGCATTTTAAACTTACGGGTCTATTCACTAAGCTGCCGAGGACAGCCGAGTGAACAACAAGAAAAAAAAACTCTCCTGGGCGCTCTGGTAGCCTCCCGCTCCCGGCCGCCCAGGAGAGAAACACTGCTTTTTGTTTTTTTTTTCTTTATTCTGACACGGAGCGATGTCAGAATAGAAAAAACAAAACATTTTTCACATTGAAATGCATTGCTACATTCCTATTGGCTATTTTAAATTTGCAATAGCCAATAGTAAACTAGCATTGTAGCCGCCTTCTGCTGATGGACCTGATGGAGAACTGCAGCAGAGGGTGGGTACAATGCTAGTTTACTATTGGCTATTGCAAATTGAAATGCATATGCGTTCAGCTCCACTGAGCCGCTCAGCCACGTTCGGGAGCTATACGGGCTATTGTGAATAGCCTGTACAGCACCCCCTCGGTTCTTCTGAACCGAAGGGGTCCTGGGGCCGAAGCTAGCCAAAGGATCGGCCGAAGCTACGGCTAGATCCTTCGGCAGCTTCGTGAATAGACCCATTAGTGTGTTGCAGTAAGGCGCAGGTTACAGCAATGCACATTGACGCATGTTCCATACATTAGCGCATTTGCATGCCTTAATTTTGAATGGCACCCAAGCCAATGCATCTCTGATGTACAATGTGCTGCAGTGCACCACATTGCATAGTAATGCATGACTGTCCATTGTAGTACGCTGCTTTGGAGAAGATTATGTATGTCCATTTTTTGGTCTATTCCTTTGTGTTGGCAGCTCATTTAAAATGAGTAGGCTATCCTAACACAACACACTTTAAAGAAGAACTCCAAAGAAAAAAGTTATTAACCCTTGCAGTGGGACTACCCTTGCACTGCGAGGATTAACTGCTCAATAGTTTCCAGATGCTAAAATAAAAGTTACAGTATACTCACCCGATCATTCCATCTGGTTTGTTCTTAGATCAGGTTCCCAGAGCCTCTCTCCCCCTCCTCTGCACCAGTCTAAAAATCCTTGTGTCATCACACTGTATACAAGTGAATAGATGTGAGGATGCTGAGGAGAATTTTATCTGTGCAGAAGAGGAGACATGCTTCAGTGACTGAAGAAGCAGTGAGTCGGCTCCTGGTGAGTATTACTTTTTTTTTTGCACCTAGACACAAACCAGAAGTTAATACAATTTTTCCCTGGCGTTCTTCTTTAACACTTGATTTGTAAAAATGTCACCAGCACACCAGTCCTTTTAGGATAGCAAATGCTTAATTTATTGAAGTTCTTTGTCATATGACCAAGCGCTTTGGGGACCACACAGGGTCCCTTCATCAGGCTTCAGCATTGGTCAATGCTGAAGCCATCCACAATCACTGCGAGCGCCGCCCGCTACAAGGGACATTTCATTAAGGAGTGCAACAAGAATAGTATTTATCTTCTTTAACACTTGACACAACACACATTAAGGCAATGCACAGGAATGAAAAAGTGTGAATGGGCGCTTAATGAAGATATTACTCTTCTTCATCATTTGCTATTGTAAAGGGGAAAATTGTGAATATTGGTAGGGAATGGTAGCTACTGGAGTTCCAAAGAGATACAAAGAACAGCAAATGTACCAGCAACCATACAAAATAAGTGCCTAACAACATGTTAAAGCAGACCCTTCCAGTGGAAGATTTACTGATAAAAAGTCAAGTACAGGCTCTAGTCTTCAGTATTTCCTGTAGGATCTTTGCAAATGATCTATACACTGGGACCAAATGACCATGCTTTATTGCATACGTATTATTTATGCTTGGGAAGAGAAAACAGAACATAGCAAGAAACAGCAGTGGAGGTAAACACATTACAAACAAAATGTGACAGACAACAAGGGAAACCAATTGCGCTGAGACAGACAAATAGGTAAATGCACTGCAATGGGATAGACATCCCCAATGGCAAGTTGGTCCTTTTTATCATGTTAAACTGAAATATAAAAAGTTTGAGGTTCATTGTTATCTTATTTATTTTTACATGTTTTTGAACTGGCATTCGATATATTTTAGTTGTTATTATAATATTCTTTATTTTACACACATCTAAAAAGTATCTCTAGTTGAAACATAATTGGATGATGGAAGTGAAACTGTGCCACCTTATTTACTAACAGGGTTATTCACAAAGGGGTGAAGAGTTTGGAGAAGGCAGGATAAGTGAACAATCTAGGACAACATAGCTGATTTGGAAAAATTCTCCTATTCAGCTCACTTTCCAGTTCATCTATGTTGTCCTAGATTGTTCACTTCTCCTGCCTTTTTCAAACTCTTCACCCTTTTGTGAATAATCCTGTAAATTTAGTTCACTTCCAATTTGCATAGCCTATAATACTTTTACACATTTTGTTGATCACCTTTAAAGATACTTGATGAAATGTGAAATGTGTAAAGTAGTTAGTCCCAAAAGCAAGAGAGAAAATCTAATTTCCCTATCAGGTACACTAGAACTTTGCAGGCACATATTGGAACTACAGTTGATCCTGAAATTGACATTCGAATGGATTGAATTTTATGAATTTGCATGCCCTGAGCTGGATCTGAATTTCAGTGCTAATTTTGTCAGTTTAGATTCCCAGCAGTCTCCTGGAAGAAAATAGTAAAAGTCTACTCCACAGGTTTTGCCAGCCTTATATGTGCATTTGCTGTTGCCTAAACACCCTTAACTTGACTGCCAGTGCCACTAGGTCCCACCTATCTATTTCAGCATCCCCGGTAGAATGTTTAAAGGTAGTGCCTCAGGCTGTTTTTTGTCCCATAATTTCAACAGGCAGGGATGCTAGGAACTTCCTAAAACATTTTACAATGCTGTACATTATTTTTTGCATTAACACACATTTTTGGGGGGTCTTGGTGGAGATAACTATTGAGTTCTGGAAATTCACAACTTTAAAGGTTTGTGAATCTTCAAAAGGTTTGACCAATCTACTACTGATTAAAATGTTTAAAAGTTCTGTAATCTCTAGTTTGGATGCTGGAGGGTGCACTCGTATGTAACCACATTTGTTGGTGAAGTTTCTCTGCATATCTTGCCGCATTGAAAGAGTATTGTGAATACTATGATAATATGAATAGGATGTTCTATCTACCTTTTTTATCCCACAAAATGTTCTCTGTCTTCCTAGGTGTATGACACCCAGCATAATTCCATCCCAGGATAGTGAGAATATATTTTTAATGTAGGGCATTATGACCCTGCCTCCTAAGGGTCAAAAGCACTGTGCCCTTTATTCATAGTGAATTGAAGCAAAAAGCAGTGCTGATATCACATGAGCTCCACCTTTGCATTTGCAGAAGTCTGCCCCTAGCTGGAGCTTAAAGGAACCAATAGACAAACATGGCGGGCCTCTGGGGTGTTGGTGGAGAAGGGGGTGAAGTGATTGAAGGTGCAGGAAGCTGAACCTGCAGTTAGGCTTTACAATATGTGCTTACTGTAAGTACATTATACTTACAGTAAAAAACAAGATCACCCCTCCTAAGCCTTTGCACCTCAAAAGTAAATATAAGCAGTAACATTGTCCTGTGAAAAAGCCAGGCATGACTGCCTGGCCTGTGTGTGGGTAACATGACTCTTATCTTCTCCGGTGTTTTCAAAATCCTGCATGATTATGATGTACCCGGTTGGAGACTGAAGTGACAAGGGCATCTCCGTTGCACCCCTAGTTCAAATAACCCTGAAGTAGTGACAGAGAAATTGGTGGTGCAGTATGGCATAGGTCCCAGTCAAAGATGCCGCAGAAAGAAGACTAGGAGGGGAAGTCTTGATCAAGGAGTACTCCTAAGGAAAATGGAATTGATCAAATAGTTTTGTAGAGCTTGTCAGGACTGACATCAGTGGATGGCAGAAGATGGACTTAAACAGGTGGCATGATAGCAGACAGGGACATTGGTCAAGGTGTAGGCAGGGCACAGTCAGCAACAGATAGACCAGTACAAGCTGTGATCAGGATACATGCCAGGTCAGCAACAGGTAGACAGGAATAAGACATGGTCAAAAGACAAACCGAGTCGGCAAAGGTTATGCCAATATTGCAGCTTAAAGCTGGCATACCATTTATATGACAAAATATATTATAACAGAGCCTATCAATATCTATCTATCTATCTATCTATCTATCTATCTATCTATCTATCTATCTATCTATCTATCTATCTATCTATCTGCCCATCCACCCACATGAATCCCACTTTATAATTTAAAAAAAATAGGAAAACAAAAACACTTTTTTTTTTTGCTCCACAATATTCTCATGTATAAAGTTAGTGGAAGTCTCAGATTACCCAACAAATACTTAAAGTATTAATTTACATTCACCACTTAATTAAACAAATCACACATAAATCCCTATTGGCCCCCTGAACTCAATGAGGCTCAAAGGTCACAATTTGATGAATTCTTATTCGATTCAGTTCAATTAGTGCAACAAAACTGCGAGTTCTGTTTATGTGGCAGACTTCCAATTCATTGTAAATTCCAAATCTGTTTTCAGATTTTTATGAGAAGAACAACTGGGAACTGAGGCTAGAAAAAGTCAATGCATGAGCCATATTTAACTAAGGACCAATATTTTTTTTAACTTTGTGGGACACACAAGTAGAACACAACATTATAAAACAGTTACATTGGGCATTTACTATAGCACTATTCTGTTGAGCAGTACATTAAGTGTAAGGTTCTATACTGAAACTATAAGCTGTATCATTTAAAGATTGTAGTAAATGGTTCAGGATCAGCAACTGCATTGAGTGTAGAGTCACTCTAAAACATCCAAGGCAGGTCTGAATCTTAATGGTGGGTGTGAGGAAATTCCAAGGACTGACAATTTTTCTACATCAGATGGAATGGAGCCTGCAGTGCGTGTGTTTGTGAATACCACTCATGCATTATGAACATGGAAGAAAAAAGAGGTTTGAGATCTCTAGATCACTTAAAAAAGGTGTTGGTTGGATTGGTGCACTACAGCTATGCCTGGATGAAAAAACAAAGTTTTGAAATTATATTTAGGATAATTTGTTTTTTTGTTCTTGAGTCCTAGAGCTGAAATCTGGTATACATGTGGGTACCTGCTGTATAAAATGATGGGTGAGACTGGGTGTATCTACATGATCTTGCAAGTATGCGAAAGCTCAGGTTAGAAATCAACATTATGATAATCATCTCTAACTATTCAAAAAGCAAGAAGGGGATGTTGTAGATTCCTGACAAAATATACAATGAATGCAGCTATCATGTGTTATAGACACACTATTGTTTGAAGGATCACAAGCTTATGCACATTATGTTGCAAAGATCTTTTATATGTGCTAGACATGTAAGCCGGCAAAAACATTGCTTTGTTTCTTTTCTTTCTTTGTTTGGAGAAGGCAGGAGAAGTGAACAATCTAGGCCAAAATAGATGATTTGGAAAAATTCTCCAATTCAGCTCACTTTCCAGTCCAGCTATGTTGTCCTAGATTGTTCACTTCTCCTGCCTCCTCCAAACTCTTCACACTTTTGTGAATAACCCTGAATGTGTTACTGTACATAGCAAGTCTCTCCTCTAGTTCTATAGCTCGGCTAAGGTCAGAAAAACAGATCAAGATGGCTGAGCTCCTAATGCACAAGATCCATTTATACATTTAAATTGACATTCTTTTACTCAGATGTCATCACAACGAGTCCAATCCACATCTTCGCTAGGATTCAGCAGTACTCAGCAGATGGCGCAGTCATTCTGTGAGCATACTCCTCGATCTAGCTCAACATAAGAACACTGCATGCCCATTAAACCTGAGGTGATGAACAACCATTAAGATTTTATCCTCACCAGCACTGCAGGATTTCTTTAGGGTGTTTTTGATTCAAATATTACCCCCATAAAAAAAATCACAGGGTGCTATGCATTGAATCCTTTCCAGGAGATGGGATCTTCATTTATGACCCCCTTGCCATCAATCTACTGTGGGGTGATTACTATGGCTTTCAGCAGTGACAGCAGCTGGTTTTGTTGTTGACCAAAATACTCTTAGCTGTGCAGGTTTATATATATCAACACCGCATAAACACCAGAATTGGCCATGTGAAAAAATATTTTAGTTTCAGTGATTTCTAAATAAGTGGAAATACTGGACGCGTCTCTAGTAACACACATTAGTTTCAATAACCATAATTCTACAGGCTTCTAAACAACTAGAAGTGAATATTGGCACCATATATGCTTGACTGATACAATTAAAATGCAATACAATAGTCACAATTAGTGACAATTACAAGTAAAATGAAAGTCAAAATATTATGAAAAGCAGATCAAATGTAATATAAAGTTGACAAAAGCTCTAACTCGATCTAAAGCTATAGGGAGAAAAATGTTTCTATGGAATGAGGCAGTGGTAGGCAAACTCTGGATCTCCAGCTGTGGTAAAACTGCAAATCACATAATGCTTCTGCCTCTGGAAGTCATGTCTGTGGCTGCCAGAGTCTTGCAGTGCCTTTTGGGATTTGTAGTTTCACCATAGTCGTAAGGCAGAAGTTTACCTCACCATGGAATAGGGCATTAAATGTATTATTGTGGCTCATTCTCAGAATGTTTAGGTTTGCTATGTTTTAAAGTAACACTTTCCTATATTTGTCTTTGATTTCTGGCTTGCTGCTGTCTCTTGATGTGAACATCTCAGAATCTCAGTGATCCACTTTTTCAACCTCTCCAGAAAGGTGTCAGCTGGTTTCCCAGTTTCTCTTGGTATGACCCATATGTGAACACTACTGGGATAATGCCAGCTCTTGTTTTCTCTGCACAGCAGTTCTGACTTGATGCTCTCTCAGTATTGCCTACTTTGAAAACTCCTCTTGAAGTGTACCATATTTTTTTTGTAATAAGCCCTGACTTGAAATGCTGTTCTCTTATGCATATTCATCATTGTGAACTTCTCTGGAAAGTTGTCACAAGATGGTGGTTACAGTTTGTTTTGACTGCTTCATGCATAACCAATAATCCCATAGAATTTTAGGTCTGCACATTGTGATGAGTCTGCCAGTCCGAACCCACTGTACATCATTAACACACATTTCCGAACCGACTGAGATACCACTACCAGCCTCCCCTCCACAGAAATTTCCCAGCTCAAGGGACAACAATATCAGGCCAGCAGACTGAGAGTGATCGTCACTAGGGTTGGTTTACTCCAAAGTTAACCCTTTGTATGCAAAACAGTAGCTGCCACCACATGTTTTAACGGAAACATGCACTGTTCTCAGCAAATGCTATTACAATTCAAAAACATAAATAAAGCTTATGATACCACTGTCCTTTCAGACAGGAATATGACAGGGTTACTATACAGTAGCACTCTTCATGGAGACAAGGATAAGTTAAGTTCTTATTTAGAGCGTAGAGATAAGCTTAACGATTCGTACGATCATCCTTTAATAAAAGAAACTGTGCAGGAGAAAATATACAGAAAAATATACCAAAACAAAAAGAAGAGACACATACTGTATATAACAGCAGCAAAAATAATAAGGGAATACAATCAAGAATACTTAAGAGTCCTTGGTTTGTAAGTTCTGACAGAGTCCGATTCAATGCAGCAGAAGATGTATCTTTGTGGCTGTCTCAAAGTAAGACAGATGGTTGGTTCTTGTTGGTAATGCCCGTCTTCTTTTGATGATACAAAAAGCATTCTGTGGATTTTATGAGGTTCCTTCTTTGGATGGTATGACAAGCTTGCTTAGCTGCCCTTTGTCCTCTAGGGGGTGTCACTGACCCAGCCCATAAGGAGGGTGAGCAGGAGGGCTAAGCCTTTACGATGTCCTTCTCTTCTCCCCCAAACTGTCAGAGTTCATTTTAATAAACATATCTTTCTATATTCATAGTTTAGTCCTAAATCACCTATAGATTATTGTGTTTCATGAAATTAGCTCCAGATCAGTCCCAAATTTAGCAGGTGCATTAATTATTGCTGTTCCAGGAGAGTCAATGTGGCTTGACAGGCCTCTGACCATAGTAGCCCACCCATGACTGATATGTGTAGATTTTGCTTGAAAAGATGCAGATATTGATGTGATTAATTTTATTATATTATTCTCTGATTCATAGTTATGAAAATTGGGTTAAGGATGTAACTCTTAGGGGTCTATTCACAAAGCTGCCGAATTTTCTTTATTCTGACACGGAGCGATGTCAGAATAGAGAAAAAATATATATATATTTTTCCCATTGAAATGCATTCCTACATTCCTATTGGCTATTTCAATTTGCAATAGCCAATAGTAAACTCCCAATGCTTTTGAATGGGAATTTTTCTTTTTTTTTTTTTCTGTTTTCTGACATGCTCGTGTCAGAATAAAGAAAAAAGACACAGCGGGGTTTTTCTCCTTGGCGGCCGGGAGCAGGAGACTCCCGGGGCGCCAGGGAGAGTTAGATGTTTGGAGATCAGTGTCCCTGGTTAGCAACCAGGGACGCTGATCTCTCTGAAAGTGGCCAGAGCCAGCCGTAAGATCACGGCTGGCTCCGCCCAGCTGTCAGAAGCAGGCTGTCGGCCGGCCAATGGCCGGCCGCTCGGCCAGCTTCATCTTTCAGCACGGCTCAGCGCTCGACTGAGTTGCTCGGCCGTGATCAGGAGCTGTACGGGCTATTGTGAATCGAACTGAAGGGGTCCTGGGGCCGAAGCCAGCCAAAGGATCGGCTGAAGCTACGGCCAGATCCTTCGGCAGCTTTGTGAATAGACCCCTAAGTTTATGACCCAGTAGGATACTACAACAACAAAAAATCCCAGCACAATCACCAGTCAGCCTGCAAAAAAACACTGTCTAACTACTAAGGTTAAAAATGGAGGTCTTAGTTGCACGTCTTCTGCAGAATATGTGAAAGCCACACTGCCTCGTCAAGGCCCCTCTATGTAGTATGGTCCTAACTCTAACCTCTGAGAGCCTCCGTTTTGGAGCATATGCAACAAAGGATGAATTGGGTTCAATGGTCAACAGAAGGCAGCCCAACCTCCTTAACCACTTCAAGACCAGGTGTTTAGACCCCCTTCGTGGCCAGGCCATTTTTCAGTATTCAGCGCTGCGATACTTTGACTGACGTTTATTCCGTCGTGCAACGCTGTACTGAAATGAATTTTATACCATTTTGTGGGGACAGATAGAGCTTTCTTTTGGTGGTATTTAATCACCACTCTGGGTTTTATTTTTCAGTATAATTAGGAAAAATTAATGTTTTTTTAACATTATGTTAGGGAACATTTATTATTACCCAGTTTTTTGGTAAAATATAAAAATCGACACCAAACATGTCAAGCTTTAAAATTGCGTGCACCCGCGACATTGCAGAAAACTACCATACCCAAAATTGGCCATAGGCGACACTTTAAAAGCTTTTGCCGCTCATCAGTTTAGTGTTATCAGTGATTGATGGCCCTAGACTTATTGCTCTCACTCGGACGTTCGCGGTGATATGTAACCTGTGCGGCGTAATGGGCGCAATCGTCTTTTTTGCACGTATGCGCCCCCGACGCATGTTTATGTGTGTATGTATGGGTGGGGACTTTTTATTCTTTTTTATGTGTAACCTAAAAAAATTTTTGGGGGGGACTTTACTTTTTTTTCCTTTTTTTTCACTAAACTTTATTGCTATCACATATGGGGGCTAATAAAACCCCCCTATGTGATAGCAAAATATGTGACAGGTCCTCTTTATGGAGACATCAGGGGTCTCCAAGACCCCTAATGTCACCTAGGATCCCCCAAAAGAAGCTGTTGAAGCAGAGATCTGCTCCATCAGCTTCTTTGCAGCTTTAAAAGCTGGAGAGTGACACAAGAATGCGGAAGTGATGTATTATACAACACTTCCGCATTCTTTCACAGTAGAGGGGACCAGAGGGAGCTCGTGTAACGAGCTCCCTCTTATCCCCTGTTACACAGGCATGGCGCTGATCCCGGGCTCGCACCGGGCACAGCGGAGCCCTACACATCACAACGGCAGCGGAAGCTCCCAGTGTGCCCCTGCACCAAATACAACAAGAAAAATGAATGGCAAACACACTCATCAATTCATAATCAGCTTTGACAGTGGGATGCTACACATTCCTTCCTTATCCACGATGTGATCTGTAGGAAATTAGCTGAAATGTGCAGAACAATTACTGTGGTATTAGCTATTTACAACACCTATCATAAAAGAGATCATCATGGCTAATCTACGCCAGGCCTAGGGAAAGCTTTAGATAACCATCAGGTTTTAGTGCACATAGCTTAAAAAAATCAAAGAGACCAGCTGAGCAGATGTGGTACTAGAATTGAGAAGGACTGTTGGGTCTCTGAACTGGGAGCATGGGGGGTACACAATAATATGTCACCCACCACACTGCAGTCTACAGTAACTGAGCACAATATAGCACAGTACAGCACTGTTTAGCAACTAACCATACAGACTGTCAGTTTTCCCTAAACTGCTTCAACACACACTGACAAATGGCTGCTGGGAACCCACCCTTTTATAATGAGATGGCTGGCACATACAAACCCCCATTATTGTCCCTTTTAATCCAGCTGACCTAAGTTCAACGACCATGCACTGCGTTATGGTTTACTAAGAATTTGGCCCGGCAAACTACATTTGGCTTTACTCACCTTAACAAAACGCTCCTGAAAACAGTGGTAGTTTTATATTTGTCACTTTAGTCAAAATCCTTTAAAAAAACTGCCTAACTTGGTCTACCCGGGATTGGGCCTAATTTTACCTGAACATTAACCAGTGAAGGTCTGTCCATTCATGGCTGTCCATCCGTCATTGCCTGTCATTTGTTTTTGTCATTTGTCACAGTCTGTATATCTTAATGTCTATCAGAAAAAACAAATATTTTATGTAGTTGTCATATGAAGGCTTAAATATATGTGTAAAAGAATTATGAAAAAAACAATTTCATACATCACAGTCAGTAGTCAGCTAACTGCAACCACAAACTAATAGTACTTGTAAGTATATATTTTCCATTTAACTGACAGCATGCTTGGCAGATTGACTGTTTGACTGAGACATTGAAGCCTACTACAGAACCAACACTGCCAGATAAATATTTTTCACAGTGGTCTGACTAGTGAAAATATATATATGTGGATAAAATAGAATGCTTACTTTAGACTAGTACCTCTGGGGAAAAAAAAAACACAAAACGCTTGGTATTTCCTGCTCAAGTACAAAAGGTAAAAAAATATACTGCTCAAGTAAAAAATGATATTGAGATAACCATTTTGTAAAAAAAATATGATGCTAGATACATCACTTTACAGGCTTGGTGTGCCACACATGAAAAGTGGGTACTTTTCACTAAATCTCCAAATTGTCCTAAAACTTCCAGTGTTGCTCCATAAATCCAACTCACTTAAGTCACTTACAGACCTTAAAACTGACCCTGTACAATTCCTTTCCAAAAAATACTCTTTGAAACTTCTTTCTAAAAATGACACTGAACCCCTTTCTAGCTTATTAGAACCCACATTCCATCCTGGAAGACAGGCTGCAACTCAACACTGCCTCTAACCCATAAACCTTTGTAAAGGTGATGCAGTCATGTTAAAGAAGCAGAGCAAGCAGTGATTTACATAGCAGGATTTCCCACCCTTTAAAATATAATGTCCTGATAAGAAACTATAAAGTATATATACAATGAAAGTATAAGAAAGTATAATGCTAACGTAATGTAGGAATCTTTTATATAGGAATCTGTCATTTATAGTAATTACTAGTGTTGCTTGAACATGTCCATGTTCAATTCATCTGCAGTTTGCCTGAACAGGCCTAAAATTGGCAAATATTCTCAACCCAAATCTAAACATCATTGAAATAATTGGTAATATAATTTGGGTGGTCTATATACGCTGCACTCCCATTACTAAATAACAGATTCCTGGCTGCAGCAATACTGGTCAATGGTGGTCAATTACGTCGCCCAAGATTCCTGGTGGTAAATTTACATTTCCAAAGCCAGTAAACTGTTATTTAGTGTCTGGAGTGAGGCCTTTACAAATGGGTGGACGGTGGGTTATCATGCTTGATAATGGGCGGATGGGTGGATTACCTCGCTGGACAATTTGATTGATGGATACATTGCTGGATGCTGTGGTTGACACTGGATTTACTTCATTTTAAAGTCTTGTAAGTATGTAAAATTAGTGATAAGTATGTGCTTGTGTTTTGTTTTATTTTATTAAAGGATTTTCAGTTCTGAGCTGTTTTTCTTCTTTTTTTTTAGGTTTTTACTTTTTGTGGGAATATGTGATCAGAATGCTAATGAGCCCCACAATCATTCCCCTGGGAGTTGGAGTTTGGTATCTGGTCACATCCTTATTATAAAGGGACATTACAGATTTCAGCATACGTCCCTCTCATTTTACTGTTACCCCCACCTGCATTTTGGGGCACATGAAAAAGAGGCTCTAGTCCCTCAGCATTGGGACAACAGTTTTTTGCAAAGGAGTGGAGCTTTGTTGCCCCTTACAAAGTTGCCCCCAATGTTGAAAGGCATGTGGCCAGGTATGATACAGAAAAGGGGGGGTTGTTGCACGCCTGGTTCCCGTCCTTTCCTGGCCAGGCAGGCTACATTCCTTGATAAGGGTCCATATGGAATATTAAGAGGAACCCAGCACTTTTTTTGTGATTTCTAATTTCTATTTAGCTGTGGGGACATTCTATGAGATTTTGGTGACAATACTTTGCCAAACTATAAACCAGTCCTGTGCTGGTTTAAAATGTAACAATGTAAATATACCACCACTGACTTTAAAGAGCCCAGTGTAATTATATGAACATAATTACTGTTAATAGATTATAATTATGTATATTGAATAGCTTTTAGTGCATTTTGTATGCTGAATTCAGTGTACTCGAACATTGTAGATGTTCATTTCTAGCTTTTCATAACTGAATCTGAGATTTTTGGGCTACATATAGCAGAGCTCAGCCGTTGTATTAGGGCTTTCACTCTCTCTGTCTCATGCTGATGCTGCCCCGCTGACAGACACGCCCACACATGTTCAGAACCTGAAATTTTGAGCCCTGCATATAGCATTTTCTTGAACATAAACAGCAACCCTAGAAATAAGTTTTATATTTTTGTGTGATCTGCAGGAAGCATACAGGCTACATGCCGCCTACATTTTTCCTCATCATATTAAGTGTGCCTAAGCTGGGACAGATACTGCTTTTTTTCAGATGCTGTTGAGCATGCTCCAGCAGTTTGTGTCTGTGTCAGAAGAGTCCAGCTAGGCAAGGAATAAAAAATGTAATGGGCCAGCAGTAGTAAAAACTAAGAAAACTGGCTGCTCTACTCATCCTTTCTCTGCTTCTGTTCCACTGCAGACTCACCCACTCACTGCCACCAGTCCTCTCCCGGGTTTAGAGATGCCTAACACCATTCAACACAATTCCTGTGAGCCCTGGGCATCAAGGGACGGCCCCAGCCAGGACTCACAGTAGAAAGCTGCAGCATTGAGGATCCATCCACCACCACAGACAGAATATGATTAAGAGGACCTGTAACATCATTGGACCAGATTGAACATACATGGAAAAAAGTTAGGTATGCACATTTTGTGGTGGTGCTTTAAGAAGGGGGGCACAAAGATGCAGAGGTGTTAAATGTTTTGCAAACTCCCTACCAGGTGGTATTTTTTACCTCGTGCATAATCCTAGGAATATGGTTTAGGCCTTACAGGTTGTGTGCTACAGAAGTCTATTCATCTCTGAGGCATACTAAACCTACTAAAGATACAAAAGATGTGTGGTCTTTAGAAAGCACCTGCAGCTGATGGAGTTGTTGGAGAAGTTTTCAGAAGAACAAAAAATTGGATTGTGTTGGGTAGCATGTGTTCAGGTATCCTGTGTTTCTCCACCCCTTTCCCCCTTTGTCTGCAGTCTACAATAAATCTTCTTACCTCTAGTGGTCATTGTCAATGATTGCCATAGTTAAAAAGTCGTAGACTTCCATATTGTCCTATTTAGGTTTTAAATGGAAAATGAGTTTCCCAAACAGAGGGCACCAAGAAGTGAACTGGTAATGTAGTTTAACAGACTCATTTGCCAGCTCATTAAACAACACAGCCCAGGACAAATGAAAAACCCAAATTGAACATTTGTCCACAACAAATCAGTCCAATTTGATGTGATCCCTGGTTTTCAGTCCTATTACTGAGCAGCCAAATGAACAGACTTTTAATTTTTTTTTTTTTTTATCATTAGACAGAGGAAAAAAGAAGATGCTTTAGGTGTGCTACCATTGTCACATTGATCGAAGATTTTTGTTTGTAGGTTGAGGTGCATTTAATAAGAAACAGATAGCTTTTAAACCTGTAAACGAGCGTGACTTGTATTTCACAGGGAACAAAAGATTAGATTTTTTTTATTAAGCTACCACAAGGAAGTCATTATCTGATACCGGTTCTGGAAGTTGAAATTGTATTATTGAAGATTATAAAAATAAAGATTGTTTGTTTCAGGCTCAGGTAGTCATAAATATGACTATCAATTCACCTTCTCCCCAACAGATGAAATGATATCTGTCCTCTTTTTATAGTAAGTAATACAAAAATTGTATTTGTACAAAGAGAAAGTTGAATACTTATAAATGCCAAACATATATAGGACTTTAAGCCACATAGATTTGGGGTTTAACCACCTGCTGTCTGGTGCTAGGTGGCGTGCTCGAGCGGGAAATCTGCTTGAAAAGTAAACAGCCAGCGATGGCTGTTTACATACAAGTGCTCCGGCGTATGTAGAGATGCTCGATCGCTTGTATTATGAATGTGGGTGTGTGCCCCCCCCCCTCCACCGCTGCTGACCCCGAGCTCCGTTGTGCCCGGTGCAAGCCAGGACTGGCACAGCGGCTCGGTGAATTGAGATCAGAGGGAGATCTCTCTCTGATCTCCCCGCCAGTCTCCGAATGCAGGAAGTGATGTGCATTACTTCACTTACGCATTCAGCTGTCATTCCCAGCTACAGAAGCTGGGGACAAGCTGGTGGAGCTAGTTAGAGACCCCTGATGTCTCCATAAAGAGAAACTGTCACTGTAAATTGACTATCGCATAGGGGGCTTGTTATCCCCTACGTGATAGCAATAAAGTTCAGTGAAAAAAAATATTTGAAGAAAAATGGAAGTTCCCAAAAAAATTATTAGTAACATATATATATATAAAAAAAACACAATTTTCTTACAGTCCCCACCCATACATACATACATGCAAAGGTGCGCCTACGTGCGAAAACGACGATTGCACCCATTGCGGCCCACATGTTAAATGTCACAGCAAATGTCAGAGCGTGAGCAATAATTCTAGGGCCATCAATCACTAATAACACTAAACTGATGAGCAGTAAAAGCTTTTAAAGCGTTGCCTATGGGCAATTTTGGGTATGGTAGTTTTTTGCAATTTCGCGGCCACACACATTTTTAAAGCATAAAATGTATGGTGTCTATTTATCTGACTTGACTCTGTCTTTTATATTTTAGCAAAAAATTGGATAATAATAAATGTTTTATAACATAAAGTAAGGAAAACAGGTGTTTTTTTCAAACTTTGCAGTACTTTTTTCTTTATATAGTAAAAAAAATAAAAACCCCAGTGGTGATTAAATACCATCAATATCATACCGGTCAAATATTTACAAGCAGATTCTGATTTTTACTAGACACTGCATCCCACACTGCAAGTGGCACGCTGACTGATTGCAAGGTAATAGCATTGCATTGTGGGATACAATGCTAATGCACCTGTGCACCATGATATAGATATTAGGTTTCCCCCAAAACGTTATCTAATCTCATCCTGATTTAAATAGATACACAAAACAGAATTGGCACATAAAAAGGCACAGGAAGTTATCTGCAGCGTTTGATGGGAATACCATTGTGCGCTGTGGATAAGGAAACACATCTATGTCAGGTTAGTGGACTAACATCTTCCTACACAATTTGGAACTGTCTAACTACATTTGTGCTATGAATTTTGATAGTGATGGCAACATTGCGTTGTTTGCAGTGTTATTCAACATTTAAAACTGGCTCATCTTTATTGTGGTCTGTTTTCTCATCTCAAAAAGCCCTATTAAATTCTGACCTGTACACTATATTCTCAGATCTCATGTTTGCATAGGACCTTGTCAGGCTCCTCAAAGTGCAGTGGAGGCATATAGAAACTAGCAATGTGGTCTTCAGGCATTAATTGTGCCTGCTATCAACAGAAAATGATTGTTTATCTTGATACAGGTACACTGTAAGTATGATATCAATACTGTATGGCTCGCAAACAGAAGCCCTTGTGGCACATGTCAAAAAATTGCCCTGATTGCACAATGCAAATTCTGTCTTAGCACCAGGTGGTTTTAAGGATATCCTGCCCTCAGCTAAATATAGCTTCCCTTTGAACACAAAAGCTAATTCTCCTGCAAGCATAACAGTATTTGCAAAGCCAGTGGGCTGCCATGTAGAGTCATGTACGTTAGACAAGAAGGCACAGCAGTGTAAGGTAGAGCTATACGGTCAGAAAAACAAAGTTCCTTAAACAGATTTTATTATATCATGAGCCAGTTGCTAAGCACTAGTTATATTAACCTTCTATGTTTAATCTCTTCCTTATTACTAAACTCCCATCATCATTTGCACAACTGATGACATTTCGAGTGCCACTAGGAAGTGTCTATATTGGCTACTAAATATAAGAGAATGCAGATAACTGCAGTGATGCCTTTATCTTTCATACATCTTCTACAGCAAGCTTCAGGAAGTGGGTTTACTGCTCCTTTTTGTCTCGGTACTAAAATAAAAGTTAAACTCACCTAAACCACTGAGCCACCTGCCTTCTTCCCTGTTCACTGAGCCTATCTTCTCCTACGCTACAGCATAGAAATGTTCCTCAGCGTCCTCATGTCTATACACAGTGTATAGAATGTGATGATTTATGGGACCTTAGACCATTGCAGAGGAGGCGAGGAGAGGCTGGAAAGATGGATCTAAGAACAAGCCGCCTCCGCAGTTTAGGTACATATAACTTGTTTTTAGCACATTTGTTTTTAGACAAAAAAGAGCAATTAACCCTTGCAGTGATGGGGTAGCCCCACTGCAAGCATAAAAAAAATTGGGCCAGAGTTCTTCTGTAACACACATACCGTAGTTCAAGCAATGTTTGGATTGTTAGATAGAAAAAAACTGCGCTAGGAATCAAATAACACTCTAAGAGCAGCTGTGCTAAATAGGTAAGTATACCCAAAATAGGAAAAAAGAAAATAGCACTGCGCTTCAAACTCAAAAATTATATTCCTAAAATGTGAATTTTTTTTTATAAAATGTGAAATTTTCACAAAGTGATACACAATTATGTGTCATACACAACACCTGTGTTGCACAATGCCTGTGCTGATGATAGTAAGAAAAACTCTAGGTCTAATGGTCTAGACACTATAAAGCATAATAAACATGGGGGGAAAAAAAAACGTGCTAGTACATCTCATGTACATATAGAAAAACCTGTGTTAAATCTCACAAGTGATGTATAACTCCCAACTAATCTACATAACCACATGTGAAGTCCATTACTTCTGGATACAATAAAGTCCTTGAAATATGTGAGGATGTATCTTCCAACTTTTATAATCAACACCACGTCCGTGAATGCAACAACAATTAGTGAATCAGTGCTCTCCAGTCTCCACCGTGCTCAGAGATAAGATCTGGCCGCACTCACCGACTCCTTTTGCTCACCATATTTCAGATGAACAATTAGCCCTTTGTTGATATATAGAACCAAATCCTCTCCTTTGTTTTTAATCCGACAATAAATTGGGGTAGATTCCTCCCAACTCTGGCTTATCTTTCCAATATCATGTAAAACTATTCCTCCATCTTCCACCTTCTCTTTTTCTCAGAGAGAGAAAAAAAGGCTTCCACTAGTGTAGTATGTCAGAATAAATGTATTTAAAACGATTAAAATGCACTTACAATTAAAATAAGGTAATTGCACATGGATTGTGTCCACTGGAGCTCCTGTCTCTATGATTGTAATGCTCGCATAGAACCGCCCACCTGATGCATTTCGTCACTATTGACTTCCTCTGAGGCGACGGTCTGCATACCCAGAAATACCATCATGCTTATTAGTAGGGGTGGGCTCGATGCTCGAGTCGAGCAAAAGTTCGACTCGAACATCGGTAGTTTGTGTGTTTGTTTCGGTTCACCTGCCGAGCACCTCACAAGGCACTGCGCACCGCACAGTACCTTGTGAGAGCTCTGGTTGGGTAAAGCAATGCACCTGAACACAGGTCAAGTGCAAGACTTTGCCCAATCATGGCACAGTGCACTGTAAGAGCCATGATTGGGCAAAGTAATTATGACTTTGCCCAATCATGGCTCACAGCTAAGTCCTGTCAGGTACCGAACAAATGTACACATTTGGGCGGAGCTATCGGTAATGTCACCGCTAGCTCCGCCCAATTGTTTATATTTTGCCGGCATCTGTCAGAATGCCATTCTGAGGCGGGATTTCATCGCAAGCGGGGTTTTTAAAAAAAATATTTCTATTAATTTTTTCTTCTTTTTTTATTTTGTCTAGTCATCGTGGACAACGCTGGACATTGTGATTGACTTTAGGATTACGTCGGTGGATCCATTTTTGTTTTTTTAAATAAAAGACTTGTTAAAAACATGTCTTTTTTGCAGTTACATGATTTTTTCAAAAGTGTGGCATCTTTTTTACAATTTAAATGTAACCCTTTAGTGAATGGGTGGGTCCCCCCTTGTAAATGAGTGCCCTTTACTCATTAACAAGGGGGACCGCATCCTGGTGCCCCTTTATTAAAGGGGTACCCCGATGTGAATAACCCCCCCTGCCCGCACCCCGACAACCAGCTTCCCAGGGCTTGTGGGGGCAACCCTAGAAAGCAAACCACCAGTCTTGATGGCATGTGACCTGGTATGGCATGGAGGGGGGGGGCGCTAGCTCGTTCCCCCCTTTCCTGCCCTGCCTGGCCTGTGCTCAGATCAAGGGTATGGTAAGGAATTTTAGGGGGGACCCCACGCCCCCCCCCCATTTTTGGGGGTAGGGTTCCGCCTTAAAATCCCTACCAGACATTATGGGCCTGGTATGACTTTAAGAGGGAACCCCACGCATTTTTTTTGTTTTTTAAAATGGGGCCCCTCTTAAAATTCCTACCTTAAGGGTCTGGTATGACTTTTGGGGGGAACCCCCATGCTTTTTTTTGCTTTTTTTAAATGGAGTCCCTCCTAACATTCTTACCAGACCTAAAGGGTCTGGTATTGTTTGGGAGGGGGAACCACACACTTTTTTTTTTCTTTATAAATGTCATTTTTGCTGCAGCAGGTTTTATACATCGTACAGATGCACCACTTTACAGGCAGTCTAAGGGGACCCCCCAGGCACGATATTGAAAGGAATGTTTCATTTTTATTGTTTCACTTTAAGCAATGTTAAAATCAATGCTCCTTTAAAAACTGTATTTTTTTAAAGTGTTTTTTTTGCATTGATATATGTCCCCCAGGGTAGTACCTGCATCCCAATACCCTTTTTATGGCCAATAAAGTGCATATAAGCCTTCAAAATGGGGACATTTGATTTTACGAGTTCTGGTCCCATAGACTTTCATTGGGTTTGAAGTTCGAGTTTGAACTTTTTCCATGTGTGTTCGACCCATCACTACTTATTAGAGTGAAACAGTCTTATAGCGAAGACACTGATTAAAAGTAGACTCGATCTACAAAAAGTGAAGAATTTTCATATAATTTGAATCATCTAGAAATGTAAATTTTACCCAAGTAAGACTTTGAAAATGTACTATTTGTCTCGAATTCCTCCTGACAATTAGCAGTAAACTTCCTCTCTCCAGGTACTCCTTGTGCCTTTAACCTATACGCTGTATATCTGCTGTGTGAGATCATCAAGGACACTGCTGACTCTGACTTTTGCTTCCAGGAAGTTTGGTGATGTCACTTCTGTGCTGCACAGTGTCCTCCTTCATAGTGAGAAAACTACCTAGGGCCTGCAGTGCAAGGCTCTCTCTGCTTCTGCTTCATTTATTCTTTACTTCTCTACCTCTTCTGCCACACCAGTCTACAACCACCAGTCTTTAGAGGAGTATCTTTAACATGAGGAAACAAGCACCTGCTTCTCTACCTAGATGGTAATTTTCACACAGAAAAAACTGTGTGGAACAAGGCATAGTAAGCCAGTAATAGTGAAAAGATCAGCTGCTTACTGTTCCTCTTTATTCAGTGGTGAGAGAAAGGAAATACAGACAAATATATTAGACAGTATGTGTTCTTTATTCCCTTGATATTCCTCAAATGTTGTAACATTCAAGCAATTGTTTGTACTTTAAAGGTACCAGACTCAAAAATGAATAAAATAATTATTTTTTCAAAATACGTAAAACCAGACATTTAAAAAGTAAGTCATTAAAAGGTTACATACTATGCATAATGGAAAATGTATATGATTCACCGTTACTAAGCTTTTCCCTGTACCATAGCCTTACACAATATGTGCATTAATTAATTAATATACAATACAACCATTGTCCATATGATATACTGTATAGTACATTATTCAACCATGTGGCGCATTGGTGAAACAGTAATAAATGTCTACGCATTTCTTAGACTGCTTGATCCACTTCTTCAGGACAGAATAGCAGTATCTCAAATAATAAGTGCAAAAAATATGATGTATTATTAATATTGTGCAAAAACAACACATAGATGCCTTATGTATATGTATACTGAAAGTATGTTCAAGAAATATAAACAGATTTGAGAATGCTTAAAAAAGACACAGTGGCAAGGGACACAGCAAGCTGGTGATTCTCTTATGCAAAAATCCATCATAATTTACCATGTACCCCAAATCGATGTACTCAGCTGTTATCTCAAGAGTCAACTCTTTATTGATATGGTCTTTGATATGGTCAAATATAATCCTTACCACACATATGCTCTATACTTCTGAAAATACCATATCAGAGGACCTATCTATACATCCATAGCACAAGGGTGTAATTTGTAATAGGAAATGCTCATCACCCATAGGTCATTAAAAATTTAATTTTCAAACTGTTGCAAGGTGTATTAATTACAAATGTATTTTCAAACAACATAAAAATGGCTTCCTATGCGAGAGCTGGTAAATCAGTGTGCCCTAAATGCACATGACTACATGATAACCAACAACTATCATCAAAAAAAAGTTTAAAAAGAAGATTTATGAAAAAACAAGTGTTGTTGTGAAACCATCACTGCTGATAAGTTCAGTTTTAGCAGCAAACATCAGTGACAAGCTTCTAGATGTATCCCTACGTGCCCAGTATTGAAGATCACCATTGCAGAAGCTTGTTTATTATTTCTTTGTAAGCAGTTATGGCAGAAGTATATTGACAAAGAAAACATTTTTCCCTCAGGATTTTTTGGAAATTGTTTTCTACCTGACTGGTCACTACTGTTCCTTTTTCGCTATTTTTCCTGTAGCATATTTTCAATTTATTAGCAGTCCCCACTGTGTTTTTAGATACATTATTAACACTATGTTACTGTCTGGTAACCTTTCTTTCCCGCTTGTAGATTTGTTAGCCAGACATTAAAGTGACCTTTGTGCTCCTTCTGCTTATGAGAAAAATGTAAATATGCATGAATAAAACCAATAACGATGCCAACGACTTACCCTTGTATAATTTATAGCCACCGCATTTCTTGAAAACAAAGTCGATATATTGTCATAAGACTAACTAAAACTTTAAAAAAAAAATGAAATGTGTTATTCTGTTTTTAAAGAGCCTGTTATTTTAAATTAGGTTTACATAAAGGAAAGTCTTAGAAAATATGCAAACAACATTTCAAAAACAAAAGCACATAACATAATATTCATTCATTTGCTTATTTCCTGTTGATAATGTTTACTGAAAATGCTACAGGCAGTGACATAACAGTTGTGGGCAAAGAATGGTGCTCTCCCTTTGGGTCTCCATGCATGCAATGAGTCACTATCGGATTATAATCTCTGTGCAGCACAGTAACAAATGTATGTATGTATGTATGTATTTCTGTTCTTGGGGTGCCTTCTGATAACCCACCAGAAAATATGTTTAGACAGCAGTTTAGACTTTAGGATGAGCCTAGACACACCATGGCAATGTTAGAGAATCTTTTGAGACGTGGCTGCAAGCAGGGCAGTTGTAAAGAGTGCATACTGTAAAATGAATTGGATGGGTTTTTGGTAAAGCAGGGAAGGATTATAATCCCTGTCAAATTTTTATTGCTGTCTGTGTCCACATTATGGAAATGCACTCTCTCTATCTGTCTTGCCAACCAATGTCATTAATAGAAAGTGATGAGATGTAACTGTAAACGTTTAGAGCTGTTACTAGAACAGGAAGTAAGGGTTATCTTCCACTAAGGACACCTGTTTATAGAGATTTATTTTTACTTTCTGTTGAGATTTCAGGACAGGAAGTCAGGGGAAATATTTTTAGTGGGGCATAGACAACAAGAAATAAATTGAGTTCTAATCCTTCCCTACTAAAAGTGTTTTAATCACAATTGCAATTTAAACTCTTCTAGTGGTTAGAGCTGAATTTCCAGAAGATAGTAGAAGAGAAATGCAGGCATTTTAGGCTCACATGTACAGCAGACATGAAACAACTGGCATTACTTTATGATACCCCTGCAGATATGAAACAACAGGCTTTACCTTTTGATACCCCCTCATATATATGCAATCTTTGTTTTACAAATAAACATTTAATACATGACAAAAGAATCTCAGAGAACTATAGGTTAGCTAAGAGTGAGCACAGGTACTTTCAGTCACTCAGTTCTCTAATATCTCGGATGTAGCTCTCTGATGACAGACCACCTATATATTCCACAATTCTTTTTTAATACAACAAAATAATGAAAGCAATGCCTTTAAAGAAGAACTAGACCCACACATTTAACGGTCTCTCAAAACAGTTACTTTCAATGCCTACCAATTGTCAATGTTGTGCTTATTTCAGCTCTCAATCAAACTTTGAAGCCCTCAAATGGCTGGTGTCATGGCTGTGAAATGTGCAACACCATGGCAACTGCAATTCAAATAGAAGATAGTATGGCACCTTCATTGACCATAAAGGATCAGATAGTGTAGTTCTGCTTTAAATTGGAACTTTATTGGAGTTGTTTTCTAGTTTTGGGTTGTAGGGAAATGTTTTATTGTTATGGGTCATTCGTACTACAATGCTGTGGCAATGCATGGTAAATTGATTCTGAATGGCACCCAACACACCTTCTGATTGACTTGTTTAGTGTGACAACATGTGGAAATGCACTAGAATGTGTTCTGTAAACAATTATTCATGCATCATTTTTGGGCTGTGCAATGCACGTCCATCCAAATGTGTATTCTGCTATGCAGAATGGCATGATACGGCACATGTTATAGCAATGCCATAGGGTGAACAGACCCTAAAGGGGTCTATTCACTAAGCTTCCGAGGGCAGCTGAGTGAAAGACCGATCTGAAGTGACCCGAACACTGTTCGGCTATTCACTTCAGGCTGGTACGGCTGATTTCAGCCGTATATCGGCTTGCTTCGTGTGGCTTCGGGTCGGCCGAACATGGACCCGAAGTGCAGAAGGAGTTCGACTCAGCTGATCCAACATCTGGATCCGCTGAGCCGAACCTCCAGCAGGCTTCTCACTGCTCTGCGGGTTATTCTTAAAGATCCCAAACAGCAGTGAGTGAATAGCTGAATGCCGCTGAGCGGCATTCGGCTTGGCTGTTCTGCTCGGTCCCTCAGAGGGACCGAGCAGAACAAAAAAAGAGTGAAAAAAGTAAATAGAAAACGATTGTGCGGAGCTAGCAGTGACAGCTAGCTCCGCCCAATAGTTTCCTATTGTCTGGCAGCTCTGCTGCTGTAAAAAAAAAATGCCCAGCTGTCAGAAGCAGGGTGTCGGCCAGCCAATGCCCGGCCGCTCGGCCAGCTTCGGCTTTCAGCACGGCTCAGCCGAGCCGATGTATATGCGTTCGGCTCGGCTGAGCCGCTCCGCCATGATCGGGAGCTGTACGGGCTATTGTGAATAGCCCGTACAGCACACCTTTGGTTCTACTGAACCGAAGGGGTCCTGGGGCCGAAGCTAGCCGAAGGATTGGCTGAAGCTACGGCCAGATCCTTCGGCAGCTTCGTGAATAGACCCCTAAATGTTGTGTTTGTTCCTGCTTGGCAGTGTTCCTGGTGACTGTTGTCAGGACTGTAATACTTATGTAAAAATACTTAAAAAAGGACATTGCTTACATTTTAGTTTTAGTGTCTTTGTGAACTAGAACAAAGCATGAAACAATGCATTCATTTTTTTAAATCTTTTCCTGAGTAGTTAATTATGTTTGCCTGACTTGCAAATAGTAATGTTTTCATTAGGTTTTCCACTTATGCCTGTGCTGCTTGGTTCTGCATGAGAGTCAAGATCAGAATAGTAATTTCCAGATTATGATTTCAATGTAAGACATTTCATTTCATCTTTGATTCTTCCCTTGAGTCTTCTTCAATCTTGTTTCAGCATTTTTTATCCTTGAATAGATGGAGGGAAGTAACATTTTGGCTTAACTGTCCTAATCATTCTGATTAAACAAAGGTTATAGAAAAAAGTTAAGAGTGCTGTGCCATTTAAAATTATTGCAAAACATTTTACTACAATAATAGATAGGATATAAATAGTCTCTTCTGTTTCTATTGACATATACAGTACATGTATCAAATGAGTTTAACAGCTTAAGATGCATACATATCAAGTCATATAGCACAGTATTAGATAAATGCATTATTGTTTGCACAAAATTTGTCATTTAGCATTGCAATGTCGGGATGTCTGACAACAAACAAAGCATTTCAAGTGTACATAAAACAAACATGTAAATAATATCAATATAAACTACATTTCTGCAAAACATTTCCCTTTTCCCATATGTTACCCCTATTAAAACAATATTAGTATACAAACACACTAAATGATCTGCCAGAAATATAGCTTGATTTAGCCTCTCCTATACTGAAGCAGAATCACCAGTCCAGCCTGCTGGATTACAGAACTAGCCCCTATCTGTCCCTCTACACATGCATACATTTCTTTGATTTCTTTGTCGTCTAGCTCAACAATGTTGCCGTCTTTACTCTCAGGAGGCTGCCCATGCTATGTGTAGGAAAAGAACTCTTGGAAAATATAGTTCCTAGGCCATGCCTATGTCAATGGGGAGTTTGGGGGTAACCAAGTAATGGCTAGACATACACTTTAATCAAACACATAGGGGTCTATTCACTAAGCTGGCGTAGGCAGCCGAGTGAATAACTGACCCAAAGTGAAGTGAGCCAAACGTTGTTCGGCTATTCACTTCAGGCATGTACGGCAGATTTCAGCCTTACACTGACTAAAATCAGCCGTACATCGGCTTGCTGCGAGTGGCATTCGGCTCGGCTATTCTGCCTGGTACCTCTGTGGTACCAAGCAGAATAAAAAAACAGTTCAAAAAGTAGAAAAAATAAAATAGAAAACGATTGGGCAACACTAGCATTGACAGCTAGCTCTGCCGACCTGTTTTCTATTGGCCAGGCGGTTCTGCTGCTGTCAGAATAAAAAAAAAAACACCATAGGAATGCATAGCTAGATTCCTTTTGGCTATTTCACTTTGCAATAACCAATAGCAAACTAGTAATTGCACCCGCCCTCTGCTGCTGTCAATCACCAGAAGGGGACCAGATGGAGAACTGCTGATTGACAGCAGCAGTGGGTGGATGCAATAGCTAGTTTGCTATTAGCTATTGCAAAGTGAAATAGCCAATAGGAATCTAGCTATGCATTCCTATGCTGGCTTTTTTTTTTCTGACTGAGGGCGGCCAGTGGCCCCATGTCAGAAAAAAAAACCAGATTGCAAGGAAAGGTTTACTCTGCTCGATCGAGCAGAGTGAACCTTTCTAGGAGAAAGTGTTTCTCTCCTGGGTGGCCAGGAGCCGTATTAGACTCCCAGAGCGTCCGGGAGAGTAATGACAGATAGCATCCTGGTAGATAGCATCCTGGTCACCAGGTAACCAGGATGCCATCTGTCATTACACACTGAGAACCCGGAAAGGCCATTGTTATATCATAGTGGCCACGCCGGGTTCTCGATGTGTAATGACAGATGGCATCCCTAGTTACCTGGTAACCAGGGACGATGATCTCTCTGCAAGTGGCCAGAGCCAGCCATGAGATGACGGCTGGCTCTGCCCAGCTGTCATAAGCGGGCTGTCGTCCAGCCAATGGCCGGCCGTTCGACCAGCTTCGGTTTTGGCTCGACTGAGCCGCTTGGCCAACTTCGGGAGCTGTACGAGCTATAGTGAATAGCCTATACAGCAGACCTTCGGTTCTACTGAACAGAAGGGGTCCTGGGGCCAAAGCTAGCCAAAGGATCAGCCGAAGGTGTGGCTAGATCCTTCGGCAGATTAGTGAATAGACCCCATACTTTTCCTCATGTTATAGCTGCATAGTTCTTAACTCATTCACACCTTCATTTGTGCATACACTTGTTATCATATAGGTAGCTCATTTTTTGGCAGCCACATGCTCACTGAACTTCTGATAACCTAGATGGGTCTCTAGAGATTTCCCAGAAATCACACCTGATCTGAATAGTCATACAGCCTTGTTTAACAACTGTTATCATTTTATTTATTGCATAAGAATTTATCCAACAGCACCATTGTGTTGGGACTATCCAAAGTATCATCAGGAATGAAAGCAAGCGCAATGGTAAGGGAACCTGGCACTGTAGCTGCACAGGGTCAGCCACTCACTTGAGGAGTAGGTCAGTAGTCTTTCTCATGACCTAGTCAGGTTATTAGAGTAGTTCTAGGATCCATGTCTGTATCCATGTCTCATCCTCATCATCTGCAGCATGTAAAATGCACATGCTAGTTCTGTCCTTTAGGCTATACCCAGTTTCACTTATAAGCATTATCTTGCATGTTTTGGCGCACATACAATAGCACGTGGAATGTATAATGCTGTGTCTTCTTGCTTCCTACCTTGTGTGTAAAATTGTTGGTAATAATGATTTACCCATTGCTGATTTAGATTGCCTGACTCTGATTATGTCTCTAGCCCCTACTGCCAATGCTGCCTACTTCTGTTTCTCTCTTGCCAGCTGCCTGCCCCTAACTCTGCCTGAACACCAACTACTCTCTTGCCTGCCACCTGCTCCACCTCTATCTGGACACTGACTACCACCTGCCTTGACCTGTCTGAACACTGACATTCACATCTTGCCTCCTTAGCATAACCACCAGGTTCCTGCAAGCATTGAGCACAAAAAAGTTGAATTTGGTAGACATGCCCCTGTCTACCACCCTTGCACTGTGCTAAATGATATAACCAACTACTTAAGTCAATTCAAAAGCAGCTTTAACTATATTAAATTACTACCAGGCTACTTAAATAGGACAAAAAGCAACATATAGGGGTCTATTCACGAAGCTGCCGAAGGATCTGGCTGTAACTTCGGCCGATCCTTCGGCTAGCTTCGGCCCCAGGACCCCTTCGGTTCAGTAGAACCGAGGGGGTGCTGTACGGGCTATTCACAATAGCCCGTACAGCTCCCGATCATTGCCGAGCGGCTTGGTCGAGCCGATCGCATATGCATCGGCTCGACCGAGACCCCATAATGTTTAATAATTTGCTATACCAACCAGATTTTGGTGTCAGCTTGCAGCAAAGTAGTCCATTGCTGACTGACCCATCACTACTTGCAGGGTAATTTGTTGAAGATTTTCGTTTTTTGCGAGTGCAATGCTCACTTTTGGGTCTTATAGTCAAATTATGTAAGCCAATTGGTGGTTTTCTACATGGACAATTTTCCCACTGCACACTTACTTTTTCAAGAATCAGAGAAAATTTAAGGGTAACACTGCCAAAAGGCGATACCTCCCACTACGCTGAAGTGGGAGGTATCGCCTGAAGCGTGGTGTGCACTGTAGCCAGGGCTGTTACCCTATACCCTTCCATCACCAACTGCTGGTGTTCTAATTTTGGAATGGTATCTATACCTGACCAGCTCTACATATTTTTACTTACGCATAATAAAAAAAACAAGGAATCTGGAAAATTTTTAAGTGAAATGCATTTACAGTTTTGTAAGCCAGTCTAGAACCTCTTTACCAATATGATACAACATTAATTAAAAAAGCCCCAGTGATGCAATAAGCTCAAAACCCATTGCCTAGGAGACAGGATGCCACTTAGAAGCAGACCACACTACTGTGAAGGTTGTTGTCCAGCAATGAGCGCACTGCTTCCAGCAGAAACTGTTGCTGACTCTGGTTCTCTAGTCCTGATCGCTGGCCACAGGAAGGAGCTGCTTACATCCTTAGGGATTTTTTGTCTAATGATGCACCATAGTGGTGGCCCATGAGTGTATTTTATTCTCATTGATTAAAGGTGTCTATGATAGTGCACTAAATTGTGCTTGTATTACCTGTAAACATTATGCCACTGCTAATCTGCTTCAGCATGCTGCATCCACTTGCCATATGGGAAATTTTTCATCACTCCTGTGAGATGAAGAGGTTCCATTCTGACCTATCACCAATTCTTTCCATCAAATTGGTTCAAGGCTTCATTTCCCCACACAATTGTGAGTGCAGTTCAATGAAAAATCTTCCAGATAAATTTTGTTGGTAACACGCAAGGTCTTTTTATTCCTTGTTGTTTTTCTCTGCATTTTTCAGCCAATGTATCATCTGTCAGTTTTAGAGCTGCAGGACATATTTCCCTTCGCTTTACTAGACATTTTTCATCCAGCTGCCCATTGTAAGACTAAGCTACTACCTGTTAATGAGCCTACAAATGCATTGCAACATGATTTTGTATTATGTGAATGCAATAAAATAATTTTAATAAAGCCATTTCAAAATTACTACAGTGGGCTGGTGTGCTTCTTTTATGTGTCTCCAATATTAAGAAAGTTCTTGGCAAAGCATGCTGAGAGGCATGCCGATTTTAACATCAAATTAATGAGCTTTTCTTATGGCACATTCAAGTAAATGCTTGTATTTTAACTTAGCTATGTCTTTTTCTGTGAATTTATTATATATGATTGCACTTTCAATTTTATCTAATTAGAGAAATGTGTGTACAGACTGGAGTCTGATACTCCAAAAGGGAAATACATTTTTCCAACCAAAGGAAGCTGCTAGTTATGAGACTGTGCAAACTTGCATCTCAATTGAGTTAAGAGGTGAAGCCCATTATCTGGCATTACTTGCCAATTAGCTAGTCGGTGGGTGGATCAAGGAAATATACGCTCACTGTCAAAGAAGTTGCATCAGTGCCAACAAAAATGTCTGTATCCACAAAACCTTTTTTTTTAAAGTCCCTGAAATGACAGGTAGTTTGCAGTAGTAGTAGTTCATGTGATATTTATTTTTATAATTGTTTTTAATGTATTAATCTTGTATATTTTATATACAGTAATTGCAATTATGTTATTTAATACAGTATGTTGATGAGGGGAAGAAGAACATAAGAAACAACTAACAATAGTTGTTGCTTTTCCTCCTTAGCATTAAGTTCTGAGACTCTTTTAACACTTGACACTATCCACTATCTTGTGTTTGATCCTGACCTATTCTTTTTCTCAAAAGTATTAATGAAATTTCTAGCTATATTG
The DNA here is from genome assembly GCF_000935625.1 of Nanorana parkeri. Taxonomy (NCBI): domain Eukaryota; kingdom Metazoa; phylum Chordata; class Amphibia; order Anura; family Dicroglossidae; genus Nanorana; species Nanorana parkeri. The sequence continues at coordinate 1,076,517 of NW_017306535.1, forward strand.
GTTATTTCATTGGCAGCAAAGATTCATAATAATTTCCCTTGAGTTACCATCAAATCAAAGCGCAAAGATTTATATGAAATTCTTAACCTATAGTACTAGTTATAGGAATAATAAAAAAAATGACTAAAAAGAATGAATGACATTTAGCTATAGGTCTGCTCTGCTCTACTTTTTAATAAGAAGAATCTGTATTAAAGAATAGGGTAAAATCCCAGTTGTGCTAGAAGCAGTTCATAGATCAATCAGCTTCAAGTCTTATGTTCAAACCCTTCTTCTGCAAATTTCAAATCATATTCACACCATTTCTGCTGTACTTTATGTCATAATTATGTAATTTTTCCTATAGCCTAAAGCTTTATGTATCAAGTCACCCTTAACATACTTTATATATGTAATGACAATGTAATTGTTTTGATGAATGTCATTTTTGATAATTAAAAATGAATAATGACTAAAAAAGAAATCACTTTCATCCAGAAGGCTTCCCCCTTGTTATTTTTCCAAGATAGGTTGAAAGGGTGCTAGTTTAGCTGTGGGTAGGTCAATTAGCAGGGCATTACATTTGTCAAGACTAGTGATTACACGGGCAAAGATCAGTGTTGAGAGCTTCTCATGAAGGATTTCTTGTCAAAAGATTTTAAGGAGCCTAATACATGAATTTCTTACATTTTATCCAGTCTATATGTGCATTAATTTACATTGGGGTATGAAGGATTCAGTATTGGTCTAATTCATCTAGACAAAGTTAATATATATGTGGAGCATCATAGAGATGTCAGCTAGATTTCATATTTCCCTTTTTAATATACTGCATGTAATCTATTTAATTGATTATTAAAGGTTTGTACAGTGCTTTTTGCTTTTTAAAGTGTACTTCTGGTTAAATATATGGCACAACCGCTGCCGCTTGGGAAATTAGCTAACATCCAAACTCCTCTCCTTCCTCTGATTCTGCAGATTTAACAAGCTGATAGCACATACATGCATACAATACAAATGGAGTCCACAAATGGAGATGAGGACCTGGATTAGCACATAACAGTGATCAAAGTGCCTTGACATGACATGACTAAGCACTGCAGTGTGAAACGCATCAAGGTACTTTATTCTTTGTTATGTGCTTTCTTTAATAAACTACCCAGTTCTGATCTCAACTTATGGACTCGATTTGTATTTAAGTATCTGATGTCTGGATGAAAAAAAAAATCAAAACACATTTTTAAGATCTTTGCAATACATGCACCTTACCCCAATGGGTTTTTTATAATGCTGAAAGGTAAAAAAATATACGGAGCTGCTAACGTCCTGAAATGAAGAGAAAACACTTCTGCTGTATTCAATTCCCAAACCCTATATGAAGATTATTGCAGAATGAACAGGTATCTTTCTGTACTTGCAACGTTTCTAAAAAAGCAAAACATGGAGACTTAACTGAACATGTTTCTTTGTTTATTTTTATTTTTGCCCAGACATACACTTTAAGTAAGGGTTTCCATAAATGGGGCAGTTATTTACCTTTTACAATGAAGATTCCATGAACTCTCATGATAACCAGTTTTGTGGGCAAATACAATTGCACAATTACAGGCCTATAATTGCATACACCAGACAAACTGATTTTCTAAAAGGACAGAAAATAACTTTACAGGCAGGTGTACCTGTGCCCAGGACATGCATACTACAGTATTTTCATATTTTGAACAAACAGTAAAAGCCCTTAAAAACAAGGCCTCAATTATCTCTGTGTCTACAAGCTTTGTTTAGAAAACTACATTTCAAAGTTCATAAGAGAGGCACTGAAATCTTAGCTTGTTTCTCTGAGAACAGATCTTGGAAGGATGTCAGCTGTCTAAAGCAAATACAAAGGAGCTGTTTCTAAGCTGTTAGAAACCAATTAAAACCTGATTTTATTGTCTTTGTAGAGATTTTTGAGGATAAATACGGTAACTTCACATTAAAAGTGACTTTTTTTAAAGCCTTTTTACTGCTTGTCAATCACATACAAATAATGTATTGTCCATAGGCTGGGCACAGGTAAAAAAAGAACTCTGGCCATATACTGTATATTCATAGCTCTTGCAGTGGGGCTTCTCCTGCAATGCAAGGATTAAGTGCTCATTTTTGTCTTACAGAGATATACTCACCTGAACCTTGCAGCCTGGTTCCTAGACCAGTCCCTTCAGCCTCACTCCCCTTCCGCTCCAGCAGTATGGGGTCCTGGGAGTCATCACATCCTCTACAGTTTACAGAATGTGAGGATGCTCAGGGACTTACCCTTGCTGGAGTAGAGGAGGAGACGTGTTTAAGGGACCAGTCTATGAGTCATCTGGGTTTGAGGTTCAGGTAAACAAAAAATGAACGGAGACAAGTGGGGCTTTGAAGGAACCATGTGACAAGTCCAAGACAACACAATGATTGATTGATTAATTAGAAAGTTTAATTTATTAGATACAATCGTAAAAAGCCATGATAAAAAGTTTTTTATAGATACATCGTGATTGAAAGAAACCTCCAAGAACCACTAATTTCCATGATTAAGGCGCATAAATAACCCAAGGCTGATATGAAATAGTAAATTAATCTATGGACCAGATCAAGAATCTCATTGATAGCAACATAATTGTATAATTTTCATGCACAATAAATAAAGGTAAGAACCGGTCCAAATTCATATAGGTGGTATGCCTTATCTGGAAATAGTAGAGTGGATGGTTTGTCTACGCGTTTCATGCCTTACACGCTTCATCAGGAAGTGGAGGAGATCTCCCCAATGCAGAGCCGCCAAGTGCACACCCGACACAGCAGCCAAAATGGAGCAAAATGGTGTGGTATATTGACACTGGGGACCTATGGGCTCCATCACTCGATAACCCCACACTATATGTGCAAATGACAGTGTTTCACATATGCAACAACAGGCAAACTATTGCCAAACAGTATAGGAGGATAATCAAGGCTACCCCTCGCTGTAGGACAGGAGGACGGCAGGTGCCATTGATGTCTCCGGTTACCATAGAGGCGTTGGAACGCATCACGCGGCACGCGCAGGTGCAGATCAATAACGGCAGCGGGACGTGTGTGTAGTGCGCATGTGTGAATTTATTCACGCAGGCGCAGATGGAGTCTGCACCGCAGAAAGACGTCCTAATACACTCAGGTGTGGGACATTCGGCTGGCGGTGGGGGCTACTTAAGGAGGGGGGAGGGGATGGGTAGGAGGTATAGGAAACACAGGATTCAATGGTGGCGACCCATGAGCAGAGAACACAGAGACAGCATTAGGAAGCTGCGGGACCGGATTGATAGAACTGAGTGGAATCCTTGTCCCTTTTAGAAAACCTTGAACTCCAGGATTTGAACTGACAGGTATGTGAAACTAAATAGATATGCCTGCCTGTAAAATGACAAGAAGGGAGATGTTGATACATACCATATGCCTGGAAGGTTGATGATCTATATACCCCTGGGGTAGGAGATCTGATTTTGAACTCCTCTTTGATGAGGTCAAGATTGCGGTGCGGTGGGCTATGTTTGCCCTATGGGATTTTTTATTCATTTGGCATTTTTTGGATATTTTGTATACTAAAAAGGGGGGGGGGGGTCGGATATTCACTATGTTCGCTACACATAGGTCTAATCACCAAATGCATGACTGTAGGACACTAGCCCCCGAGGGGGACACATTCATTATAGATTGTTGAACACTATAGCGATATTTAGGGACACTTATTATCAATATTACTGACATCACATTATACTCACAAGACGATGAATATTATGGTGGTAATCACCGATGGACATTTTGATTTTAACACAGTTATATACTTTTAAACACTCACATATAATCATGATTGATTTTTTTACTTTTGTATCTATTCATGTAGCAGGGTTGAGGTGAGGTATAGATACATTTATTATCAGCCTGAAGGATGCATTAAGACACGGGTGGGAGACACACCTATTACTAATTACAAGGATAAATAAAGATACCAAAACTAGCAAAAAAGGAGTGACCTCTTTTTTTGTTATTACTCACAATCTATAGAACTTGTCAAAAAGGGTGGAGGCACGTAGAGAGGCACGTAGAGATATGTATATATGGGCACAGGATTTTGGACTATGGTTTTTATACCTTACGTGCAAGACTAAATGAAAACAATCATATATAAAGACAGGTGTATGGAAGTTGAACCATAACAACATTTCGGATAAGAACACCATTGTCAACCTTGTCCTTTTACCAAAAACCTGGAATCCCTCCTACTGTGGCCCCGAGGTCCCCGTGACAGATCTGGGCGGAGTACTAAGATTGGAGGATTCGGTTCTCAATCTACACTCCGGACAGGGAGCTCCACCCATATCCAGCTATTTCCAGTTGGTGGTGAGTGCCGGGTGTGCAACGGTGACGATGGTGGTGTGCTTTCCCTCTGTTTGAATTGGTTGCTAAAACACATCTCTCTATACACTCTATGCAATTTAATTGATATATGCAATATATTGTCCATATGTACTGATTGAATATACTGTTTTCTAATAGATCAGTTTAGAAATCCCCTGATGAAGCAAGGCTGCGAAACGCGTAGGGATTGAACACACTGATCTAAAAACGAATATTTATTTGATCCACAACTGTTATGTACAGCTTGATTCATGGATATACGCTCCTGATAAAATAATTCTATTTTAAGGTTTTTTTCAATTTACTGTTGTCTGTTTTTTGTATATATATTTATGGTACATGTATCATAAAATTCATTTTATACAAAAAGATTTGAAGCTGTGGTGTAATACCTCTCAGAAACCCCTATCTTTTCTCCTTTGTTTGTTACTGAATTCATATTGAGGGGGAGAGGTCACACCAGGGGGGGAGGGCAGTGTGCAGGCCACTCACGACTGTATTGTGATTTGAATTCTTTTAAACTGAACAATGATGTAAGCTTAATATTTATCTTGATGTGTGGGTCTATATAAGCTGTATGAACTAGAGTGGGGTTGGATTTGGCCTGACAAACTAAGGCCTTTCCCCACACATGTGTGTCAAATATATATTTTATCTGATTTGGATCTTCTCACAGACTGTTGCTGCTTTGCTCTTAAAATTCCCTAATCAGCAGTTTAAAGGAGAACTATGAGATGAGTGATTTCCACTCACCTCATAGTTCTAGCCGACCTGTGACAATGAGACTGTCACAGGTCGGCTCAGTAGATCAGGAGGTGAGCGAACACATACTGGGTTCGCTCACCTCTCGATCCTGTCACGGCTGTCTGCCGTGACAGGGGGAGGGGCTGGATTCCCCTCTCCCCGCTCCGATCTGCCAGTGCTGACTGGCAGAACGAACAGGGGAGGGGGCGGGTACAGCTGGCTCTGCCTCTAGATAGGCAGAGCCAGCTGTCCCTCACGCAGCTGGGCGGATCCCGACGTCCAGGTCGGGATCCGCTCTGGCTGCGGCGTCTCAGTATACCGCGAGCTGCAGCTCGCGGTATACTGAGCTTAGGGTAACGGGAGGATGCTAGTTTGTGTCCTCCCGTTACCCTAAGGAGAACTATGGGGAAAAACACTGACCCCATAGTTCTCCTTTAAGATTATACCGCCTCCCCTCCAACTTCCTGTTGTGCCCTCGTGTCTTCCTCATGGTACTCAGTTTGAGTAGTGCGTTCCCAATACCGCAGTCCCCACTGAGATCATGCCACCTCTTAAGCGCCTCTTCTTTAAGGAGAACAATCCTAATTTTTGTAGGTGTTCTTGATAACTCAGACAATCCATCCCCCTTATTAAATTGTTTGGCCTTCTCTGAACCTTTTCTAGCTCATGTACATCCCTCCTGAGGATTGGTGACCAGAGTTGCACTGTGTACTCAAGATGGACCTTACCAGTGTTTTGTAGAGGAGCAAAATTATATTTCTATCCCATGAATACATCCATCTTTTGAAGCGGGATAATCTACTATTAGCTTTATTAGCTGCAGTTAAGCTGGGAAAAGAGATGAGCCAATCACCTGAGCACACATACAGCACACAGAATGCCCTCATTGATGCCATTGTTAGCAAAAGTAGAATTTACCTTTAACTAGAATGTTCAGGAGAGTTCAGGGGAAAGCTATGATCTGTAATTAATTTACCTGTAAAATACACTGTAACTGAAGTAAATAATACCTGTGGATAATATTGACCTTAGTGACCAGAACATTTTATGCATTTTTGTGCTTCAGAGATATTGCTGAAAATAACATATGTATTTTTTTTATAAAAAAATAATAATAAAAAAAAAACAAATAAAAAATATGGGAATTGTGTCATTACTGTACCTGATAGTAGATGCCAAGTATAAACTTATATTAATATTGCAGATGAACATATTACCTTCTATTCATCAGCTAATAGACTTCGCTTTAGTATTCGAATAGAATAGAATTCTAATAGAATTCGAGTGAGCACTGATAATATAAAACACAAAAAATGACACAAAACTGAACACATTTATAAATGATCAGTGCACATCAGAAAATGAAAGCAGTACATTAAGGGCCAGGTCACAGAGAGTAACTAGACTAGAGAGTGACATCATAGGAGCAGATCAATAGTCTCTTTTACAATTATGCAGGTGAGCACCCACCATCAATAGAATTGCTAATGTGACATGTCCCTTAAGATGGCCATACCCTGTAATATTTTCTTCATTCAACCTGCAAACTAAACAAAGAAAATATAACAAATTCCTCCATCAACACTTACAAGCATTGGTCGAGGAATCTCCTGCTGTCCTCATTGTAGCCGATTGGCTGTCGGCTCTTTCGTTCGAAGATTTTCCAACCGGCTCCCTTGGTCAGCTTGATTGAGGAATGCAAGCCGAAAGGATGCTAATAGTGGCACCCACTGATAAACTGGCAGAAATTCCACTAGATTAGAGTAGGTATGTAAAAATATATAATAAAAGGAAACTATAATGGCTTTTCATACAACTTATGTTTTTGTGTTGGAACATTAAAGTTTTGTGTTGGAACACAAAAGGTTTGTAAACTGATCTTCTATGTCACTTTTTTATTACTTGCATAACATCTTAGAAATGGACAAAAATGGACAATCTTGAAAATCAATTCTGCCCAATTTCATGACTGATAAGCAAGGGATTGCCAACCAAAAGGCATGGGGAACTGGGAACTGTCATGGCTGGACATGTAATAACGCAAATAATTTTTTTATTAAAAATTAATGCTCAGCAATGAGAGGATTGTCTTTTCATGGCGATATGGGAAAAACACAAATTCATTCAATTACATGCTTGGGAGATTCTTTTAAGCTGTATGTGGTGTTGCAGAGCAGTACACTTCTTATGGACTGTCTCAGTGACACTGTATTCTGGCATCACATATTTTGCATGTGTAATACATCTTTTACCTTTACACTATTGATTGACTTAAATATGGCATTAACAGTACCCCAATCTTAATTTTTAGAAATTGAAAACATTTTTTGGGGTATTTTTTGAAGTGACACCTGATTTTTTTAACCAGAGTTCTTAGGCCTGAATTGACCAGTGGAAGTAACTGTCACAACAGATCAAAAGTTATAGCAAAGTTTACTCTTAAAGTGACATTAAATGTTAATTAAAGCACTTACCTTAAATTATGTTTCTTAATCCGATCTTCTTTCCTGTCGTTTTCATCTGTCCCTCCAGCACTGCTGCGGGTCTCCGATCCAGCGCTGACTCCTCTGTCCCTGCTGGCACTGCCTGTCCCACGGTGTCTGCATGCAGGTGCATGCCGTCCATATACTTACCTTGCGTCTCTCCTCGTCTCCCGGCTGAAAATCTGAACTGCGCATGCGCCTGCCACAGGATGCTTTGCGGCCGCCCGAGAATTTTCAGATTTCCGGACGGGAGCGCGCGGCAAAGACAGGGGTAAGTTTAAACCGCTTTTAAAGCGTTTAAAACATTTTTTTTGCATATATCTACTGCTTGCTAGCAGTAGATATATGAAAAAAACAGAGGGTTTAATAACCCTTTAAGATATTAAAGCCCTTAACTTCATATAGATTAGTCAGTGGCAAAACACTTTCACAGAATAGCTTGTGTTCTTCTTTTTTCACACTACCACACTGTATGGTACAATTTTAATAAACTGTCAACAGAGTGAACAGAAACACATCAAAACCATAGCCCCACATTGTTTGAACCGCCCCCTCATCCCTATATCCCCAATTATTCCACAAAATGTTCCAACAATAGACTTCATGTGTTTGGGATAAATTAGCTAGAATCAGGACAGTATGCAAGCTCTTGAATATATATCAAAAAGAAAGAGCTTTCAAGTATCCGCCTTTTGAATGTATCTGCTGCCAACAGCACTGTTGTGGTCTGCAACTTGAAAAACGCCCCCTCGGTGTCACTGTGTAAAGAAATTTCTTCTGTTAAAACAGAATTGAACCTCCTACTGAATGATGTAGCTGGAAACCAGATTTGCTGGTCCAAACACACCTTTTATGCATGTGCGAATAAACCTGGACCTATGTTGGCGAACATGCCTCAGTCTAAATTGAGGGTCGCTCATTCTGTCATACTTCATCTTCCCAATGGCTCCACCACTGCAAACCCCTCTACCATTATTGATCAATTTACCGCTGTTCTCACTAAGCTGTACAATAAAACTCCTACCTTTCAATCACATCTAGCTGACGCATTGTGTTATTGGTGTAAGTTTACCTACACTTTCTGAACATATGAAACCTTATTAGAACAAGACGTTACTGTCCCTGTTCTCTGCTCTAATAAATCCCTTAGAATCCACAAGACACCAGGTCCGGTTGGCTGCCATGTTTGATTACCTGAAGGAACAGGAGTGGCTTTCACCCGTCTTCCCTACTAGCACACATTGTAATGATTCCTAAACCTGACAAATATAGTCTAGACCCACACAATTATGGGCCCATTTCCCTACTAAATGTGGATGTTAAATTACTTTACTAAATATTAGCGATGTGAATGAATACGTTTCTGCCCAACCCTATTCATCGTGACCAAGTGGGCTTCGTGCCTCTTAGACCGGCGTCGGACAACACTGTCATAGATTGACTCGGACAGGTGTGCCGTCACGGCCGGCTCCTCCCCCTGGGCGTGGCGCCTCCTCCTCCTAAACACAGCTGAGTCAGTCACTCGGCGTTCAATCATTGTGGAACGTCGAGCGACTGACTCTGTGGGGAACAGAGTCACAGACCATCCACAGCCTTAAGTGAGGAGTTCAGCCTCCCTGTTGGGACTCAGCTACTGCTAGCTGCTATGGCTCACATTGCTACACAGGATTACCTCCTACTCCTCCTGAACTCCCTCCCCTCTTGAACCGCAAGTACAAGGGGATCTTCCCCTACCTGTTGGTAGCCACTTCAAGCCATATTAGACGTGTATGATAGCAATGAACTGTGTGAATTGATACCAACTGGAATACCATATTGCTGGTTATCTTCCACCTATTGGTAGCCACTTCAACCCATATTAGACGTATATGCTAGCAATGAACTGTATGCATTGATACCAACTGAACATACCATATTGCTGGTTTTCTCCCACCTATTTGTAGCCACTTCAAAGCGATATTGAGATGTATATACTATCAAGGATCTGTGTACATTAATACCAACTGAACATATCATATTGTTGATTATTACGGATTGCATAACCTGCTCTGCTCTCCCCAAGTGTATTAGTGAACGCCATTCAGTAATTCTGCCACACCGTGATCACTGTGGATTGGAGAGGGGTGATAGGAAACGGTTCCCTATTTATTCCTGCAGTGACAAAACTACAATTCACCACACGCCTCCACTTGAGGTTGATAGCTATAACCAAAATACCTAAACTGTATACCTTTGACTCTCATTGGTCATATCCTTATAACATTCTAGGACGGGTACATGATGTGGAACGGCCCCCCATCACACTGAGTGTATTGGGGTTCCGCAAGACTGACCGAACCCTTACACCTAGAGTGTTAGTTCCGCAGTTGAGATCCAAGAGAGTACTGCCCTGCTGGATTGTGACAAACACCCAAGAAGTTATCCACCTCATACACCACATGCACCAGTCTAAGGTCCCTGGGATGTTATTATCTTTAGATTTAAAACAAGCATTTGATTTCATTTCCTGGGATTACTTGTTTTATATCTTGAACAAATGGGGTTCTTTATCAGGTTTTCAAGCATGGCTTTGAGTCTTTACAGTAGTATTTCCACCACAGTCTGCTATCTTAAAGGATAACTATGAGGTGAGTGATTTTCACTCAACCTCATAGTTCGAGCCGATGTGTGACAATGAAACTGTCACACCTCGGCTCAATAGATCGGGAAGTGAGCAAACACATACCGTTGCTTGCTCACTTCTCGATCATGTCCCTACAGAGAGCCGAGACTGTCACTCACGGCTACCTGCAGAGATTCCCCCTCTCCCTGCTCCAATTCTCCACCGCTGACTGGCGGAACGGACAGGGAGGGGGCGGGTACAGTCGGCCTCTAGATAGGCAGAGCCAGCTGTCAATCATGCAGCTCACGATATACTGAGCTTTGGGTCATGGGAGGACACTAGTTTATGTCCTCCCGTGACCCTTAATAGAACTATGGGGAAAAATTATAATCTCACCCCCTTTTCCTATCCTATGTGGAAGACTTCAGGGCTGTCCCCTTTCCCTGCTACTGCTTGCACTCACCATGGAGCCTCTAGCTCACCTTATTCATAATAATCCTAGAATACATGGCATCACTAAGGGACCTACAGATTTTAAACTCCACAAGTTCATGGATGGCCTTTTACTGTCCCTTTTCAAATTCTTTATTTACCTCCCTAATCTGTTTTCCATCTTACAGTCATTTGCCAAGATCTCAAATTTGGTAGTCAATGAAGGCAAATCCTCTGCTCTCAATATTGCCTTTCACTGTAGCAAATCTTTGCCAGACTTTTCAATTTGCGTGGCAGAATACCCATTTACAATACCTAGGTATTAATATTTCTAAGGCTTACCACTCATTATATAAAACTAATTATATACCTGTATTAAAGCTTTTATCCTCCTGGATCAGGCATAACCTCTCTTGGATGGGCAAAATTAACACAGTTAAGATGACTTTACCTTCTAAGTTATTATACCTTTTCCGCACCTTACTGACACACATTCCACATTATGCTATCGATTCCTTCCAAAACCAATTCCAAGGACTGACATTTTTCTACATCAGATGGAATGGAGCCTGCAGTGGGTGTGTTTGTGAATACCACTCATGCATTATGAACATGGAAGAAAAAAGAGGTTTGAGATCTCTAGATCACTTAAAAAAGGTGTTGGTTGGATTGGTGCACTACAGCTATGCCTGGATGAAAAAACAAAGTTTTGAAATTATATTTAGGATAATGTTTTTTATTCTTGAGTCCTGGAGCTGAAATCTGGTATACATGTGGGTACCTGCTGTGTAAAATGATGGGTGAGACCGGGTGTATCTACATGATCTTGCAAGTATGCAAAAGCTGGTTATGTTTCTTTTCTGAGGGGCTAAACTAGAATCTAGAATCTCTAAGTTTACAATGTATATCCATAAAAGCCAAGGGGATTTGGGACTTCTGAATTTTTATAAATATTATAATATTATATTATCAAGCAGCACAAATAGTTCCTATTGTGAGTCTTTTTTTAGTCCCAGCACTGCCCACTTTGGGTTGATTTGGGAAGCCCTGTCATGTTCCCCAATTTCCTTGCACTTCTTACCATGGTTTTCATCATGCTTGTGACCTTCCTCAATGAGTCCTCTTGTATGTTACACACTTAAAGTGACATTAAACCCTCATATTGTTTAACATAAAACAATACTGTAATGTGTACCATACTGTAATCCATGGTTGTTTCCCTTCTCTTTGCTGCTCTCCCTTTTAAATCTGTATCTGTTCTCATGTTGGGCAGAACTTCTGTTTTGCAGCAGACTGCCTTGTCTCTGGAATGGATACATGGTGTCTGTGTGCAGGTGAGCCAGCACTACAGGAAGAGGCACTCAGCTGCAAAGGGAAGTTCTCCCCCAGCATGAGAAGAGATATGGATTTAAAAGGAAGAGCAGCAAAGAGAATGGAAAAAAACATGGATTACAGTAAGGCACACATTACAGTATTGGTTTATGTTAAACAATCTGAGGGTTTAATGTCACTTTAAATTATCGGACAATACTAGATACCACAGTAAATTACAGTCCCTATAGTTAGCGTTGCTTCCTATCACGAGTAATCCCCTATTTTCCCTGTGCCTTGAATCACCTTCTGCCTTTGTTTGGTGGTCCTCTCACAACCTTACTTACCAATATAATCTACTAGACAATGGGTCAGTCCATGATTGGGCCCCGAGTTCAATATATTTTGAATATTTGCAGCTTCTCCCAGCTGCTTTGCCCCAAGACGATTTAACCATTTATGAACACATTTGTTATCGTAACCCTGCCACCCCTAAACTAATTTTCATTAGTCTATTCCCATTTAAATTCATTGTCATTCCCCTCAGCCAGGGGCGGACTGGGCCGGGGGGCAGGGTGGCAATTGCCACCCGGGCCTCTTTGCTGCCTTTAAAAACGGCTGCTACCCGCGGCCGTCAGGGGGCCCGTCACTGGCCCCGCTAAAAGATATCAGGTGAGTATTTTAAAAAAATAATTATTATTTTATGTTCCCGTGGACATAATTTGTATGGGGATGCTCGCCTCAATCTGGGGACTGTCCCCAGAAATCGGGGAAAGCTAGACCCACCTGCCTGCATCCACGCTCCAAACACCACACCTCCTCCCCGCCTCCCGCTTGCCGATTTTAGACCCGCTCGCCTGCATCCACTCTCCACATTCCGCACCTCCTCCCCGCCTCACGCTTGCCGCAGCTGGACCCGCCCGCATCCACGCTCCACACGCCGCAGCTCCTCCCTTCCTCACGCTTGCCGCTTTTCGACCCATCCGCCTGCATCCACGCTCCATATGCCACACCTCCTCCCTGCCTCACGCTTACCGCTGCTAGACCCGCCCGCCTGCATCCACGCTCCACAAACCGCACCTCCTCCCTGCCTCACGCTTGCGCTGCTAGTCCCGCCTGCCTGCATCCACACTCCACATGCCACACCTCCTCCCTGCCTCACACTCACCGCCCGCCTACGTCCATGATCGGCACAGGGACACGGGGAGAAGAAGAAGTAGGGAGGAGCAGGCGTGGGGGATGACAGCCGCCGGCAGACAGGCTTGATCTCAGAAGCAAGTTGCTGGAAGACTGCACAGGTAAGCCTTTACCCTCCCACACATGGTGCTCTATAGGGATGCACCAATACCACTTTTTTAAGACCGAGTACGGGTACCGATACTTTTTTACAAGTACTCACCGATACCAATTACCGATACTTTTTCTTAAAGGGGCAGGTAAATTTTTTTCTAAAGCAATACAAAATAATGATTTTAGGTCAGTTTCTTCATATTATGAAGAACATGAACATGAAATTAATATGTATCATGCCATTGCCAACTAAGGCTTGTATCCCCATAATGGGGAAAATAGATGAGCACATGGCCAGACTCCAGAACACTGTATTGTATAGTGTGGCACAGCCATATCCAATTCTGCATACCTGGCTTTATATTATACACGTGCTAATCTAATTTTCTTCCACTGCTCCAAGCTTGCCCCTGTGATGGACTACAATCTCAATACAAACTAGTAGTCCATTACTGGAGCAATTTTTTTAAATCCCGATTAACCGGTTAATTGAACTTAATAATTGGCTAACTAATCAATTTTGAAAATAATCAGTAGCTGCAGCTCTAGATAAATGGTCACCCTACACCAGGGATCCCCCACTACCCACCTGGGAGCTACCACAGAGCCACCACTGATTATTAGGGAGCCCCCACAGATCCCGCACTGACCAGCAGAGAGCCCGCACTGACCACCTGACAGTCCGCATTGGCCACCTGAGAGCCTAATTAGGGTGCCGCCTCTGCTGCACCCACATGCACCCGTGAAACTCTCTGGACCCCTGGTGAGAGCCTGCACAACCCTCCTGAGACCCTGGAGACATCAGGCGGAGAACCCAGAGCAACAGAGTATGTAGCTTCATATTATTCTGTATTGCTGATGCAGTTCTGCAGTTCTGCATTGCTGTATAATGGTATTGCTGGGAATTGTAGTTCTCTATAGCTGTTGGTAGTCATTATTGCTGGGATTTATAGTCCTATATAGCTGATAGTATTGTGCATTGTTTTGTAATGTATTGATTGGAATTGTAGTTCTCTGTAGCCAATGCCATTCTGCAATGCTGTACAATGTATTTCTGAGATTTATAGTCCTCTACAGCTGGTGGTATTATTCTGCATTGTTGTATAATGTGCTGAGATTTGTAGTCCCTCTACAACTTGGAGTTAGTGGCAGAACTACCAGGGTCGCAGCAGTCGTATACGTGCACAGCACTGACGAGGCATCCCTCCACTACCAGTGTGCTATAATTTTCCTCAACCCATACCCAATTATAGAACACTGACTTTGACACTGTCCGGCCCTTCCCACTATCCTCCCACAGCTCACAGCCCAGAAGGATGGACAGCCAGCGGCGGCCTACAGTGGGCGAGAGTGCCTAAGTAGTGGACATGGAGCGGAGTAAGGCCAGAACCATGTAGGGAGCCCAGTGGGAGGAGAGCACCATCCCCTAGCCAGTCACCCCTTTCATACACTTACTAGGAGTCCTCACATCTCCCAACCATTCACACTAACGTTACATGAATGGTAAAAGTGGCAGACGGGCGGGGAGAATGCGGGGAAGAGGGAGAGCGGGAGGGGGGCCAAGTTGCTGCACCATGGGCCCCTGGGTTGTACTTGCCCCCTGGGCAAAAAGTTGCCACTCAGCCCCTGCCCTCAGCACATACTTATGTCTCCAAATTGGAGAAGGATCTTGGGGTATCTAAATCTCCTGAAGATTGGCAGCAAATTTGGACCTCACTGGCCATCTGGATGATTAATATAACTTAGTTGGAGACTGCGTTTAAGTCTCTCACAAGATGGTATCTAGTTCCCTCCAGATTAGCTCATCTACACCCTGCACATTCAGACTACTGTTTTCTAGGCTGTACCTGTAAGGATGACATTGTTTATATCTGGTGGACATGTCCCATGCTTACCAGATTCTGGACTACGGTGTTCCGTCTACTGCAAAGCTTGTGTTTTTGGCATTACCTAGGGACCCCAGGTTGGTTCTTCTATACCTTTAGACCCCACTTCTTACTGAATACCAACATCGAATGGCAATTTATGTATTGTTGGCAGCTAAGCAAACCATTGCCTATGCGTGGAAGAAACAGTTTGTGCCATTTGACGAGGTTAAACAAAGAGTGGACTCTTTTTTTCTTAATGAAAAATTGTCCAGCATACTTCTTGATTCTAACAAGAGGTTTATGAAGATCTGGAAACTCTGGATTAATTATACCCACCCTTCCTTATCTCCATACAGTCTGTCGTTCCTCTAGGTCCCTCACTCTCCACCTGATAGAGACCCGAAGACCACGGCACCATCAATTTTGATTTCTGTCTTGCGTTTCTTCTTTTTACCCTCTTTGTTCTGACTTTGTCTCTTCTTATGCATTTCTCAGGTTTGTGGTTCTTGAACGTACATTCTCTGAGATTCCTTGGCTCCTACCAATATTTCTATATTTCCTATGCATTTCCTGTTATTGTTCACGATACTTTGCAACATGTAATTTAATGTTTTTCTACATGTTGTGATTTGTATCCTTCGAGATTTAAAAAAATCTTTGAAACAGAAATTGAGGTTACAGAAGTGGATTGCTCAGTCAACCAATATCAATCCATTTGTGCTTTCTTAAGCAGTTCAAGCTATTTACAGACTTAATTCTAAGCATGGTAACAAAACTATGTGAAGGAATGGAGTCTGTATGTGTCGACTTTCCCTGTGGAATGCTTTGAAACTTTCCCCATACCAAAAATAACTGTGGCACTTGTGAGGCATAGGGGCTTAAAACTTAATTGACTCTATAAAAGTTTTTTTAAAAATCCACCCAGTCATTTGTTCTTCATTTTTACCAAACCACAGTATCATAAAAAGGAAAAGCAAATCTAGTTGTAAGTAGTACAAATAGTTCTTTCAGATCTTCTTACACATGTTTCTTAAACAAACAATATAGCCAATGTACTCAGTGTATATACATAGGAAAAGTGTATTTTCATACTGGTAATTCACCCCACCAAGCACTGTTCCGCCCACCAATGTCTTACACTCACCTGTACACACTCCTGCCAGACCCTCACTGTGAGGTCCAAAGAAAGTCACATAGCTGAAAACTCTCCGCGTTTAGAATAATTCCTGTGGATAGACCACCTGTCAATGTAACACATAATTGACAGTCTCTCCCTAGAATAAAAATTGTGTTATTTTCAAATGCTCAGAAGCTTAAGGAACCAGCTGGGAGACTTTACAGTGGTACAGTGGCTGTACAGCTTGTGGGTCTCACAGTATGGTTCTCAAGGAGTGTGGACAGATGAGTATATAGGTTTAGTGGGTGGGTGGGTGAAGTGTTTGCTGTAGGGTAAATAAAAGAATTTCATAAAAAAGGTACAGCTATAATTTAAGTCAATATTTACTATGTTAATTTATATCATGATTAGCAAAAAAAAAAAAAAATCAGTATTGTGTAATGATTCTGTAATACTGAGAAACCAGTGATGTGCAAAAAGGTGAAATCAGGCAAAATGACCATGTGATTTAAGTGAAACAGAATGTTTACTAAATATATATATATACCGCCCCTGATAATACATATAATATTTGTGCATATGTATCATTAGGAGCTGTGCTTCTAAGCTCTGCTCTCTTTGTATTACCCTTAAACCTCCTTCCCAATTCTTCATGCATTGACCCAACAGTGATAATACATAAATGAAAAAGGCAATGCTCTCCTTCAATATGGTATGTCACAACATGCCACTGCCATGTGTAAATGAATGTAGAAATGTATATAATGAACACAGTGCCTGTTTGATTTATTCTGCCCTTGAGGGTTTAGTTGAGGCAGAAAATCTGCATGAGCTTTTTTCCAGAGATCTGTTTCATAAATCAACATCAGTGCTTGAATTTCTGGTTGGTGAATCTGAAAACAAATCTAAAGTGACAAAAGTATGAAGAACGCCATGAATGTGAAAATAAATCGGCTAGGTAGAAACCAGCCGTGCTCAGGGATTAGTCTACTGAGAATATTCCAAAAAATATATCAAAAGCTGCGTAGCTTGGAAAAAAAATCACTTTAATTTATTGAACATCATCTTAACAAATGGTTTTGCAACCTGAAAGCTTGTGATGGCTGATAATAAGGCATCTATGACACCAGACATAGCTGTGGTCTGAATTTTGTATTATTCTTTTATGTGATGTGTTTTGTAAATAAATATAAATGTTTCTCTGATTTACAAAACAGCTACAAACAGCAAATATGTTTCAAAATGTGCTCAGCAGTTGCATAAGTAAATAGTGTCATGCTATATACATTAAAAACATATTTTATATAACAAGCAGCAGGAATCCACACTACTTGCAGAACCAACTATTTCTTGGGCACTAAATATTTATTTCTACTTTTAGAAAAAAAGTGTTAGGGCAAAAAAAAAAAAACTAACTTCCAAAAGCCATTTTTCGATGAAAGTGGCACCTCTAGTATTAATAAAACAGCCTGGATAAATAGAGCCCATACTGGCCTTTTAAACGTTTTAATAGATTTGGCTGCTGGAGGTCCCGCACTTGATGGCAGACCTCAGGCAGCTGTCTTTTGCCATGTCTGCCTGGTTGTACATTACATCCTCCTTCTTCCCAGCACCGGCACAGCAAAGGACAGCCCCATATCCGCCTGTACAGCCCCAGAGCAGGCACGAGCCTGACACCCACCTGTTCAGCAGGACACACACCCGTTCAGCCCAGCAACCACCTGCAGAGCCCTGGAGAGTCCGGCCCCTGCCCTCAGAGCCGTGGAGAGACCTAAACGCATCCCTGGTGACATTTTTGCACAGCCCTGGGGGCATATGTACAGAGCCCTGGTGATATCTGTATGCAGCCCTGGTGACATCTATATGCAGCCCTGGTGACTTCTGTATGCAGCCCTGGTGGCATCTTTATACAGCCTGGTGACATCTGTACGTAGCCCTGGTGACATCTGTACGTAGCCCTGGTAATACCATACGCAGTCCTGGTGACATCTGTACGTAGACCTGGTGAGATGTTATGCAGCCCTGGTGAGATGTTATGCAGCCCTGGTGAGATCTGTACACAGCCCTAGTGATACCTGTATTCAGCCCTGGTAAGACCTGTACGCAGCCCTGGTCAGATGTTATGCAGCCTTGGTGACATCTGTACGCAGCCCTGGTGAGAAACTGTTTTAAAATCATTAGTTTGTATTGTTTTAGAAAAAATGTCACATGTCCCTTTAAGAAAAACTATCGGTAATTGGTATCGGCAAGTACCTGAGGGAAAGTACTTGTACTTGTACTTGGTCTTGAAAAAATGGTATCGGACATCCCTACTTTTAATATATTTCAGCAGGCTGGCGCTACGCTAAGCTAAGATTCAAATGTATGTTATCAGGCTGCTGCTAAGCCCTTCCTACTTTGGAAGTCAAGCTCTGCTTTCTGTGCCTGTTAAGCTTCACACATTATTACGTTAATAATACTATGGTTAGTCCAATGGTCAGTTCAAGGTTATCTAAATGAAGATTTTGGTGTGACTTACAGTGATGTTCTGAAATACTGAGCTGAGCTTGTCACTACAATCTTTCCTATAGCCATTGGTTACATACAGGCAGCATAAAGGCACAAAATAATAGAACAGACCTTTGATATGAAACTAACAAATCACATTTGTTATAGCAAGAACCAAGAGCAATGTCCATATCCACATGTATCATCCTTCTTTCCAGCATTATATTTACTGTTAAACTACAGTTATGCTTTAGGCTCCATTCACATATTAGCGGTTTTACAAATACGTGCGGATATGCGCAAAACATAACAACTAATACAGTACAATGTGCGTTGTTCACACCTGCACAACGTCTGCATGGAACAAAAATGTGCAAGGGGGCGGGCACAGCTGCCTCTAGATAGGCAGAGACAGCTGTCACTCACACAGCTGGGTGGATCTCCACAGCATTTTCAGGATCCGTCCTGGCTGCGGAAGTCTTAGTATACCACGAGCTGTAGCTTGCGATATACTGAGCTTTGGGTCATGGGAGGACGCTAGCATATGTCCTCCTGTGACCCTTAAGAGAACTATGGGGAAAAACAATTACCCCATAGTTCTCTTTGAAGTGCCGATAGTACTTAAAACCTGACAGGGGTTCTAATGCTTCCCCACTCTGTCTAAAACAAAAGAAAATGTTTTGGCTGGACATGCACTTTAAGGGTTAGGCCTTGTAATAGCTAAAGTGGCATAGACCCTGTGACGGACCGCTTGATCGTAATTTAAGCCCAACCTCCCCTAATTACCAGACATAACAATTATCTATTAGGGTATGACCAATAACTCTCTGAAAACCAGCACAGTATGTATACAGTTCTGGTGGTCTAAAAACATAATACAATCAAACATTAACACAATTCAAGCAACCATCCCCTCCCCAGGGCCTTAGTCAAAGAATAGGGAGAAAGAAAACAAATATGATAGGATTACCTATCTCCTGAGTGTCTATCGTTTGGCACTTTACTCAGCATCACCTAGTGCCAGAGTTAAGTAATCTTTTTTCTACCTCCACAACAGCTTTTTTCAAATATACGTTACCAACAGATCTTACATTGTGCTTGTGTTAAAAAATAGATCTATTAAAGATATAGACTATACCATATTGCTGGCATTTAAAATATACAATTATGACTTTAAAGGATTACTAAAGGCTGGGCCTTTTTAACCTTAATGCATTCTTTGCATTAAAGGATATTTAAACCCTCAGGGTTTTTTGCATATATCTACTGCTATCAAGCAGTAGATATATGCAAAAACATTAAATAAAAGTTACAAAAAAGGTTTAAACTTATCTGTGTCTCCACCGTGTACTCCCGTCCGAAGATCTGAATCATCTCGGGTGGCCGCAAAGGATCATGGGGCGGGCGCATGCGCGGTACAGATCTTTGTCCGGGAGACGAGGAGAGACACAAGGTAAGTCAATGGTGGCAACGTGCACCTGCACAGTCTCCTTGGAATAGAAAGTGCCAAGAAGAGAGAGGAGTCAGCGCTGGATCGGAGACCAACCACAGCGCTGGGGGGACTCCTGAAAACAACAGGAAAGAAGAAGATGATCAGATCAAGAGGCATCATTTAAGGTAAGGTCCTTACATTAGCATTAGGGGGGGGGTATCCTTTAATGTCACTTTAAGGTAAAAAACACCAAGTACCTTTTAGTTTCCCCTCCACACTTACCTGTCAGCACCGATTGTCACCGCCACCGGACCCCGAAACGATTCTCTGTTCTGAAGTACCTGGTTGCAGGGGAGGATACTGAGAGCAGAGGAGTCATAGGCTCCTTCTGCCATCAGTCAAACTGCTGGGCGAAGAGGAAGGGTGTAGCCTGCTGTGCTGTGTGTGCCAGGAACAAGCACGCGTGGGTGCCTCCACAGCAGCTGCTTAGCTGATGGAAACACCCGTGCAGAAAGTTCTCCATAAATGCGGCCTCCCAGTGATACAAATTAAAAAAAAATTAAGATTTAATATCACTTTAAGTTATCATGCTAATCTGTATAGAATTGAAGAGAATGTTAGTTTTTTTTAAGGGCAAAATACGTTTTGCCAGTGGACAGCACAGCTCAGTGAGCTTATTATTCAATGTCACTATACAGGTATCATCTCTTTCAAACCGCTGCTGTGAAATAATCACCTGACCTGTGACTTTACACAATGAAGAAAGGCCAATGTATCTGTTAATGTTGGATGGTCTTCTATTTTCCTAGCATGGTAAGAAGTCCTGCTGTGTCCCAATTATAGTGTCCAGGAAGCAATGTGGTTCTGGCTCACTTAATAAATGAGATATTTGAGGATACAGTGAAAGGCTACTTTTCCTTTTTTCTTTTGCCATCATGGCACATTCTTACAGGCCATGAGAGCGCAGAATAAAATGAAACTCCCCTACAAAGAACAGCAGGTTGCTGAAAGACATGTGCTTATTCTCAGCAATTTCAGACTTTTATGAGCAAAGTGTGGAGATGCAACTATTTTATTCTCCATGTCCTGAAACTCTGGATAGATCTTGCCCTTGATAATTGGTTCATGAGTTGTAAAATGCACTGTATAAAACATCTTAACAGTAAGATCACAGTGAAATCATACATTTAGAATTGTATTTTTGTAAGTTCTTGTTAAAAAGTAAATGTTAGACCCACACTGTAAGGTGTATCTAAAAACCGGTATGATGGAATGGATTTAGAAACAAGGCTGCAAAAGTCTCTACCTCTTGCAAGGTGGCTCAATAGATGGCCCACCTTTTGGCTCTGTATTACTCTTTCACATTTCTGATGTAGGCTCACATCTAAGACAGTGAGGCTGTTACTTCTTGAAGAATGAAAAATGTTCACTTGAGTGAAGATTCACGTCAATTATCTGTAGACCAGCTGCCCAGCTGTCAGCCTTTTAGGCCATGCCGCAGAACATTCCCACTTGGCTGAAACTTCTGTCTTCCTCCCAAACACTGACAGAACACAGGGAGAGGAGAGTGGTAAAGGAGAGACACTGATTGGCTGCAGTTGCAGCAGTCTGGGGCTAAGACCTGCCCCTGGTAACCAGGAAGACAGAAGATTCCAACTAGCTGCTGGCCAGACTTGTAGCCTTACCCACCAGAGTTGGAGCAAAGTCAGTGCAAGGGCTGCTGGGAATGTAGTTCCTAGGAAGGTGTGGCCCCAGCATGAAGAAAGAGGAATGGACTACATCTCCCAGAGTGCTCTGAGAGGACAGCAAGAAGAGATAGCTCAAGCTGAGGGAACCAGAGGGGAAGCCACAAGGCAGAGCAGGGAAAAAAACTGGCTGCTGTGTTATGCTGTGCAGGGGCTGCTGACTCCAGAGCCAGAGAGAGTCAAGGCTGGAGAGAAATAATACTCCACTGCAGTGTAATTTCTTAACTGGGTGTACAAGGCTGCTGGGAAAAGAGACAAAGAGACTACTGCTGCTCAGAGTACAATCGGTGCTTGCTGAAAAGACTGTACTATAATGCTCAGAGTGCTGTCTGTGTGAACTGTGTTGTAAAGCTGAGCCGCTGAAGATAGTGAACCCCAGGGGAGTTGCTGTGGGTGCTTAGCAAATGGACCCCAAAGGGAGCCCAAAGACTGCTGTCAGTGTGTACTGAACTCCAGAACTGTGGCAGAGTGATTCAGGACTGCACGCGCACACTGCCCATTCAGCATTGTGGTCATCGGAAGCCCACCCCTCAGGGGGGCGGGCTTGTGATGATTGAGAGTACGATTTGCCTGCCCAAGATGGGCAGATCGTACGTTTTTTTAATCACTTTACAACCATCGCAAAACTAAGGTCTTGCGATGGTTGTACAGTGTATGGCCACCTTTACACAGATGTTGGATCAGCTGAGTTGAACGTCTTCTGCTGATCATGTTCAGCTGACCGAAGTCAGCCGAAGGCAGCCAATGTTGGACTGATTTTAACCGATGTACAGCTGAGATCAGCTGTACAGAGCCAAAGTGAATACCTGAACCCCGTTTGGCTTAGTTCACTTTGGCTCGGTTATTCACTCTGAATAACCCTCTAAGAGTAGAAAAAAGCGAATGAGATAAGTATCATAAGACATTCAGCTCACCTCAGTGATCACAGCTGAGAGGCTGGAGGGGAGAATGTTTTGTAGGCAGAGACTGGGAGGATTCTAAAGAGGAGATGTGAGATAGCTTCATAGTTCCTTTGTCTGACTAGTCCTTCACATGGACAAGCGCAGAGGGTGGCTACTATTCAAGTACTATTCACACATATGGACCATGGAGAAGGAAAGTAGCCACCCTCTGGCAGGAAGTTGTGGATGAAAAATAATAAAATGGATTTTGAAGCATTTAGAGCTGAACAATGTCAAACAAAGGTACACAGTCATTGATTATTTATATAATAGAAGCTATTTTTATTATTTATTTTCTGAGTTTAGTGCCGCTTTAACTTTTAATTGTCATCCATTTCCCACCCTCAAAAAAAATTATACTCATCGCCATTACCCGCTCTGGTCACCTCTCCTGGCCTATTCCAGTGCTCTGGCACTGTAGAGGTGCCACACAATGTTCCCACAGCCTGACCTCAGCTTCCAAATGTCTAATGTTTACTTCAGGGTATATCCTATAAGTGTAAGTCTAAATTAGAGTAGACTTCCTTTTCCCAGTATCATAATAACCTGCCCCTAATTTAACAAGAAATCACTAACAAGATTAAACAGTATTTCTGGCAGGGCTGTACATGCAGGCTGCACACCTATTCATTCATATGGAGTACAAGCAATACAAAAATACGCCCCTTCCTCACCAAAGAAACCGCAAAACTACTCATCCACTCGCTTGTTATAAATAATAATAATTACATGCCTCCTGTCAAGTTTTGATGCACTTGGTCATCGTTTTACTATTTTGATGATAAGATATTTTCAAAATGTATTTAAAGGGTAGCTCTGTGTATATTTTATTTATTTATTTATTTATTCATTTATTATGTTAGGAAAAAAATTATTTTTAAAATATTATTTTTCTTTTTTGTATCATGTAAATATAAAATATGAAAATTGTGCATTCAAAAAGGCAGCAGGGGGAACTCTAAACAATATTCACAGGCTTTCAGTATCTGTTTTGCTGAAAGAATCTTGATTACAGCACTCAACAGCTGAAGCTCAACTTTACACACAGCTGTATGAATTCCTGTCTGCCTTTTTAGATGGGGCCTTATCAGAGAGAGTTTAAAAATATACAGCTTCTGCTGTAAACCTTTATCATATATTTCTTAAGTATGGTTATATGAATTCAAAATATATCCAAATTTAACCTGGGTTGCACTGTTCACATGATTCTGATATGACTCATCAATACCTCATGATTTTATAAGAAAACTCAGACAAGTATAGAGCGTACAAAATAATGATTATAATGTATTTTCTATTCCTTTAATTAATCTCCAAAAAACATGGAAGAGAACCATCACAAGCTGAGTTTGTTCATATCTTATTCTAGGTTTACATTGATTTTTCTTCAGCTGTTTTGAAGTTTTCATCCAATTGGCTATTCTTCATTGTTAATGGAAAGATAAATGCAGTCTACAGAACATAAGGGTGCTTGCCTTTGTCAGTGTCTAAATTACAGATACTTTCATAAAACCTGACAACCCTTTAAAGTCCAATGGCATATCCATGTATTTAGAAGAAGAATTGGCCTTCTTTAAAGCTGGGTCAATTAAGGTCACAGAAAGTGCTAAGGTGCCCATACACTGTACGATTATCGTAGAGAATCGCGGGAAATACCGTGATCGTACGATAATCACAAAGTGTATGGAAGGCGTGCAACCATTTCTACTGTACGGTCGCACGTCTTCCGTCCAACAAGTGGCCTGCTTGTTCGACAACTGCCGAACGGGCCGGTGTGCGCACGCTGCTGTTCGGTCTATTCTTATAGATGCCGAACAGCAGTGACACTAGTGTATAGCCGTCGGCTCGGCTGTTCTACTCGGTCCCTCTGTGGGACCGAGCAGAACAGAAAAATAGTTAAAAAAATAGAAAAAAATAAATAGAAAATGGTTGTGCGGAGCTAGCAATGACAGCTAGCTCCGCCCCAACTGTTTTCTATTGGCCAGCGTTTCTGCTGCCGTCAAAAAAAGAAAAAACATTAGAAATGCAGTGCTATATTCCTATTGGCTATTTCAATTTGCAATAGCCAAAAGCAAACTAGCTATTGTACCCGCCCTCTGCTGCTGTCAATCACTAGTGGGGACCAGGTGGAGAACGGCCAGCTTTGGCTTTCACCTCGGCTCAGTCAAACCGAAGCATATGCCTTTGGCTCGACTGAGCCCCCCCGGCCGACTTCAGGAGCTGTACCAGCTATAGTGAATAGCCCGTACAGCAGCCCTTCGGTTCTACTGAACCGAAGGGGTCCTGGGGCCAAAGCTAGCCGAAGGATCAGCCGAAGCTACGGCTAGATCCTTCGGCTGCTTTGTGAATAGACCCCTAAGAGTTAAAAGCAGTCATGGGTTTGAAGTCATACTACCTCACACTAGTATGCACAGCCAAAGTTTGCTAAGCAATTAATGAACCAATAATATCCATGTAATGGTGTTTCTGCTGAGTCAGTAGAGTATCTGGGCTTATCTACATAAGATAAATAAAAGCATCAGCCTGCAAGTAAAATTTAAATCACCGGCAAAGCCTCCAGGACATTGTATAATTTACCAAACTGAAAGTCCAGGTCTTGCCCCCAAACTTGCTAATGAGTTTGTAGAGGTTAATAATATGGTTCTGCTCTAATGATGCAGAAATAAGCACAGTTTCAATGCTACCACACAAAAACAACACCCTACAAAAGCTCATAATTCCACATTAACTAGTGCATAAAACTGGCTCAGAAGGGCCTGACATTATTTTGTAATGTTGGTGATGATGCCATCATGCTGCAACCTACATTGTTGCCGGTCCTAATCTTAGTTAAGGTTTCTGCCTTTTCTATTTGCTATGTTTTCCTACATGTTTTAATGGTGTCTTGTGTACACAGTAATGACCAGTTCCCATCCTTATGTCCTATACATATTAGTTCTAAACTGTGCATCCATTTGTTACATTAAAGAAGAACTCCGGACAAAACCTTTCTTATCCCTTGCAGTAGGGCTACCCCCACACTGCAAGGGTTAAGTGCTCCTTTTGGTCTAGGTGCATGCTGCAGCAGTCTAAGGGTGCTTGAGTCATCATGTTCTACACTCTGTATATAGGACATGAGGATGCCAAGGGACATACCATTGCTGCAGTGGAGAAGGAGACATGCTGGAGGGAGAGCAGTAGCAGCCAGCTATCTGCAAGGTTCAGGTGAGTATAGCTTTTTTGTTTTAGCACCTAAACTAAAACGAGCACTTAACCTTTGCAGTGCGGTGGTAGCCCCACTGTAATGGTTAGGAAAAGTGTTTCCTGGAGTTCTTCTTTAAAGCAAACTTAAACATATAGTCCCACCTGCGGGTCCTAAAAGTGGTGGCTTTATTAATTATTTTATTAAGGTTTTTTTTTATGAGTAAAAAACACTTCCTATCCTAGAGTTTAAACTCTCTGTACTGTATCTAAGGACTGGGATAGGAAGTGTGAATGAATTGCAGAACACCTCCCCCTCACCGATTCTCCATAACATAGGTTGAAGGTTTTCTGTAGCCATTGCAGAGTTACAGTGTAACTGATAACAGGGCAGCTTAGGCAGATAGCACAGGAAGTTCGCATGTCCACAAAGTTTCTGGCAGGCTGGACAAGTATATATTTGCGCTTATTGAACAGATAAAACAAAATACTAACCAATGAAAATTTAACAGACTAGAAAAAGCAAATAAGTTTACTGTTGGAGTTTATACACACTTTAACCACTTGCCGTCCGACAGACGGCACTGCAGCATTGGCGGGTTGCCGTCTCCAGACGGCATTTTTTTTCTGTGGGCACGCACGAGCAGAAAAGAGCCGACCAATGCAAACACCCGTTACCGGGGGTTTCACATATAGACGATCGGCGGCTCTATAGCCCGCCGATCGTCTATATGTGCTCGTTTTTTCGCCCCCCCCTTTTTTTGACCCCCCCCCTGACCCCTCACCTTTAATCCCGGGATCCGCTGCCCCATTTGCGGCCCGGGATCGGCTTGGGAGGGCGTCAGGAGGAAGAGGAAGTGAGATCAGCTCCTTGCTGATCTCCCTCCGGGCTGTGAATGCAGAAGTGATGTGTGTTACATCACTTCCGCATTCACCTGTCAGTCATCTGGCTGCTATAGCCAGAGAAAAGAAGCTGATGAAGCAGATCTCTGCTTCATCAGCTTCTTTTGGGGTCCACAGGTGACATTAGGGGTCCTAGAGACCCCTAATGTCTCCATAAAGAGGACCTGTCAGTGTGCCTTTGCTATTATATAGGGGGATTGTTATCCCCCTATATAATAGCAATAACAATAAGTGCAAAAAAAATATATATAAATAAAAAAAATAAAAGTAACATATAAAAAAGTAAAATAAAATAAAAGTCACATATAAAAAAAGGGGAAAAAAACCCCCCAAAATGTTTAACTCCCCCACCCCCACGTTTACGCGCCTATAAACGTAAATACGCGTCCGGTGCCCCAGCGCGCAAAAATTACAATTGCGCTACACATGTTACATATCGCCGCGAACGTCGCAGTGAGAGCAATCATTTTAGGGCCATCAATCACTGATAACACTAAACTGATGAGCGGTAACAGCTTTTAAAGCGTCGCCTATGGCCAATTTTGGGTATTATCGTTTTTTGAGGTTTCGCGAGCGTACGCAATTTTAAGGCTTGACATGTTTGGTGTCTTTTTACCCGACCAGACCCCGTCTTTTATATTTTAACAAAAAATTGGGTAATAATAAATGTTTTATCATTTAATATAGGGGAAACTGTTTTTTTTTTTTATTTTCGTTAATTTTTCCTTACTATAGTAAAAAAAATTAAAACCCCAGTGGTGATTAAATACCACCAAAATAAAGCTCTATCTGTCCCTAAAAAATGGTATAAAATGAATTTCAGTACAGCGTTGCATGACGGAATAAATGTCAGTCAAAGTACCGCAGCGCTGAATACTGAAAAATGGCCTGGATGGGAAGGGGGTTTAACACCGCAGATGTCAACTGGTTAACTAAAAACTGTTGATTGTCATTAATATAATTGTAGAATATTGTACAGGTTACAAAATACATATTTAGTGGATGCCATTCATTTTCAAAGCATAACGTAATGCATGAGCTATTCTTTGCAATCAGAAGGAATGCATATGTAAACAAAAACTATAGTAAGAGAAAGAAAAGGTAATGATCATTTTTATATAAAATGCATTTCTCTTTTTAAGAGAAAGTAGAATCTATTCTCAGTTAATGTGTATTTTAGTTGGTTTTGCAGTGTTCAGGTTTAAATAAATGTCATTATATCTTTAACATTCTTACTAAAGAATTGCTTCCACAGTTTTTTCAAACTGTTAAATACAGTGATTTCTAGATGAATCATTTAAGGGAGTTGTTAGTGGCTCAGTACCTCTTCTTAACAATGGCAAAGATACTGTAGGATGCAAAACACAGGGAGAGCATAGTATTTAACCAATCAGCAACACATTTGATTTAATAAAGGAGGAAAAACTATTAACTTACCAACGCAAATTGTTCTGTTTCCAATGTTGCTATATCCAAAAGACATACCTCCTGAGACCCAGTCTGTATGGATACTATGGACACTGCAGTTTAACTCTTCAAGAAGATACAGAAGTTGAATCCAAAGTAGTTTTACTTTACCTCATGTAGCAGCACACGTATATTTAATATGCAAACTGGATGTCTACTAAACTTAGTAATGCTAAGTAAGGTGAAATACCGAATGTGCAAAGTATATTAACCACTTAAAGACCAGTATGTTAATCCCCCTTCCTGTCCAGGCCATTTTTAAGTATTCAGTGCTGCAGTACTTTGACTGACATTTATTCCATCATGCAACGCTGTACTGAAATGAATAGTCTGCAGAGCCAAGCTGGATAGATTGGAGGATAATCTGCAGAGCAAAGCTGGATAGATTGGAGGATAGTCTGCAGAGGCGGAGCTGTAACAATCAGCAGTAAGTTTGTACCTTGTGCCTGGGCAAACTTGCTCGTAAGTTCTCCATTTGGGTGAACATACAACATTCACTAGGAAGCTAACTTAGCGGCAAACCCACACCTCATCTCAAATATGTTTTCTGTAATGTGTAAGATGTATATTATATAAAGTGTTTTTTTTTTTTTGTAGATAGTGATATAACTGCATAGCACTGCACTTATTTATTTCTATTTTTAGTTTTAGTTTCTTCATTTTAACATTTAGGTGCTGGCTGTCTAGTTGGTATATAGTTTTGTTATATAAAATCTACCTACTCATTGTTATAAACGAAACAATCTGATAGCGCAGAAGTTATTACACTTTTTAGACTTTATTAGCATGCTTTCCTTAACTACAGTACTGTTTATTTTACACCTGGTGTTTATCAATTCTTTAATTTCTGCTTTTAGTCTACATCAGTTTTTTTTTTTTATCAGGCTGGACACAGTTAATTTATTAGAAAATATATATAACAGTTTATGAGTTCATGATGTTAACGTCTGTCCTGCAGTCTTATTCATTAAATCATTCATTATTGACTTCAGGAAAAGTAAGTTTTACTAATTTAACAATCCGATCTAGACATGAATCAGTTTTCCACCCTAATGGTAACATCTGTGTTATGCCCTCACAGCATTTCTCTTGACAGTATACATAAATTAAGAATATAATCTAATTTTTCTTCTTATTTACCAAACACACTTCATTCTGTTTTAATAATAAATACTGCAGAGTACTCACAGAAATAGTTTAGTGAATGTGGCTAGCAGAAAAGCCGTCAACAATAGAAAAAGTATAATTTACCAACTCAAATAAAATCCATACAAATACATGATTTTATAACATGCTGATAAGAGGTTGTAGACCTTTTAATATATGGCTGCCATATGTACCTGTAAAAAAAAGATTATTTCAGGAACTCTGAATGGAAGCAGGGTCTTTCTTTAACTGTAATCATATAAGGTCGATTTAAAACACAAAAAATAAGCCACACAGTACAAACAACAGCAACACCTAGAAAATAAAGTAAATCTAAAGGCTTCTTTATGACAGTCTAAACTATTCCAGTAACAATATAATGTACGAGCCTCGTATAAAACTATTTTACCTTCCATGAGTAAGCCAAATCCTATTTTATGTCCTTTATTTCTACTTTACATGCTCTCTCTCCCAGACACAGCAGTATACAATGGGCGGGTTTTAGCAGCAGAGGCAGTGGGCCAAACTAAGTATGGAAAGCTACAGGCTTGCGTATACTGCTGTCATGATCTTTACAGGGCCTGGACAGGCAGCCAAGCATCTGCAGGGGGGAATTCCATCAAATCAAAACAAGGAAACGCTGTCTTTGCAAGGTCAGAAAAATATTTTAGACAGCACAAGGTTTGCTTAATTGGACACAGACTCTCCGGCCCCCATGAAAGTAATTTTTGCACCTTTGATATTTAAAATGGGCAAGTCTGTGGAGTGGCTCTGAGGATAGCACTGGCCTGCACCCTTGGGGAAGTGTCATCTGATAGTATGCAAGTTGGCCGAGCCATTAGGTGACATCCTGCCTCACTGATATTGTGCCTCCCCCTCACATTCCTTCTCTGTGCCCCGGGTACAGTCTGCCACCTCCTAATCTCCACCCTCTTTATCTCTCAAGCCCACTTGACAGTAATCTACATCTGCAGGAACATTCATGACAGTTGTTTCTCTCTGCCTGTTTTCTTCGTCCTCTTTGCTCCTGGAGTTCTGTTCCTGCAAACCCAATAACAAGAATTATTGGGCATTCTCCTGCATCAAGTTACTCATGCTGTGCTGAAATAATTCAGTCAAACCCTACATGTCGGTTTGAGGGAAAATGACATTAGCTGTGGAGGAAGAAGAGTGTGCATTTGAAGCTGCTGATGAAAATGCACTACTCTTGCACCTGGCAAGAAGATGAGTAAGGCTAGGTTAGCCACTTGACAACCTCGTCCATGTTTTCTGGTTGCATAGCATTACCAGAAAGAAAAGGTAGACATGCCCTGCCTCTGAATGTTGCAGTTCAGACAACCGCTTTGTCTTGTGGATGCATCCTGGTCCTGCTTGCCCTCTACTTGCTGCACATGTATAGCCTCTGCCCCCCATTTAAATCTCCTAGACATGATGAATACAGGGGAATACCTAACCTTGCCCTTGCCCACCACATTGTAATTCACAGTAATGTAGTACAATACAGAAACAGTGAATGGGGTGGTGGTTGAGTTAGAATACACACAAAGTAGTGCACCACAAAGTAGTGAGTAGTGCACCAGTAGTGCACCACACTGCAATTCACTGTATTGTAGCACAATTTATCACTGTATTTAGCACTCTATAGCTCTGTACATGGCACTATGTGGCACTGTATTGCAGTAACTGTCTCTTACTGAAACACTCAGCTGTCCCTATCTATTACAAACCCACACATACTGACAAAAGCCTGCTGGGAACCCTGACTTTTAAAGGGAGAGTTCTGGCACAAAAAAAAATGATTGGCCCTTCCGAGGCACCTTATCACTGTTCAAAGGCAAGGAACTGCATGCTTTGTAATTGGTTACATTATGTTGCAGTTTTTCTGAACTGCAAATGGTTAGATTTTTGCACAAATTCATGGTTGCCCCAAACCTGAAGCTCATCCCTACTTTTTATGATTTTTTTTTCAGTTCAAAGCATGTTGATATCTAATTTGATATCTATCTAATATCTAATTCTGTGTATATTATACGTGGCTAACATTTTATATAATACTTGTTCTTACTAATGCACTAGCAAACAGTCTTTTGTATGTATGACATTATCTGCAAGCAGTAATTGTTATCCTTGAATCATATTTCATACAGATCTTCTATTCTGTTAGAATAATACCCTTTGTTTCATAGAGAAGCATATATTTATCCTCTTATGTGCCTCATACTGAGTCAAGATTTGATTTGCATTTTTTAGTAAAACAATATTAATGTATATAATACATACATATAATGTCTTCCTGTAATTTCATAGTGGCTCTTTACTAAAATGCTGTCCTTGTTGTTAGTTATATTACTGTCATTTAAGCCATTAAGAAAAGAACAGAATAAGATTAAAGTCAGTAAATATTCCAAAAGCATATTTCTAATACATCATTTTAATTCTGAGGTTAGCATCAACATGGATGCCATTGTTATATGTGATGACACATCTATGTTCGAACATGTTAGAAAAAAATGTGTCCTTAGGTTATTTTAGCCTTATATATTTGCAATATTTTATTGTTTTAGGATTTTTTTTAGCATACCTGACTTTAAAGTATACTTTCTAATAATAAGACTGAGACTGACTTTTGTGTGATTGTGTGATCACTGTGTGTTTTCACATCTTACCTTTATTAAAAGAAAATAATTTTGCACATCAGTTTTTGTGTGTATCCATGTTTCTTCTCCTATACATATTGTTTCAGTCTCATACACTATTTTTACTGTGGCTTAATAACATTTACTGAACAAAGTTCACGTATTCTCTGGTCAAGACACTGACATACATGCCAAAATCCCCCTGCCGTGTTGTCAGTTCTTTGTTGCCTGACCTAACATGTGACCTATATGTAATGTTATGATATACTGTGCATCTTTCAAATAATGAGACTGTGACCTCTCTAAGCAATATCATATTTTTCTTCTCAGGTGACAAAAATATAATTTGAAGAATATTAGATATACTGACAATGGACTGGAATTCTCTGATTAAATTTAAACTTGTGTGAACTTACTTTGGCAGAGCATAGAATAGATGCTTGCCTTTGACTTAAAGATTATAGACATAATGCAGAGATCCCATTTCACATATGTTCAGCTGAAAAAGGATTGAAAAGCCCACCTAGGTATTAAATACTTCAGTTCTGTCTCATTATACCAAAGTAGGGATACAAAACATGATGACCACACTATTCAGAAATCTACTGTCAACTGTGTTTCCATTCTTCCATTAGTGTTTAACTGCTCTTCTCGGAAGTCATGATACCTTTTAATTCCTACCACATTATCGTCATTCTTTATGAATGGTACTCGTTTGTTTATTATGGTACATTCAGCGTCATGTGTTATCTTTCTCATTACATACTCCAGGAACAGGTTGAATAGAAAGGTATAAATAGTATCCCTTAGTTTCAGTCCTTTATTGATAATACATTCATCAGTCAGGCTGCCCTTTATACATTATTTACCTTTTTTTAATCCCTGAAGATATAATCCACCTTCTATTAGAAAAACTATTGCCTAGCATGTTTCAAAATAAAAAAAGTAGCTTCCACTGCTTACTCACCTCCTCTTTGGAGCTGACATCCAGCATAATTTAGCCCACTTCCTATGAGCCCAGACCATCATGGACTTGCTTCCTTTGGCACATCATCAAACTAACCTGAGCTCACAGTACTGCAGAACAGCTCAGTGCATGCACACCATTATGTGGTGGCATGCCTTGACACTGAATGACAAAAGGAAGGACATGTGACATCACCAGACTGTCCTTAAAACTGCAGGAAAAAGGGTATGTATAAAATTATTTTTGTTTAAAATGGTGGTGGTGGGCATGGGTGAAGGGGTACATGAAAGTTGTCTTTAAGGTTCAATTCAACCAAACTATCAATTTAATTGAAACTGATATTTCCAGTAACAACTGGTTCTGATTGATAAAATATGATATAAACAAATCTCTTTGAGGATTTAATTCTTCAAGTACAGTTCCTCTCATTGTAAATTTATTGAAAACATATTGTTACATTTTCTGCTGCTGGAGCTATATTCCTGTCTACCCCCATCTCTTTTTTTTGTGGGATGATGTGACACTGCAATGTGATACCTCAGTGCCACCACATCCACCACCACTCGCCTTTTACATTAAATTTGTTAAAAGTGGTTAGCCTCTCCACATATGTGAGAGAAGTGGTGACTGATTATGAAACCACAACATGAAGAGCTTATTGGAAACAAGGTAGCTCACAATTCATTTCAGTAGACCGGTGTGCTTTTTTCAGTGTGTAATAATACGTGTGTTGGAAAATAAGAGGTCTATTCACTAAGCTGCTGAGGGCAGCCGAGTGAATGACCGATCTGAAGTGAAGTGAGCTGAACACTGTTCGGCTATTCACTTCAGGCTGGTACGGCTAATTTCAGCCGTACATCGGCTTGCTTCGCGTGGCTTCGGGTACACGCTCAGCCAGCTTCGGCTTTCGGCACGGCTCAGCCGAGCCGATGCATATGCGTTCGGCTCGGCTGAGCCGCTCAGCCATGATCGGGAGCTGTACTGGCTATTGTGAATAGCACGTACAGCACTCCTTCAGTTCTACTAAACCGAAGGGGTCCTGGGGCCGAAGCTAGCCGAAGGATCGGCCAAAGCTACGGCCAGATTCTTCGGCAGCTTCGTGAATAGACCCCTAGGTCTTTTCTTAGCACATATGCAGAGTTGTATTGACTTGTTTAAAAGTATAATAATACGGCAAAAAATAAGGGCTTTTAACCCCTTCACGACTAACGACATACAGTGTACGTCGCTGGCATCGGGGCTGT
Organism: Nanorana parkeri; assembly: GCF_000935625.1. Taxonomy (NCBI): domain Eukaryota; kingdom Metazoa; phylum Chordata; class Amphibia; order Anura; family Dicroglossidae; genus Nanorana; species Nanorana parkeri. Next base: position 1,110,910 of record NW_017306535.1, read on the forward strand.
TTAAACAGACTGACACCCTCACCGTGCTTCCCAGGCTCCGTTGCCTGAGACCGGCTTCTTTGGTGCCGGCAGGGAGCTGGGGAGGAGATGGGCGAACCTCCATTCGTCAATCCCTTCCACGTTCTATGGGACCGGGAGCGATGCAGATTGCATCACTTCCAGTCCCATAGCTGTCAGTGCTGGGCTCCTGAAGTCCAGCTACAGGCTATTGAAGTGGGATCTGCACTTCAATAGCTTATTTGGAGTGTAAAGGTGACACCTTGGCATTCAGAAAATATATAATGTGTGAGGGTTTTAAGTAATTTTCAGGCCTAAAATGTGGAATATAGCATGGGTGCAAAAAAATTAAAAAAAGACCTCCCCAGATAGCAAGGATAACTTGCTACAAACTTGTGGCAGGGTGAAATTGTAATTTTGTTAACTTGCTGCACATATTCCTGGCAAGTTGTAGACTTGCAGAACACTCGCAGCACAAGTACTAGTTGACACTTTTTGAATTTGTAGCAGAAGCAGTCCTGCAGGTCTTAGCAAGAGCTCTGCAAGCTCGCTGGTCTGGAGACTTGCAATGCAGACTTGATGTAATTTAACAACAAAATTGTGAAGCTTGGCATGTCTGCAATAGTTTAGCAAGTCATTTTCAAACTTGCAGCACAATTTCTTGCTATCTGGGTCAGTCATGAAGGAGTTAAGGTATCAGAAACACCACTGATATAGCACAAAAGTAGGTTAAGATTACATCTTTATCTTATACAAAAATATAAAACAAAATTTGATTGTGCATAATAAAACACTAAAACAGTGATTTACTTGTTTAAAACACTGCATAGAAATACTTTTTTGGGGGTACTTTAAGCCTAGAATTCTACAGGATCTCTATGGAATTAGTGTAATGTCTCCCTTACCTTGAAAACAAGAGTAAAGGTAAGCAAATGTATTAATTTTCATCCTACAGATTTTTGTTATTATTTTGTGCAGCTGTTGCCATTGGGGTCAGGCCACAAAAATGAAGTGGACCTTAATTTGTGGTGCAAAGTCCACTTTAAGGTCTATACGACACATGAAACTAAATGTGAATTTATGTTGAAAACCAATATACAATGTACTATGTTCTTTATTTATTAGTTAGTTGTTCTTTTCTCTCATGAAAATCATCCTTTCATTTGATTTTTAGAATGGTCTATGACTCTAATAAATTGGAGACTCTGATATAGAAAAAAATTGCAAGCGCACTTTCCTTTAGGTAAAGAAAAAACTTGTATAGAACATCAGCCTTGGTTCAGCCTGGCATACAACAAAGACTACATTATTTGTCATGTTTTATTAAAAAGACCATCTGGCCATTTGATAAACTGGCAACCAGATATCACTTCTAAATTCTGTAGTCAGGGGCATTGAAGAGTCTTTTGATCACATTTATTAGATTTAGAATTAACCATGAGTGCAGTCAAATGTTACAGACTGCAAATATATGTTATTTGATAGTCACATTGGTTGTATTTATATATTGTTTGTGTTTATTTTGTGGTTTGTTCACATTTAATATTATACTTGTGTCATTATTTAGGATAGCATGGCACATACATACTTGCATTTGAAATCTAAATAGGTTAATCTAGTGAGGTTCCTTTTTCTTATATCGGTTGTTGGCAGCTTTCTTTTTCAGGAAAATAATAGAAATTTCATAATTTTTTTTTTATCAGCTTTTTCAATATAACATCATTTGGAATACTTGTACAATATTGTTTACTGTTTTCATTACAGTGTTACTGTTGGTGATGTGTTTAGATGAAGCACTGAGATCTTGAGGAATGCTGAATTAAGTTTTACATGCTTAGAAGAATCGTGCATACATGTATTCAGGATTATAGTATCAAACAGGAAACATATAAATCATAGATAGAAGCATGCATATCAAAAAACTAGCATTGACTAGACTTGTACTACACCGCCATCTAATGCTCAAAATAAATAGGGGTCTATTCACTAAGCTGCTGAGGGCAGCCGAGTGAATGACCGATCTGAAGTGAAGTGAGCCGAACACTGTTCGGCTATTCACTTCAGGCTGGTACGGCTAAAATCAGCCGTACATCGGCTTGCTTCGCGTGGCTTCGGGTCGGCCGAACATGCTCAGCATGTTCGGCCGACCCGAAGTGCAGAAGGAGTTCGACTTAGCCGATCCAACATCTGGATCGACTGAGCCGAACCTCCGGCAAACTTCTCACTGCTGTTCGGGCTATTCTTAAAGATGTCGAACAGCAGTGAGTGAATAGCCGAATGCCGCTAAGCGGCATTCGGCTCGGCTGTTCTGCTCGGTCCCTCAGAGGTACCGAGCAGAACAGAAAAAAGTAAAAAAGTACATAGAAAACGATTGTGTGGAGCTGGCAGTGACAGCTAGCTCCGCCCAATAGTTTCCTATTGTCCGGAGTTCGGCTCGGCTGAGCCGCTCAGCCATGATCGGGAGCTGTACGGGCTATTGTGAATAGCCCGTACAGCACCTCTTCGGTTCTACTAAACCGAAGGGGTCCTGGGGCCGAAGCTAGCCAAAGGATCGGCCGAAGCTACGGCCAGATCCTTCGGCAGCTTTGTGAATAGACCCCATAGTTACAATCAGCAACACAATAATTATGCTGTTGCATCTCCAACAGTTACCACAAAAGATGCTCCTTCATTGAGTTTAACAGATAATACAATTGATATCATGTAAACAGATATCATGTTCACTTTAAGGTCTTTGCTCGTGACAAGGGGCCAGTCTTTGAGTCTAGAGGAAAATAATATATGAAAAGGATCTTCCACAATAAGAGCTGTTAATATGTGGAAAAAACTTCCACAGGAGCTGGTTCTAGCCAACTTTTGTTTTAAAGCCTGGGTGTGCAATTGTCGTTTTTGCGCGCTGGGGCACCGGACACGTATTTACGTGGGGGTGGGGGAGTTAAACATTTTGGTTTTTTTTTTTCACTTTTCTTATATGTGACTTTTATTTTATTTTACTTTTTTATATGTGACTTTTATTTTTTTTATTTATATATATTTTTGCACTTATTGTTATTGCTATTATATAGGGGGATAACAATCCCCCTATATAATAGCAATAACAATAGCAGAGATCTGCTTCATCAGCTTCTTTTCTCTGGCTATAGCAGCCAGATGACTGACAGGTGAATGCGGAAGTGATGTAACACACATCCCTTCTGCATTCAGAGCCTGGAGGGAGGTCAGCAAGGAGCTGATCTCCCTTCCTCTTCCTCCTGACGCCCTCCGAGCCGGTCCCGGACGAAAAAATGAGCACATAGAGACGATCGGCGGGCTATGGAGCCGCTGATCGTCTATATGTGAAATACCCGGTAACAGGTGTTTGCATTGGTCGGGTCTTTTCTGCCCGTGCGTGCCCGCCAATGCTGCAGTGCCGTCCGTCCATTTTTTTTACAACGGGCGGACGGCAACTGTTTAATAAAGGAAAAGGAAAATGGTGCTGAAAATTATACAGAAAAAATATTACATAAAAGACACAAATACTGCAACGGCAAACAAAAAAGGAATACAAATTAAGTTACTTAACAAAATCCTAATTTCTTTGGGTTTCAGCCAAGTTCAATCCATGAAACATAAATGGATTTGAGATTAGCTCCCAGCAAACCAGTCACTTGGCAGATGTTATTGGCCTAATGGTAAAGGAGAGCTCCCACTGCCTTTTGCAGCAGATTCTTGTGGGCCTTCTAGAGGGAGTCACAATCTTTAAATACAAAGAAATGACCAGCAGCTCACATCTTCTAAATAGCTGTCTTTGTTGATATCAGCACCTACTGTCAAAAGCTTATGAGTTCTGTACGGTTAGTCATAGTTTAAAAATATGTTTATAGAAATAAATGTTATATTTATCAAGATACATAGAAAACTCCAACCCACCAGCACCTACCAATATCAGTTTTGGGTAGACTGATCATTTAATATCCTTTATATCAACATACAGGCTGAAACAGATGACAATTAAAGAGGAACTGAACTCTGAAATCTGTGCCCAAAAATGGCAGTCAGAGGGCAACGGACTAGTCACCAGTAATGCCTGTTGTCTCTCTGTGGCTTATCTCTTTCCCATTACTTACTTACCGTGCCTCTCTCCATTGTGTCTCTTTGCCGAGGCAGGCATCTTGGTAAATGCAGGGTTTTGCGTCCTCATGTCAGAGTCTCCAGGAGGGAGAACAGTGAGAAGCACAATAGTGAAATCAATTAATCTTACTCTAAATCAGGGGTGGCAAACACATGGCCCGCGGGCCGAACCGGCCCGCCGGACCTTGTAATGTGGCCCGCACAGCAGCCACCTCATTTTGCCATGTCTCATGGCGGGGGAGGGCGGAGGATGGAGCCGCTGTCACTAACTAATGCAGAGCAGTGAGGAGAGAGAGAGACGCTCGGCCAGGATCTGACAGCTGGCGCCTCTCTCTCCCCTCACTGCTCGTCCATTCTGTCACAGCGGCTCCGCCCCCCCCTGTGGCTCATCGTATCCCCCTCTGCCTGGGAGAGCAGGGGGATCCAGAGAAGTTGCAGCCCCCCTATGCGTGGCCGAGCGGCAGAGGATCGGTACATGTCAGTAGTATGTACCAATCCTCTGTGTAGGACAAACACTGGAGCGATCGGCTGATCACTCCAGTGTTTGTAAATAACTGGGGACACATAGTACCATGTGTCCCCAGTTATAAATGAATGAACAGGAGGTGATTTACATCACCTCCTGTTCATTCATAAGTTTCTCAATGGGGAGAAGCCCTCTGTACAGAGGCTCCTCCCCATTCAGAAACAGCTTGATAGTAAAATATTTTCTTAATGAATGGGAAGCCTCTGTGCTTTCCATTCATTTAGAATAGAGACTGCAGAAAAAGAGATTGAGGACTTTGTGTCCTCAATTTCTTTTTCTATTTTAAAAGGGAAATATCAGGGGGCTTTTTAGACCCCTAATATTTCCCCGAAGCCCCCCCAAGGGT
>NW_017306535.1:1115949-1129945 GCF_000935625.1 Nanorana parkeri
AAAAAAAAAAGGTACTATAGCCCAATACAAAGGGAGGGAGCCGCCTATACAGGGAGATACCAGAGCTGGTCCAGGTAGGAAGGTAGGGGAGAGTACAGATGTGAGGAATTTTTAGGCGCAATCCTGACCCCTGCACTGTGTACGTAGCGTACCTTTGATGGTGGGAGGGCTCTTGACATCTGCTGTATTGGGAGTGGGGTGCTCTGGATGTCTGCTTATAATTATTATGAGAATAATTTAATTCCATGCCAGTTGAAAAGGAGGGTTGCAGACTGCTGGTATCGTCCACAGGAGAACTTTATTGAGGACACCATGATTACTATTACTATGATAATAAATAGTAGATGCATAGTCCTATACAACCGGCCCTTTGAGGGTAACCATACTGCTGATGCGGCCCCCGATGAATTTGAGTTTGCCACCCCTGCTCTAAATCTTCTAAAACTAGTATTCAGCAGCAGAAGTGTCTTTGATCTCACTAGAGATATTTTGCTGTGAGGCTACAGAACAGCTTAGGCACTCTCGCATACTAAGAAGTGCACTGCCTTTTTTTCAGGGGGAGTTCAAGACAAAGAGTTTTTTTAATTTTATTTTTCAGGTACCACTTAGACGCAATTAACATTGCTAAGGGGGTTATTCACTAAGCTGTCGAAGGCAGCCACATTTATAACTGAGCCGAAGTGAGCCAAAGCATGTTCAACTATTCACAGCGCCCTTGTGCAGTTATTGTGAGCCATACATCGGCTCCATTAAGCTCACTTCACTTCTCTTCCCTTCCGTTCAGCTAAACAGTCGCAGCAGGTTCGGCTGAACTGAAGGGAAGAATCTGTTCACCTCAGCTGATGCAATATCTGGAGGTGAACGTTCGGCAGTTCATTCACTGCTGTTCACCCCTATTCTCATAGGGGCCAAACAGCAGAGAGTGAATAGCTGATTGCTGCCGTGCAAAAAAAAACATACAGGGACCATTCTGCCCGCTTCGGCTGTGTCCGCAGCTGTGATGACCCAAGCATATGCATTCAGCTATTGTAAATATATTGTAAATATTGTTCCTGCAGCCGATGTGAGACCCGAAGGATTAGCCGAACGTTTGGCTAAATCCTTTGGCAGCTTAGTGAATAACCCTTTAAATTGTTCCTATAACACTGAACATTTTCACTTGAGCTCAGGTCCACTTATAAATAAACTAATAATGAAAATAACATAGACATATTCCAATGCTTGGTATTGTATTATTGATGACTAGGGATGAGCCGAACACCCCCCTGTTTGGTTCGTATTCAAACATTCGAATGGCCGAAATGTTCGATTACGAACTTGAGCTCAATGCAAGTGTATGGGAGTCGAATGTTCGACCCCTATACAGTTGCCGGTACATGTAATAAATACTGTGTACTGCCCCCCTTACCTCCGCTGCTGTCCGTGCCTCTGTTCCCCTGGTCCGTCCGCTCGCTGTCGCGGTCCCCTGGTCCGTCCGCTCGCTGTCCCGGCGGTCCGTCGGCTTCTCTTCCCCGCCCCCCTGCCTCCACTTCATCTGCAGCTGGGAGCCATACCCAGCCTGCTATTGGATATTGTAAAATGCAATAGCCAATAGCAAGCTGGCTATTGCACCCGCCTGCTGTCAATCAGCATGGGGGGACCTGATAGAGAACTTTCTCCTTCAGGCCCCTCCTCCGCTGAGCCCTGATTGGGCATTTTTTATTATGGAATGTACGCGGTCGAACAGACTGCGAACATCCCATAAAGTTTGCCGCTCGTCGAGCGCTTGAACTGCCGATGTTCGATTCAAACATATGTTCGAATTGAACACTCGGCCCATCCTTATTGATGACCTACTATTAACTTCAGAAGGACACATAGAAGGATTGGTAAATGTAATGCTTATGTAAATGACAATTACATAAATTTGTATTTTATCCTGGATTTTTACAATATTAGGGTCAAATTTATACATGTGGTTTAAAATCTAAGACATTTCAAAAGAAATGGCCAGCAGTCTGTATTTATTGTCTGTATATGCCAATAGTTGCCATCTCATCTATACTAAATGCTGTCCCAGTGAGAGTTCACACAAAAAAAAGTGCTCATCAACTGAAGCTTTTCATATTCCACTTTCTCAAACAAAAATCAACTTTAAGTTGGAGTTTCATCCCTGATGCTTGATAATTCATGCTGCTGCCATCAAATTGTATTTTTACCCTTGTTGCAGCACTTACCAGCTAAAAAAAAGTAAAAGAACAGCATTCATGCTACTGTATATGCAGTTTGATGGCATTTCTGTAATAAATCAAATCAAATGTAATAAATCAAAAGGGTTTAATTAGGCTTTGAAAGGTGTTTCTGCAGAAGATTTGGTGATGCTTTTGAATTTTCTCTCTTGCAATGCCCAATATGGGACCAGCTTTGATCTTGGTGGCTCAGTCATGTGTTGTGGCAAACCATAGAAAGTATTCAGATAATAACTTTTAGAAGATTTGGAGCATCATGTGACCATTGATTTAGGTAAGTGTTTGTGGCTTTCAGATAATTTTTTTTTATTTAAACTAATGTAGTAATTAGTTAGTAGCTAGGGGACGGCAAACAATAGTTGGGAGTGGAAAGGGGAGGTGGGGTTATACTCAAAGTGCAGGTTTAATTTTTAAAATAAATTATTCAAAATATGCCAAACAAATTATTGCAAAAGCATGCCATCATAGACAATATCATATTCTTAGAAAGGATTTGTTTTATTTGGGCTTAAGCAGGGGCGGAACTACCGCCATAGCGACCCACGTGGGCGCTATGGGGCATGCAGCCAAGTGGGGCCCGGTGAGGATGAGGAATGTAACTGGTAAGCCTCCCGGCCCCACGAGCCCGGCCGTGTCCCGACACACGCAGCAGGAGCGCACGTAAGCCGCCCGGCCGTGTCCCGACACATACAGCAGGAGCGCACGTAGGCCTCCCGGCCCCATGGCTCGGCCGTGTCCCGACACATACAGCAGGAGCGCACGTAAGCCTCCCGGCCCCACGGCCCGGCCGTGTCCCGACACATACAGCAGGAGCGCAGAGTGGATGGGGCAGAACGCTCGAGCGCGCCTGTGAAGGGACATCGTATTCGGCACATGAGGAGGCTCTGGAGTCTGGACAGGTGGTAGAAAGGGAGCAGGAGACTGTTATATGCCTGGCCTGACCTTGCATGGTATAATTTTGCAGGCTGCAGTTAATTGATTTTCTGGATTGCTGCAGATTGTGTTTTTTATTTTTCATACTGTCATAAGTGGGGATCTGCTTTATATTCTTGCATTGACTATTGACTGTCAGCAAGCTGAATATCCCCACTGACTTCCTTCCCTATGCTATGTCCACTTAGGCTCCATTCACATATAGCATTTCCGTTTTGTGCGGGAGACCGTGCGGGATGAAAACGCCAAGGCTCCATTGACACTAAGGCGGCGGTCGGCGCATATTCGGCTGTATGAATACACCCGTAGCCTCTCCAAAGCCACAAGACAATGCACTTCAATGTGCATTGTTCGGACTATTGCAGAGTACTGCACACAGTGGCGTCACAAGGGGGGTGCGGCCCGCACCCGAGTGACACCATTGGAGGCGTGACACCATAATGACTCACAGTCATTTTGGTGTCACCCCCCTCTGAAAAGTCGGGCGCCCGGTCATGGACCGAACGCCGACAGTATCAGGAGAGAGGAGGGGACCCGGCGGCATACCTTATCCCGCCGGGTGACTGTCCCCTCCTCTCTCTGCTGTCATGCGCATGCGCAGTGGCGTCTCGGCGAGGTGACACTCGGTTACCCTTACGGGTGTCAACCAGCCTCGGGACGCCCCTGACTGTGCAGTTCCCAAAATAGTGCAAGTGTCGAATCCGGTGGATTCCAATTGTTCGCTGTTTTATAATGGCCGCAAACGAGCGCTTTGCAGTTATTTCACATAAAACCGTGCGGGAAAAGGAAAAGCAAACGCTATATGTGAATGGAGCCATACATTTTTCATCCGCAGGGATTCTGCTTGTTTGCAGCTATTATATAGCCCAAACATGCAGAATCCGCCGTATTATTGCGCTTGCACTTGCACCGTTTTAGGGCCGCAATAGTCTGAATAATGCACATTAAAGTGCATTGTTTTTTCTGTTTAGAGCGGCTCCTCCCGTATTCGCACAGCCGAATACATGCTGGCAGCCGCTCCATTGTGACTGAAGCCTTAGGTTTGTTGCTAATCCCAACCACAATCAGCTGTCCTCATGTATGTCGTTTCCATTAGTGATGGGCCAAACAGGCCAGAGTTCAGTTCGAATTCGAACTTTAGAACATCTAAAAAGTTCGAATTTGAACTCAATGCAAGTGAATGGGGGTAGAACTTTCAAAAACGATTGTCTACTTTAAGAGGACTTATATGCAAGTTACTGTCCATAAAAGGTGTATGGGGAATACAGTTTTTAAAGGAGCAGTGATTTTAACATTACTTAAAGGGTAACAATAAAAATGACAAATTTCTTCAAATATGCTGCCTAGGGGTCTCCTTAAAGGAGAACTATGGGGTCAGTGTTTTTCCCCAAAGTTCTACTAAGGGTCACGGAAGGGGGGCCCGGGGGGGTCAGCAACAGATAAGGAGCCGGGGCCGGTGACGGAGCAGGAGGCTGGGCCGGCGACGGAGGAAGGAGCGGGCCCGGCAACGGAGGAGGGAAGACGGAGGAAGAAGAGGCGGACAGGTAAGGAGTGTGACCAGCCCACCTGAGGGTGACCCTGCAGAGCCCACCATAAACCAGAGCTGGTCCAGGTAGGAAGGTAGGGGAGAGTACAGATGTGAGGAATTTTTAGGCGCAATCCTGACCCCTGCACTGTGTACGTAGCGTACTTTTGATGGTGGGAGGGCTCTTGACATCTGCTGTATTGGGAGTGGGGTGCTCTGGATGTCTGCTTATAATTATTATGAGAATAATTTAATTCCATGCCAGTTGAAAAGGAGGGTTGCAGACTGCTGGTATCGTCCACAGGAGAACTTTATTGAGGACACCATGATTACTATTACTATGATAATAAATAGTAGATGCATAGTCCTATACAACCGGCCCTTTGAGGGTAACCATACTGCTGATGCGGCCCCCGATGAATTTGAGTTTGCCACCCCTGCTCTAAATCTTCTAAAACTAGTATTCAGCAGCAGAAGTGTCTTTGATCTCACTAGAGATATTTTGCTGTGAGGCTACAGAACAGCTTAGGCACTCTCGCATACTAAGAAGTGCACTGCCTTTTTTTCAGGGGGAGTTCAAGACAAAGAGTTTTTTTAATTTTATTTTTCAGGTACCACTTAGACGCAATTAACATTGCTAAGGGGGTTATTCACTAAGCTGTCGAAGGCAGCCACATTTATAACTGAGCCGAAGTGAGCCAAAGCATGTTCAACTATTCACAGCGCCCTTGTGCAGTTATTGTGAGCCATACATCGGCTCCATTAAGCTCACTTCACTTCTCTTCCCTTCCGTTCAGCTAAACAGTCGCAGCAGGTTCGGCTGAACTGAAGGGAAGAATCTGTTCACCTCAGCTGATGCAATATCTGGAGGTGAACGTTCGGCAGTTCATTCACTGCTGTTCACCCCTATTCTCATAGGGGCCAAACAGCAGAGAGTGAATAGCTGATTGCTGCCGTGCAAAAAAAAACATACAGGGACCATTCTGCCCGCTTCGGCTGTGTCCGCAGCTGTGATGACCCAAGCATATGCATTCAGCTATTGTAAATATATTGTAAATATTGTTCCTGCAGCCGATGTGAGACCCGAAGGATTAGCCGAACGTTTGGCTAAATCCTTTGGCAGCTTAGTGAATAACCCTTTAAATTGTTCCTATAACACTGAACATTTTCACTTGAGCTCAGGTCCACTTATAAATAAACTAATAATGAAAATAACATAGACATATTCCAATGCTTGGTATTGTATTATTGATGACTAGGGATGAGCCGAACACCCCCCTGTTTGGTTCGTATTCAAACATTCGAATGGCCGAAATGTTCGATTACGAACTTGAGCTCAATGCAAGTGTATGGGAGTCGAATGTTCGACCCCTATACAGTTGCCGGTACATGTAATAAATACTGTGTACTGCCCCCCTTACCTCCGCTGCTGTCCGTGCCTCTGTTCCCCTGGTCCGTCCGCTCGCTGTCGCGGTCCCCTGGTCCGTCCGCTCGCTGTCCCGGCGGTCCGTCGGCTTCTCTTCCCCGCCCCCCTGCCTCCACTTCATCTGCAGCTGGGAGCCATACCCAGCCTGCTATTGGATATTGTAAAATGCAATAGCCAATAGCAAGCTGGCTATTGCACCCGCCTGCTGTCAATCAGCATGGGGGGACCTGATAGAGAACTTTCTCCTTCAGGCCCCTCCTCCGCTGAGCCCTGATTGGGCATTTTTTATTATGGAATGTACGCGGTCGAACAGACTGCGAACATCCCATAAAGTTTGCCGCTCGTCGAGCGCTTGAACTGCCGATGTTCGATTCAAACATATGTTCGAATTGAACACTCGGCCCATCCTTATTGATGACCTACTATTAACTTCAGAAGGACACATAGAAGGATTGGTAAATGTAATGCTTATGTAAATGACAATTACATAAATTTGTATTTTATCCTGGATTTTTACAATATTAGGGTCAAATTTATACATGTGGTTTAAAATCTAAGACATTTCAAAAGAAATGGCCAGCAGTCTGTATTTATTGTCTGTATATGCCAATAGTTGCCATCTCATCTATACTAAATGCTGTCCCAGTGAGAGTTCACACAAAAAAAAGTGCTCATCAACTGAAGCTTTTCATATTCCACTTTCTCAAACAAAAATCAACTTTAAGTTGGAGTTTCATCCCTGATGCTTGATAATTCATGCTGCTGCCATCAAATTGTATTTTTACCCTTGTTGCAGCACTTACCAGCTAAAAAAAAGTAAAAGAACAGCATTCATGCTACTGTATATGCAGTTTGATGGCATTTCTGTAATAAATCAAATCAAATGTAATAAATCAAAAGGGTTTAATTAGGCTTTGAAAGGTGTTTCTGCAGAAGATTTGGTGATGCTTTTGAATTTTCTCTCTTGCAATGCCCAATATGGGACCAGCTTTGATCTTGGTGGCTCAGTCATGTGTTGTGGCAAACCATAGAAAGTATTCAGATAATAACTTTTAGAAGATTTGGAGCATCATGTGACCATTGATTTAGGTAAGTGTTTGTGGCTTTCAGATAATTTTTTTTTATTTAAACTAATGTAGTAATTAGTTAGTAGCTAGGGGACGGCAAACAATAGTTGGGAGTGGAAAGGGGAGGTGGGGTTATACTCAAAGTGCAGGTTTAATTTTTAAAATAAATTATTCAAAATATGCCAAACAAATTATTGCAAAAGCATGCCATCATAGACAATATCATATTCTTAGAAAGGATTTGTTTTATTTGGGCTTAAGCAGGGGCGGAACTACCGCCATAGCGACCCACGTGGGCGCTATGGGGCATGCAGCCAAGTGGGGCCCGGTGAGGATGAGGAATGTAACTGGTAAGCCTCCCGGCCCCACGAGCCCGGCCGTGTCCCGACACACGCAGCAGGAGCGCACGTAAGCCGCCCGGCCGTGTCCCGACACATACAGCAGGAGCGCACGTAGGCCTCCCGGCCCCATGGCTCGGCCGTGTCCCGACACATACAGCAGGAGCGCACGTAAGCCTCCCGGCCCCACGGCCCGGCCGTGTCCCGACACATACAGCAGGAGCGCAGAGTGGATGGGGCAGAACGCTCGAGCGCGCCTGGGAAGGGACATCGTATTCGGCACATGAGGAGGCTCTGGAGTCTGGACAGGTGGTAGAAAGGGAGCAGGAGACTGTTATATGCCTGGCCTGACCTTGCATGGTATAATTTTGCAGGCTGCAGTTAATTGATTTTCTGGATTGCTGCAGATTGTGTTTTTTATTTTTCATACTGTCATAAGTGGGGATCTGCTTTATATTCTTGCATTGACTATTGACTGTCAGCAAGCTGAATATTCCCACTGACTTCCTTCCCTATGCTATGTCCACTTAGGCTCCATTCACATATAGCATTTCCGTTTTGTGCGGGAGACCGTGCGGGATGAAAACGCCAAGGCTCCATTGACACTAAGGCGGCGGTCGGCGCATATTCGGCTGTATGAATACACCCGTAGCCTCTCCAAAGCCACAAGACAATGCACTTCAATGTGCATTGTTCGGACTATTGCAGAGTACTGCACACAGTGGCGTCACAAGGGGGGTGCGGCCCGCACCCGAGTGACACCATTGGAGGCGTGACACCATAATGACTCACAGTCATTTTGGTGTCACCCCCCTCTGAAAAGTCGGGCGCCCGGTCATGGACCGAACGCCGACAGTATCAGGAGAGAGGAGGGGACCCGGCGGCATACCTTATCCCGCCGGGTGACTGTCCCCTCCTCTCTCTGCTGTCATGCGCATGCGCAGTGGCGTCTCGGCGAGGTGACACTCGGTTACCCTTACGGGTGTCAACCAGCCTCGGGACGCCCCTGACTGTGCAGTTCCCAAAATAGTGCAAGTGTCGAATCCGGTGGATTCCAATTGTTCGCTGTTTTATAATGGCCGCAAACGAGCGCTTTGCAGTTATTTCACATATAACCGTGCGGGAAAAGGAAAAGCAAACGCTATATGTGAATGGAGCCATACATTTTTCATCCGCAGGGATTCTGCTTGTTTGCAGCTATTATATAGCCCAAACATGCAGAATCCGCCGTATTATTGCGCTTGCACTTGCACCGTTTTAGGGCCGCAATAGTCTGAATAATGCACATTAAAGTGCATTGTTTTTTCTGTTTAGAGCGGCTCCTCCCGTATTCGCACAGCCGAATACATGCTGGCAGCCGCTCCATTGTGACTGAAGCCTTAGGTTTGTTGCTAATCCCAACCACAATCAGCTGTCCTCATGTATGTCGTTTCCATTAGTGATGGGCCAAACAGGCCAGAGTTCAGTTCGAATTCGAACTTTAGAACATCTAAAAAGTTCGAATTTGAACTCAATGCAAGTGAATGGGGGTAGAACTTTCAAAAACGATTGTCTACTTTAAGAGGACTTATATGCAAGTTACTGTCCATAAAAGGTGTATGGGGAATACAGTTTTTAAAGGAGCAGTGATTTTAACATTACTTAAAGGGTAACAATAAAAATGACAAATTTCTTCAAATATGCTGCCTAGGGGTCTCCTTAAAGGAGAACTATGGGGTCAGTGTTTTTCCCCAAAGTTCTACTAAGGGTCACGGAAGGGGGGCCCGGGGGGGTCAGCAACAGATAAGGAGCCGGGGCCGGTGACGGAGCAGGAGGCTGGGCCGGCGACGGAGGAAGGAGCGGGCCCGGCAACGGAGGAGGGAAGACGGAGGAAGAAGAGGCGGACAGGTAAGGAGTGTGACCAGCCCACCTGAGGGTGACCCTGCAGAGCCCACCATAGAGACTCTATGGTGGCCTCTGCAGGGTCACCCTCTGGTGAGCTGTGTGGGATCTCAAGCGGGCTCTTCAAGGGGTGTAACTCGAAATCACAGGGCCCCATACAACATTTTGCTATGGGGCCCTGTGATTTCTAGTTACGCCCCTGGGCTTAAGTATTATTATTCCATAGCCAACTTGCAAGAAATACATTTCAAGGGTTTGCAGGTTGCCAGCTTCCAATATAATTTATAAATAGGGACTACTAAGGACAGGTTGCAAAGTGGAATGTGCACTTGTGGCGGTTAACACAAGCTCATGCTTTCACTCTAGCAGAAAGTTTGGTGGTATTCCTCTAAAGATCCCTGTAAAGATTATATAAAGTGCAGAGACTGAATAGTGTAAACAGTTAGTTATAGATGAACAGATGTCTCCCTATATTTAACAGACAATTATACATCTTCCTATCATTTGTAGCACCCTGCCTCTTCTTCACACTTGAATGACACATGTACATTTACCATCCTTATTGAAAAGAAAGAAGGTTTGGCCAAATTACAGTTATTCTAATGTTTATAGTTTTTAGAATTACCTCCTAGTAGGTACCCCCAAGTGGGCCAGTCCTCAGGATTCAATCAAGATCCAAATATGCAATTCATGGCTAACCAATGTCATACAGTTTGCTTTGCTAAATTAATGCTTAAATATATTAAATATGTCAACAGATTGTATTGCTTTCAGCTGATCTAAAAAGGCTGGAAAATTCCCTTTAAGAGAAAGGAACAGTAGAGCATAATCACTGAGACACCTCTACAGAAAATACTTATGAGGTCATTGATTTACTTTTAACTTATGAAATTCATATATTTGCATAATGAATTAAAGTAAATACAATGTTATTATTGCCCACCAACACAATATACACTTTCAGGGGTTGTGTTGACACTTTATCTGGCTTATGCATTGTGCTTTTTTTTCCAGAATATACAGTATAGTCTCACTTCTAGTGCTTAGTAAATGTTATTTTATAGTATGTCAACATACGATTGGGTGGCAATCTATCAATAATGCAATTTTAACTGTTATATTTTAGCTGGAAATATAAAAATATAAATTTATGCATGGCATCAGGATGAAATTGAATCATATTTTATGAGTCTCACTAATACATTTAAGATAAATTAAAACTTCTATTTTATGACTCTTGTTCAATTGAAAGCTGAAACAAGTGAGGATTCAGTTTGCATTTCAGAGAATTTCTCAGAATTGAATATGAGCCAAACAGCAAGATTTAGTTTGCTTACTAAGCTTGACATTTTCAGCATAATGAACAAATCCTTCAAAAGAAAATTAGCTAGTGGTTCAATAAAGCCTATATTTTCACCTCCTTGGAGAGATTTTGCCTTTTTCTGTGATGTTACCTTTAAAATAAAATCATGTTTGATCTTCTTTGAGCATATAATATATATTGATGGGCTGGATTCCATATTAGGGTAAAGGAGAGTTGATGAACAAATATCAAGGGTGTAAAATGACTCCCTGCTGATTATTTAAAAAAATACATGCTTTTAGGTTTCTAAGAAAACTAAATCTGACAAATAATATGTTCAATCTGCTTGCAAGCCATCACTGCTCAAACACACACACACACACATATATGTTCATGAACCTACTATAATGAAAGGTAAGTTCTGACAAAAAGGATAATTTTTTCTGCATCGATAAATAATAGTGTACTGCACTTGCTCTGTTTATCTTTATTTAGTTTGCTTTTCTTATAGCTTTACTTGGAGCTGGCCAATTGAACAACCAAAAACGGAACAATAATGCTTCTATCACCAATGCAAAATAAAGTGGGCTCTTATTTTTGGCCATTGATACCTACTGTTAATAGGATAGGGTTTACAGTTTCAAAACGGATACGTGAAAGTGTTTTTTCAACAGTGCAATCATTTTCTCAAATGAATAGTTCCTTGGCTTAGCAAAATAGAAGAAAGCAAATAATATCAAAAGTCCTTTTGAAACTCAGCAGCAGAACACCTGCCTAAAAAAAAATGTGTTCTCTGAACAGCTTAAAGAATAAAAACAATCTTTTAGTATGTCAATTACCATATTGATGATGATCTGCAAACATCTACCATGTGTCCCAGGAAAACCATGCTGGTACCAGTGTGTTTCACTGATTTAGTATACCGTGTATACTTCAGCACTGTTTGCTCATACTAACTTCCCCACCACTGTCATTAAATACTGAGAACATAACTGTAAGCAGTAGAGAAAGGCTGTTTCCAGAACATTTACTAAACAGAGAGGACTATAAGGCTGAAGGAACAAAAAAGTTTATGAAGGCAAGAAAATAACACAATACAATAGAGAAGAGCAGCTATTGCAAACCAGCACAGTCTGTTCATCTGGAGATTACAGTTAGTAAATGTAGGAAATGTAGACTTTTTTGTTGCCCAGTATTACAAGATATTATGATATACAAGTTCTTATTTAAAGGTATGTGTCACGTACCTTCGGGGAGTCTGAGTTGATGAAGGCGGCCTCTCTCACTGCTCCGGTCCTGGAGCACCTGGATTGGTTACAGGGGCACCAGGGCGCAGAGGGGCAAGGGTGCCAGAGGCTGGTTAGCCTGTTTCCGCTGTGAGCTGCAATGTGTGGATCCAGGTAGGAAGCAGGATGAGATGCTTCCAGGAGGATTGAGCAGGCTTTGGAACCAATGAGCTGACAGGACCTGGAAACAGAATCACAAAGCAGAGGGATGGTCAAGCAAACCGAGGTCATCAATGAGCAGGCAACGCAGTACAAAGGAGTAGGCAAAATCAGGGTCAGGAACAAGCCGAGGTCAACTAGGAGAGAGCACAAATAGAGAATGTCCAAGCCGGGTCAAAAACAGGAATCAGGAACGAACCACAGAAAGCTGACGAGCAGACAGCAATGGAGGATATCAGTACCCAGCCTTTATAGCCCAGTTGGCGCCAATTGTTCACTTAACACGTCGGCGCGTGCCCGTACGCACGTGCGCACGAACCCGCGCACGTCGCGCACGAACCCGCGCACGTCCACGCAACAATGCCGCACCTATTATGGCCCTATGGTCCACAACAGGCGCCTGCGCATGCGCGAACGGCGAAACTCGCCCTCTGGTCCTGGCTTTCTGACAGTATGTCTTCTTTGCATGGTTTGCTTTTAAATCTCTGAACAACATTTCAGGCGTTATGATTTTTCCTCAAAGGAGTGAATGTTAATACAAGATTTAAGTGCATATGTGACCAGACTATGGACATTAAACTATTTACATATTCGCATCAAGCAATAAAAGAGATTTAAAACAAGCTCTCACCTCTCTACTTGCTTTACTGTGAAGTTATTAATTCCCAAAGATCCTCCAAGCAACAATAAAGACAATTGAGGTTTCTGCCTAACAGCTTAGAAACACCTATTGGTTGTTTAAATTAGAGGGCTGGCAGCCTGCCAGGATCTGCGCTCATAAAAAAAAGCTAAGATTTCAATGCCTGTGTTGTAAACTTTGAAATTAATATGTACATATTTGAATTCAACATTAAAAGAAACCTTTCCTGAAGAAATGTGAAATCTGCCATTTTGACTCATCAATCTCTAGTTGCTAGCTACCTTACTGTTATGCTGAATCTCTGGCTGTAATAGTCTGAGTCACTAACAAAGAACGCATATG
Source organism: Nanorana parkeri (assembly GCF_000935625.1). Lineage (NCBI taxonomy): Eukaryota > Metazoa > Chordata > Amphibia > Anura > Dicroglossidae > Nanorana > Nanorana parkeri. Next base: position 1,129,078 of record NW_017306535.1, read on the forward strand.
TAAAGATGGACTTTTGACTTTATTCTGATATTTTTGCTATGTATTCTTGGTCTGAGTTTTAAAATCACAGGGTCAGGATAAAACTAGCATTTTTAGAATGAGTTAGCAATAGAAGTCCCTTTTCTTTGTAGAGGTTTACACAATGCAAGGATTTGTCTTTCTGATGAAGTGAAATTTGCTAGCAAGTTCAAAAACACATTGTAAGTGAATAAAGCATTGTTTATGGAAAGGAAAATCATGCAAGTAAGCATTTAGAATACTATTTTGTGTACTTTTACCTACAGGACAACAGCAAAATGATTCCCAGCACACTCACCAGCCAGCATGCAAAAAAACTTGTCTCACGGCTAAGGGTAAAAACAGAGGTTTACATACGCGTCTTCTGCAGAAAATGGCGCTAACTCTGCACTGCAAGGGTTAACTGCTTATTTTTGCCTAGGGTCATGAAAAGGTTATACTTACCCAATCCTCGGAGCTGGCAGCCCTCCCTCCAGCCTGTCTTCTCTTCCACTGCAGTGATGGTATGTCCCTTGGCGTCCTCATGTCCTATACTCTGTACTTGATGTGATGACTTGAGGAATCCTAGACCGCTGCACAGGAGGGGGAGAGATGCTCCTGGGACCAGTCTAAGAGCCGGCCAGCTTTTGAGATTTAAATTGTGGACAATAGGTATGAATGCAATTGGAAGGTTTCACTTAGCCAAAAGTTTAGTGAAAATCAGGTCACTTTGACATCTTGACAAAATGTATTGAAGTGTACAAAGAAGACAAAATTAAGAAGTACAGTGGGCTTTGAATAGTCCCACAAAGTTACAACTGCTCCGTTTAATTTATTTTTCCTTTTTTTTTTTTTCAAAGCTAATATTATT
>NW_017306535.1:1129972-1162474 GCF_000935625.1 Nanorana parkeri
AAAACTCTTGTATTTATTTTTAAGTGCACTCAAAGAAATCCAGTGGCAGCTTACATTCACGTGGTTTTGTTTATCAATAGTCATGTAATTAATGGCCCAGTACTGGTATTAAATGGGTTTAAATATCAACAAAGCCATTGATTTCCATGCCAGCACTGACATGGTGATCACATGGCTTTGCTAGTACACAAAGCCATATTTTTTCAAGCAAATTTCTCCTAAGCAGTCTGCATGGGGATAATTGAGGTTAATTTCTATGAACTTTTGGCAAAGGCAAAATTGGTGATTTCACAGATAAATCAGTTCGGCAAAGTCATTCTGCTAATCTTGAGTGGACAATAAATACAAGGCTTTAGTGGGTACAAAAAATACTTTAAAAAAACTGCTAAACATTAGATTTTTTCTTATCAATGTAACACTGCATTTACATTTCTTCAAAAAGCTGCATGTTTATTGCTTCCCTTCTGTGTTCCATAAATAACGGACATCAATAAGCCTTAATTAGTGCAGGAATTACTTTACTCAGAAATATACCCATACATATATAAAGAGCATTGCAAGCAATGCTGGAAATCCTAATTTTTTAGCTTTAAACCTGCCTTGTCTATGTCTCCATTCAATGTTAGTTTAACCTAAATTATTGTCTAAATTATCTACATCAGTGAAAAAACTATACAGATTCTGCTCTACTCCCACACCTGATCCTGTTAACAAGCTACACGAATGCTCTAATTACTCTTGTGTGCAGTGCCAGAAGCATTGTAGGCAAGACAATGCCTGAAAAATGTCTCTCAAACCTTTAGACAAAAGGATTTGTTTTAGTTGTTAAAATATTCACATGATTGTAGCTGATATTTAGCAATAATCTGCACAAGATAATCAGAAAATTACTGATGTTTTGCTGCTGGTCACTGTTCCACTTTACTGTTTTCTGTGAAGGTTACTCCTGTGCAGCACTAAAGGGAGTGTGTCAAGCTCAACAAAGATTGCAACAGCATCTCCTGAGCTAGAGATGGATATGCAATGGCATGTAAAGGGTCATGATGACCAAACAGTACTGTACACTCTGCCAGGGACATGTAACTTCATAAAACAAAACTGCTATTAAAATAATACCAAGAATTTGTCTGGCTCATTGAAAACACTGACAGGGTTATAATGAGCATATCAGGGATGTGCTAAGTACAAGATCCACTCTACCAGGGACAAGAAGTCAATATTGCATCCTCTACCAGAGAAACACATTGAACAGTCAGCCAGAAACATGCTGGGCATATTGTCGACACTGCCAAGACATATTAAACACATACACACTTGGTCAAGGGTGTACTAAGTGCAAGAACCACCCTGCAAATTGCAGGTTCAGCATGCCAAGCATCACCCTAGGGACATGCTGATTGCTAAGGACCAGATGCCAGTAAAACTGAGAAAAAGGGATATTTTACCAGAAACATACTAATCACATTGGTAACTCTACCAAAAGACATGCTAAGGCCATGGAAATCATTGTCAGTAATATGCTGTGAAAATTGGGAACACTACCTAAAAAATACTAAGGGGTCTATTCACAAAGCTAGCGTAGGCAGCCAAGTGAACAACCCACCCGAAGTGAAGTGAGCCAAACACTGTTCGGCTATTCACTTCAGGCTTGTGCGGCTGATTTAAGCCGTATATCGGCTGAAATCAGCCATACATCCGGTGGCTTCTGGTCTGCTAAACATGCCGTCCCAAATTGCAGAAGGAGTTCGACTCAGCCAATCCAAAGGGATCCTGAGCCGAACCTCCGGCAGGCTACTCGCTGGTGTTTGGCCTATTCTCATAGATGCCGAACAGCAGCTCCGCCGGGTTCTCAGTGCAATGATAGAACGGCGTCTCTGGTTATCTGGTAACCAGGGACGCTGATCTCTCTGCAAGTGGCCGGAGCCAGCCGTGAGATGATGGTTGACTCTGCACAGCTGTCAGAAGCAGGCTGTCGGCCGGCCAGCTTCGAATTTCCCCTGAACCGAAGGGGTCCTTGGGCCGAAGCTACCCGAAGGATCAGCCCGAAGCTATGGCTAGATCCTTCGGTAGCTTTGTGAATAGAACCCTAAGTATGAAAAGCACTCTGACCAGTTCAAATGGAATGCTCTGAGAGCATCACACTTTGGTGATGACATCCTATGCAGACGCAGTCACTTATGGAGAGTTAAATGCATAGTGAGATAACAGCCCCTGACTGAGCAATACGAGCACTACACAAGCAAAAACAATTTCACAAAGATAATTCAGAAAGATTTCAGGTAAGATAATAACGTAAAACTGTTGTGTTATCAAAATCCTCTTTTGCATTTTTGTACTGTAATTTTCAGCTAATCCTTGTAAGAAGATATGCATTAAGCTTGAATATTAATAAGCAACTTAACATTAAAAGTGAGTGAAGAAATTGAAACCATATTTTCTCCTGCTGCCCCTTATCAAGGACAAAAGGGACCAGACTTCTAGTATAACCAAAGAATGTAATACATAAAGTTTTTCAAGCTATAAGCAAAAAGAAGAGCATTAGGGTAGGGATTTGAGAAAAAAACATGTTAGAGACAAGTATATTACATTTCCCCGCAAAAATCACTCTTGTGTATTATTTTCATGTCAATTGCTTTATACAAAACTTATTATGTACTGCATTTTTTAAACAGTGCTACCAGCATTTTGTAATCAGTGCTACCCTGTGCTTCCAGTAAATAGGAGAGTCAGACTGTGGCTCTCTCACATATAGAAGTGTCCTGCCTCCCCAGCAGCCTAATGCCCCCCCCTAACCCCAAACACGGATAACATCAACAGCACTGCTCAGGGAGTGAGAGCACTGTTGAATAAAGCATGTTTGGGGGGCACCTTAGACCACCGGAGAACAAGGATGCTGCTTTGTGTTGCATTCTGACTCTCTAATGTGTGCTGGCAGCACAGAGTACAGTATCTTAAAGGAGAACTATGAGGTGAGTGCTTTTCAGTCACCTCATAGTTCTAGCCGACCTTTGACAATGAGACTGTCACAGGTTGGCTCAGTAGATCGGGAAGTGAACGAACACATACCGGTATACGCTCACTTCTCAATCCTGTCACAGCTCTCTGCTGTGACAGGGGAGTGGCTGGATTCCCCCCTCCCCGCTCCGATCCTCCAGTGCTGACTGGTGGAAGGGAAGGGGCAGGGGGCGGGTACAGCTGGCTCTGCCTCTAGATAGGCAGAGCCAGCTGTCACTCACGCAGCTGGGAGGATCCAGACATAATTGTCGGGATCCGCTTCAGCTGCGGCGTCTCAGTATCCTGTGAGCTGTAGCTCGCGGTATACTGAGCTTTGGGTGACGGGAGGACGGTAACCTCCCGTTACCCTAAGGATAACTATGGGGAAAAGCCCTAACCCCATAGTTCTCCTTTAACATTTCCTGCAGCACTTAGCAGTGCAAAGAAGTAAAAGAGCTTCATATTTATTAAGGTATATGCAGCCTGACTGCATTGCAGTCATAATATGAAGGGTTCAAATGGGTTTTGAAGAATTAAACAAGAAAAGTTGGAGAACAGATTTTCAAATGAGTCTATCCATAATAAAGATGTTATATTGAGTTTCTATTAAAACAACTAAGTTGATTTGGAGGTTGGTAAATTAGTTCACAGATATATTATAGCAAATAGATACAGCAAACTGCATGTTATACAGCAGCAACCTGCCAAGACCCCTGTACTAAAAGTGTCATCTACAGAGAAAATCTGATTTTCTAAACAATTATATATAATATTGCTTGGCAATTAGGACAAAGGCTCACACCAACCTTTCAGGTTGGTGTGAGATGGAAAGATAATTATGTTTTACTGCAGTGAAGAATCAAAAATAAGCTGTTTTAGTTATAAAGGAATGGCTAGAACACAACCTGAGCACAATGTGACCATGCAGCCAAACTAACTTCAGAGCTTAAGGAATAGGGTTCCCATAGCTGTAGAAGAGATCACTTCCACAGTTAAATCCCCAACTAACAATTAGTTTATTTTAATAAAGCATATTACATCATAATATACTCTTTTCAAGATTTCAGTATGGTTTACTGTATCTTATTTCTAAAATGGGGCAACTACCCCAAATCAATGTATTTCTATAGACATATCCTTACATCTTAGCAAGATTTGTGGGGACTACATTGTAGAATCTCCTGTATACCTAGACAACACATCAACACATTGAAAAAAAAAACAAAGAAGCAGCTAATGTAATATCAAAATTGAAAGGAAAGTTCATGTTCTTCATTATAAAGCCTAACAGTCTAGTCTCTAGTGCAATACAGTAATAACTGGATGGTACAAAGCACCTGGCCAGATAGGTTGTGCTTTTGCTATGCATTTCAAGGTCTCATTTTCAGTTTTTACTGAAGGGTACCTTATAAGTTATTGTATTATACAATGCCGATATCTGTGCAACTAAAATACCTAAGTGGGACACGATAGCGGTATTTAATTGTAACTCTATATATCCTTATAGCTTGTGACATGGCATTAATACTTAGAGGCAATATCGTAAATACTACCATTCCTATTAAATATGGTAACTGCGCGCAAACAAAAATCCCTCTCACATTTTGAACACTGTCTGTCATCTTCATTTTGATTTTGATTTGCAAGACTAATTCCTCAACAAAAAAGTTCTCAGTTTAAAAACATAAACACAAAGAAAGGCCCCCATGGGTCTGGGAGTGGAAGCTTAATGAAACAGAGAAGAGTGGGCAAATAGCTGGAAGGGCACAGTGTTCATTATTTCTACTAATGTAGATACCGACAGGTAGTTTACATATTTACTTTTGAACTTTGTCATGAAAAAAAATGAACTCTAGGCAGATGTAAAAGGCAAATAATGCTGTTCTGTAATCATTAAAACATGAGTACATGTATTTTTAAATGCAAGCAGTGTAAGTAACAGAATTTGACCTAGTATAAGCCCTTTGCAGTCACTGTACAGCAGGGCTGGAGTGTGAGAGGAAGAAGCAGTGCGAGGAGCCAGTCAGTCCATGTGCTAACAAGAAGCAGAGTGAAAGAGAGATGAGCTCCTCACTCGTTTGCTTTTCCTTTCACTGTCCAGTTACAGGCTGGGCTGGTCCAGGACAAACTGGGCTCACAAGAAGAGGGTTAAAAAAGGACTGTGGGGAAAATCTCCAGATTGAAGGTGAATACTACAGCAAAAGCTGATTTTGCTATTTTATCTTTTAATAGGCTGCTAATAAGTATCTTGATATTTTTTGCTTTGCTTTAACTTAAGCTTAAATAGACTAATTTCATGTAAGGCTCCGTGATGACAAAAATAAAATACAAGCTTCCCAAAGCACAATGGTTCAGCTAGAGAGACAACACAGAAAAGCTGTTAGCTTTGAGGTTCTGTATGTCTGATTAAAACTTTAGACTAAGCTGTACGTAAGTAATAAGTCTCTGCTGTTGAGTTATTGGGCAGTGTAAACAGGCATATTTCATTAAAAAAACAAGCTAAGTGCCCTGAAAACAGGAGCCTAACCTAACAGTCATAAAAGTACAAAGGCAAATGCTGAAAAAACTATTAAAAACATTTATTTAAAAAGTCCTGACCATAATTAAAAAAGAAATGTTATACAAAAACACTTTACATACCCTTTAACAACAGTGTTTAATTACCCACATATCATCGCAGAGTCATTCTAAATGTAGCATGTAGTTCCCACATTTCAACTAATAAAATTCCTTATAAGTTTGCTGTTTTATCATTTTTCATCATTTTTTTTGTCCATTAACTAGAGGTTATACAGAAGCGGCAACATCAGTATTTACAAATCAACACGGCCACAACCTAGACTAACTTATTCAGGTCAAATGTTTAATAATGACCGTTAATGAGGGCTGAAAAATGTAAAAAGTATGCTCCAGATTAGAAAAGCGTGTACTTTTCTGCCTCCTAACTAGTGATTGTATATTCCTCACATACACTTATTCACCTGGGAACTTTGCATAGACTTTACTAATTGGCAAAACAAATCCCTGTGTCACAATTATCTTTTTATTTATTAATGTGTTGGATCTTAGAAAGTTATGCAAGTAATTTCTTAAGAAAATTAACAAAAACAAAGCAAACACATTATTTAAATTAGGAAAAAAATATTCAGGTGTTGACATTAGGAATATGTACTTTGGGAAATTATTTTTTTTACGCACTCCGCTGTGAATACCTGTATCTTTCAATTTAGACAACAGACTGGTTTAACAAATTCATTTAAAATGTTGTTCTAGGGTCACAATTTATTATGGATCATCTATATCTTAAAACATACGTATGTTGAATAAGCAAATAAAAAACGCTGATATTGTTTTAAACTCTGCCATATATATTTGTATTTCATATAATATATGTTTTAAAGAGTATCTAAATCCAAAAATTAAACCATAATATATAGCAGTTTAGCAGTCATTAGTTGTGGTGGCTGAAATTGTTTTCTTTTTTTTAGGTTCTTTTCCTTTTATTTTCTTGATCCTGCTAAGCTGTCCTAGTGTGACAAAACTTACTCAACAAACTGTATTAGAACAACAGAGACAGGACAGTACACTACTGGGAACTCCCCTGTCCTCTTGTACATAACATACAGTAGATGGGTGTCATCATAATAATATAGCTAACAAGAGTACAGCACAGGCAGAAGGCACAGAAAACTCAGCGGGCAACATTTTTGGCAAGATCAACAGCCAATTTGTATCAAACAGATATAAAACAGCTCTGCCATAAAGGGGCAAGGTGCACTGATTCTGCCAGAGGCCGTGAGTACCTTAAGAGCCCTGTATTCAAAGTATTCCAGGCAGGCCCAGATTCCACACAAGGCCACCGAGGCCCGGCAGGGTGCAGAGGGGCGGCAGCGGTGTCCTTGTGGGGAAGTTGCCCTCTCTACATTCAGTCCTGCTTTGCACAAGCAGGACTAAATGTTGAGTGAGGCAGACGATTTTTCGTTTACATGTGAACTCGGCGATGTCGCCGAGATCACATGTAAACAGTGTGCAGCCTCCCCCCCTCCCCCCTGCACTTACCTCTCTCCTCTGGTTCTGTCCTCCGCCGCCGAGTCCAGAGTCTCTCACTGCAGTGAGCAGAGCGGCAGGGTTATAAGTAACCCCGCCGCTCCGTATAGACTGAAGACAGTGAGAGGGGAGAGCTGTGCTCTTCCTCTCTCACCTGTCACAGGAGTTCCAGCACAGTACTGTGCTAGAATATCATTAACCACTTGAAGCCCGGGGTGTTAAACCCTCTTCCTGGCCAGGCCATTTTTCAGTATTCAGCGCTGTTGTATTTTAACTGGAAATTATTCAACCATGCAATGTAGTACCAAAATGAATTTTATACCATTATTTGGGGACAGATACTGTGTAGATTTCTTTTAGTGGAATTTAATCGCCACTTGGTTTTTAATTTTTTACTATATTAAGGAAAAATTATGGAAGATTTTGAAAATAGAAAATGGTTTTCCCTATGTTAAGCGATGAATCAATGCACATAAATAATCCTTCTTCATAACTTTAGGCAAACATGTATTCTGCTACATTTCTTTGGTAACCCCCGGCACCCCCACCCAAATAAGTGTATATTAATGACAGTGTGTGAAAGTTATTCAGTCCACAGACTACCGTATATATATTTGAAATATATCAACCCTGGTGCCCTGACTGCTTATTGCATGGTGAGTTTTTTGATGATTTAATTTTTCTTGCCATAAGTTATTAGAAAATAAATAAATTTATTTTTTTCTTCAGTTTATAAAAACTTGTGGCAAAAAAACAAAATCATAAAACAACTCACAATGCCTCTTATTTTTTCTACTCAAAGTTGTCAATTAATAACATATATCTAACACACAGCATAGGCATCCTTAGAATTATACCCAAAAACACATTCTGCTACTCCTCCTGAGTATGGAGATACCACGCATGTGAGACTTTTTAGCAGCCTAGTTACATAGAGGGGCCCAAATCCAAGGAGCACCATGAGGCATTCAAGGACATACATTACACATCTGATTCCCTGACTACCTGTCCAAGGTCAGTTTAGGTGGCAGGCAGAGACATGGTCAGTATGTGGGCAAAGAGTCGGTCCAGTGTCAGGCAGAAACGTGAAAGTCAATACACATGAGATCGGGCACAGGCAAATAGCCGCTAGTCAAGCACAGAGAAACATCTTCACCATACCTACACTAATGTTGCAGTGAGGTATGGTGGAGTAAACTTTAATGCAGAGGCCAGGTTTTGAGGGACAGTTGGGACAATGGTAACATGTGTCCCGCCTTATTCATTTTTTTTGGGGGTTGTCTGGTCTACTGGGTGGGAGGGATCAGATCAGGGAAATGTTTTCATGTAGCCTGTTGACTGCATCAGATTGAAGCCTTTCAGAAGCAGAGCCTTCCTGGTAAATTAGGGCTGTTTTAATTTCTTCTTGATATTTTAGGTAAGAGCCAGCTCTTCCTGCAGACTTGTAAATCGAGAATTGTAAAAAGATAAATGGAAACATTTTTGTACCAGTGCTAGTGACCGGCAATCTTCTGGTTGCCAAGTAGGGCTGCATCATTTGGTCATTGAAATCTACACCACCTATATACAGATTGTATTCGTGGACACTCAGAGATTTTTGGGACAGACGAGATCTTCCTTGGATTTCCATAGAGGTGTCAGGGTGGATGGATGAAAGCATATAAACATTCTGTTTGTCATTCCATTTGAGGGCTAAACGTTCCTCATTCCTCAGACTTGCTGACTCCCCCTTTTCAGCTTCATGTGGACTAGATTTTGGGGAAAGCCAATCCGATTTGGTCGCATATATTCAGGCTAAGGATTTTTGGAGGAAGAGATGTTTGAACAGGGGCACACTGCTATAAAAATTGTCCACATAGGGGTGGTATCCCTGGTGGAATAGGGTTGCCAGCAGGTCCCACTTAATTCTTCCACTGCTTCCCATGTCCTAAGGGCATCCAGGGGGCTCCAAATGGCTATCATTGCCTTCATACACATGGACATCATATGTGTATCCTGTGTCTCTTTCACAAAGTTTGTATAATTTCACCCAATACCTGGCACGTTTGCTGGGGAGATATTGTTTTATAGCAAACCTGCCTGTAAAATGTATAAGGGGCTCATTGATGCAGATGTGTTGCTTGGGAGTATACATTTCTGAAAATCTGGCAGAAAACAAAATTATGAGGGGCCTAGTTGTTTGGAGTCTATCATATGTGGGGGTCACGTCTGGGAGGGCAGATCAGAATGTCGCTGAAATGTAGAAATCTCATGATCATTTTATATCTTGTCCTGGACATCATAGCAGAATATAAGGGCATGTGGTGGATTGGGTGTGTAGACCAGAATGCATTAAGTTCATTTTTTTGTGAGTACTGTATTAAGTGTTAGGCCAAGAAAGCCTATTTAAGCCTTTTAAATTCAGAAACACTCAAAGTGCATGGGGATGAGCGGCAGTACTGGTGCTTGCCACTGCATGGGGATGAGCGGCACTACTGGTGCTTGCCTGCTTCATGTCAGCTGGATGTTGGACAGTACACCTAAATCTTTCATCTGGCACAAATTCTTCTTCTGAATCAGAGGAGGATACTGAAATGCCGCTTTCAATAGGTTCGTACTCTGATCCAGAATCTGACAAGGAGGCCTCTCCATCACTCTTATCTGATATGCTGAGAATTTGAAATGCCTCCTCACTGTTGTAGATTTTTTTGCCATTTTTAGTAGTGGGTAAACTTGGGGGCTCTGGATGACACTGGTACTTGGATGTGCTGTACCGGTACCTGATGACACCTTTTTTTTAGGATGACAATCAGAGATGCTGATTGGTGCTGACAAGTTATGTAAGTGTCACACGCTGATTGGTGCAAATAGGCTGGCACCGTGGTAGACACTGACATGTACTACTGGCACTAGTGACACTGCATGTTGATGATTTGTGCTGCAAATGTGGCACTGATGACACTGAATGGCACTGTTGATACTGTAATCACACTGATAACACTGTGAATCAGACTAATTGGCACTGTGAATTGCACCAATGACACTGTGGCTCACACTGATGAGACTGTGAAATGCACTGACACTGCCAATTGCACTGATGACACTGTGGATCACACTGCTGAGACTGTGAAATGCACTGGTACTGTGAATTGCACTGATGGCACTGCAGATCACACTGATGAGCCTGTGAAATGCACTGGCAATGCGAATTGCACTGATGACACTGTGGATCACACTGCTGAGACTGTGAAATGCACTGGCACTGTGAATTGCACTGATGACACTGTGGATCACACTGCTGAGACTGTGAAATGCACTGGCAATGCGAATTGCACTGATGATACCGTGGGGTTGATTTACTAACCTTATAAACACGCCACGAACAAGCATACACCTCTGTAGTGTGTTCCCTCCCAGCATGATCTATTGGTGGAATCTAGACACCTTTGTAGTGTGTACACACCCAGCAGGTGTGTTGTGCAAAGCCAAGCATGAATTCCAAGGTGATGTTGTTTAAATTAGCTCTATGTTGAGTTGCTTGCGTTGATGAATGCAGGAATGTAAATGCATGAGCTAACCATTTTTGTCTAAACTGTGAAGCAGCATTATATATGCATCATGTGCATGATTTTTCCATATATGGCATTAGTGGAAATATGCTTTTAGAGACTTTTTGGTTGATAAATACATTTTGCTGTGTGAAAATCACACGCACCTGGTGCATGCATGTGTTTAGGTTAGTAAATCACCCCCTGTGGGTCATACTGATGAGCCTGCAAAATGCACTGGCACTGCAGATTGCTCTGATAACACTGTGGATCACACTGCTGAGACTGTGAAATCGGACTGATGATACTGCGGATCACACTAATTAGACTATGAAATCCACTGACACTGAAATCGCACTGATGACACAGTAGAGCACACTAATAAGACCGGGAAATGCACTGATCTGTAGCAGAGTCGACTATTTTTGGTGTGTGTAACTTTAAAACTTACTGTGGACGATCGCTGTGAAGATCTCAATCTCCTCTCTCAAATCCGAATGGTGAGTGAGAGAGGAGATGGAGACAAGTATGCAAGCAGCAGCCTTTGTTTACATTTTTGACAGCTGTGATTTGTCACAGCAGATCACAAGGTATAGTGCTAACTTCACTGGCTCTGTACCTTGTTTTGGAAACAGCACTGTTCTTCCACTTGTGCGCATGCAGGGGGGCGCACACGAGCAAAGGATGGGGAAGGACGTTTTAGAATGGCCACCCGCATCTACAAAGCTCCCGTCCGGCTGTTTTCGTATGGCCGCCGGACGGGAGGTGGTTTAACATATATGGGATATTTTTTTACTTAATTTTACAGACCTTATTGTAATAAAATGTTGCCTCCAACTTTTAATATCTGCACTTTCTGCTAAATATTTGTGTATAATTAACTAGCGACACTGTGGATGTAGTTTTACAGAGAACATTTATAAGGCATTACTCATGTATACCTTTCTTGATCTCGTAAAGAGATGATAAACAAAGCATATTTTCTAAATCCACCCAGTAAATAGGTCACTTACTGAATCTGCTGCCATCCTTTTTTCATGGATATTTGGGTAAAATATATAACAATCAAAAATAATAAACAAGCACTGTACACCACTTAAAAAGCTTTACATTTGAAACCTAATATTTTTATAATAAAGTTTTCACTTACAGGTTTTTTCCATACCTAACATGGTGCTGCAAAGAACTTTTTCAAATGATCTGGTTAAAAAAAACAAAAAAAACAGATCATCTTAACATCACCGTGATGCAGTCTAATTTACCACTGAAAGGGACATGATTAAGATCTCATTCCTTACAACTGCAGTGCAATGAAATGCAATAACATACTGTAGTTATCTTAATGACTTTGTGACTTTGTGAAAGTTTAGGCAATCTACCATTTTGATCACTAATTTTACATTGTAAACAGCTAAAGCAAACAAAATGAATACGGGTAATATCTGCATGCATAAATTACCAAGCAAACGATACATAATTAGAACACCTACAGAAGACAATCTGTCCACCGCTATCAATTTAAGACATCCAAATGAAACACAGCAATACTGAAATGGGCTTTCTGTATTACAATACTACAGTTTGTGCACTGTGCGATTCAGCCGACTATAAGGGCTTATTAATACAGATGGGTTCTGGATGATTATTTTCGCATAGGCGTTTATGTGCATTTGTTACGCTTTTTTTAATGTGCTTTTTTCTTTTCTTTTTTTAAAAACATTGGTTGGATTTGTTTGAGTTTAAGCACATTCTGGTGCGTTCTGGTGCGTTTACATGTGTTTACATGCATTCTTGCACATTCCAGAGCAGAAAAAAAGCATGCTGTTATGCTTTTTTTCAAAAGTTTTGGAACTGAACGCAGCTGTGTGAAGTAGCTTCATTTAAAACCATTGAAATGCACCGTTCTAGAGATGGTTGAACAAGCCCTAATGAATTATGAGAAATTAGTTTCTTAAGAATGCAATCTAACGTCAGGTGCACCTAATACATCATCAATATATATGTGTCTATATGAGTGATGGTCAACAGATATGTAAATGTAACTGTACTATCTGTGCATTAAAGTGTATGTATAGGCAAATAAGTTCTTTAAATGTTAGAGAGTAGGAAAGGGTTAAGACTCCTATTAGTTTATTGTTTGCAATGTCATTCCCTTTGAGGGGATTTTACTTTACTTCCCATCCTGGAGATGCAATAGGAAGTGAGAGAACATTTTACAACTGTCAATGGAACAAGCATTCCCTTTAAAGGGTTTCTACTCTATTGCTCTTCAGGTACAACTGTAACATTTTCCTCACCTTTAATCCTGGTCAAGGTGGTCACCACAATAGAAAGAGCTCATCTATCAAAACAGACACAGGCAGCAATAGAAGCTTCACAGAGGTTCAAACCTTTCCATACTTTATCCAAAACGCAAATAATATGGTTTCGGTATACAATCACTTGACCTCATCAGCTTTTATTTTTTCCCCTCCATTTTTGCTGTAGAAAGTACACAAACAAATACACATTATTTTACTAGTAAGATTATAAAGTAATGCATGTGCTCTTGTGAGGGACCTGCTTCTGCTTAGCTAGATGGTTGTAGTCTTCTTGCTAATACTCTACAGGCTACTGATATCTTGTGGATCCATTTGTGTGCTTGGTAGAGGAGCAACACATCTCTAATACGTGTCTTAATTCAATCAGGCACTGTGAATAACAAGTGCATTTCATTAGTTAGCAAATATAGTTTCTTATGGAGGAAATTTGGGCTCAGGAAGGCTAACAATGACATGGCAGCCATATGTCAGAGCTCTCTATTGCTTCACTCCAAAACATTGTAATTCCTGTCTTTATGGATCACCAAACTGGACACATGGCATTCCACTGGGCACCACCTGAGCTTTTCTAACAGGTATACAGCACTTAAATATGTAAGCAGCAATTTATCATTATTTTTTAAGTTATGCCCTGTGAATGGTAACAGTTCTGTCCCCACTACACATTATCCTGTGGCCTGTATAGCTCGACATGCAGCTAAACCCTCCTATTCTGCAATAAGCCAAACTGGATGAAATCTTGAAGCTTTATTAACAAAACAGGGTGGGTGAAACGGGTAAAGAAGAATATACAAAGAGAACATGTAATTAGCATATGAAACATGTAAATACAGTGGTAGCTCACAAATGTAAAGTGCTATCTAGGGGAATTTTGGTGGGGAATTTTGGTGTTTTTCTCCCGACATGTGCTGATGATGGCACTGGATCCTCCTCTACTCTGTTTCAATTTGGAGGCTGAATTCCAAGAATACTCTTATGTCCTTCTTCTTGATCTAGAGGTTGCTGGGAACCTAACATAGAAAAAGTGTCTACTTCATTGTAAGTAGAGATATACTCTAAACAGCACCATCTTGTGGCTGAATTTGAGATAGCAGGTAGGTAAGTCAATAAATCTCATGCCTGTAAGGCAGAACAGTAACATATAACAAATATAAATAGATGCTGTCCCAATTTCACTGCAAAAGTGTAACTACATATTAAGTTAACTTTTTTTTAAACATGATTACTGATGCAGAAACATGCTATAGTTTACAGTCATGTACAAAAATGGTCAGCTTTTTACAACTTAACATTGGAAGTGTTATATAAAATTATAAATCCAGAGTTATACATTGTTAGTTGAGAGGTCTAAAGTAAAACACCTGTTTTGTTGAGAAGAAAAAAAATATTCATAGCAAACACCTACAATACATGTTAAGCACTTTAGCAAACTTTATTCTTGCATGCTTCTATTTATTAGATACTGTGAGAGGCCATTCCAGTAACTTCCTTGAGCTCACTGCTGACTAGTAAGGTCTGCTCTCTATAATCTCTAGATCAATCCTTGTGTTGCAATAGGAGAACCATTGCAATATATATAGCCTAATAATATTATAGTGCTATACACCAGTAGGGATGGGCTGTATGTTGGAGTCGAACATTACTAGTTCGTGCAAGAACTTTGTGGGATGTTTGCGGTCTGTTCGACCGTGCAACATCCCACAAGGACATGCGCTTTGTGAAGCTCTAATTGGGTAAAGGCTTGCACCCGATCACAGGTCAGGTGCAAGACTTTGCCCAATCAGGGCTCAGTACTCTGTTAGAGCCATCATTGGGCAAAGTCATGCTGACTTTGCCCAATCATGGCTTACCTGTCAGATGACGTTAAACTACACAATTGGGCGGATGTAGCTGTCACCGCTAGCTCCGCCCAATTGTTGATGTTTTTCCGGTGAAAGGTTAAAATATGGAGTCTTTAAACAAGACCTTAGAGATGAGATAGTGAGTCCAAATCATCAAAAGAATAGGTGCTTTATTCTTGCACTGAAGTGGGAAAATACGACAGAATGACCCAGCTCATATAAGCTGAATCAAAGAGGAAGTATTTCTGGTAAAAACACATCAAACATAACAATTTATAGTCATGAATATGCATAAGATATAGGCATGTATAGGCGTATTCTGGGCGTATTCTGGGCGTGATCGTATAGTTTGTCCAATCAGATTCATATCTTTATTATCAGTCATTAAGCAGTTAATTGGGAGGTGACATCACGTGACTAGCGAATTGAGGAACTTCTAGAAGCCCATCCCATCAATATTCAGTTAAGACCAGTTCTGGCCACAAAGGTCTATTTCTTGCTCCAAGACAGGAAATAATGGCCAACTGTCATCTGGTTGTCCATATACTATGTCACAGGCTCTGAACTTCTGTTTCCATGGCAGCAGCTGCGAAAGAAAGATTTGCAAGTGTATATTATATTGTAGAAATACAAGAAAGAGAGACCCCGTATATTTACTCACCGGCATCTCTCAAAATGCCATTATGCAGCGGGAGTCCTCGGGGAGAGGTCAGGATGGCAGTCCTCTTTTTTTAATTATTTCTATTTAGTTTTTATTGTTTAATTTTTTATTTTGTCGAGTCGTCATGGACAACGCTGGATGCCGTGATTGACCCTGGATTACGTCGGTGGATCAAATATTTATTTTCTTTGAAAAAGAAGACTTGTCAAAAACATGTCTTTTGTTTTTTTTTCCAAATAAAGGATTTTATCAAAAGTCTGGACTTTTTAATAACAATTGTATTTAACCCTTTAGTGAATGGGCTAAATAAAACCCATAAATAGAAGTACCCCTTACTCATTCACTGGGGGGGGCGGCATCTGGGTGACCCTGAATTAAAGGGGCACCTCGATGCAAATAAGCCCCCTTGCCCACAGACCCTCACAACCACAGGGTCAGGGTTGTGGGAAAGAGGCCCTTGTCCCTATTGGCATGGGGACAAGGTGTTTTTCCAGGGGCAACCCTGGAAAAGCACCTTCCCAGTGCCGAGGGCATGTGACCTGGTGTGGGAGGGGGAGGTGCTTGCTCCCCTGTAATTATGGAATTTTAGGAGGGAACCCACATTTTTTTTTCTTTAGAAATGTCAGCTTTCCTGCAGCAGGTTCTATACATTGTACAGATTTGCCACTTTACAGGCAGGTTAAGGGGACCCCCCAGGCACAATATTTGAAGGAATTTTTAATTTTTATTGTTAAGTGATATTAAAATCACTGCTTTGTTTTGTTTTTCATTGATTCCTGTCCCCTAGTGCAGTACCTGGACCCCCATACACCTTTTATGGCCAATAACTTGCATATAAGCCCTCCTAATGGGGACAATCATTTTGGAAACTTCTACCCCCATTGACTTGCATTAAGTTTGAGTTTGAACTTTTCGGACGTTCGGCCCATCACTATACACCAGCAGGTCTGAATGCACAGTTGGCCATAACATGCAAAGGGATGATTTGAAGAACTCTGCCCACTATCTTGCAATAAGGAATTATCCCCTATCTTCCCTAGAAGTGAAGAAAAAGCTTGATGATAACAGCCTAGCTCAAAATTGGGAGCAATATTTATAACAGCTGTCTATTACCACCCTGATTTTTCAAAACTGTAAATGCCAGAAGACTGGTTACCTCCAACAATTATACTATAATAATGCTAGATCCTAACAGAATCTAGAAATAACACATTACAACCATATTCATATGCAATGGAGATGAACAGGAAGTTTAGGCAGGGTTCATCCAACATAAAAAGCACAACATAGTTCATGAATTAAAAATATGTTATCATAACCCGTGCCACATGCTGGGTTTCTCCATAAACCTTTAATTACATAGTAAGAGAAGTATAACATTATTCTACACAAAATAATTATATTATTGTTAGTATAGGTATTGTATTATTCAATACTGTCATATGTATTTATGTTTTGCATGATAATAAGAGAAAAAAAAGTTCAAATGCTCGTAAATTTGTAAAAAGCAGACAAAGTCACACAAAGGTTTTCAAGTACAGTAATCGTCTACAAATCCCATTGA
This sequence comes from Nanorana parkeri, assembly GCF_000935625.1. Taxonomy (NCBI): domain Eukaryota; kingdom Metazoa; phylum Chordata; class Amphibia; order Anura; family Dicroglossidae; genus Nanorana; species Nanorana parkeri. The sequence goes on from NW_017306535.1 coordinate 1,146,928, forward strand.
AACAGTGGATGTTTGCGCTACAATTAAAGTAGAACGGTCACATTTTTTGAAAAAGAAACATTTTTTGCTCGACAATGTTGATATGAATAAATATATATATACGGTATATACTATACTAATGCTGCTATGAATAAATATATAAGTATATACTGTGCAAAAGATAGTTATAATTACATCAATATTCAAAGCAATATAGATTGTTATCCTAAGGTATTAGCAGAATAGAAGGGTATAATGTTATCAGAGAATATAGAAAGGAGCTTGCTAATAATACGATTGTGGAAACACATTATCTTGTAGCTTTTGGAGTAAACCGATTTCTGCTCTGTAGAAAAGGAGCATAAGAAGAAGGTCATAAGGCTAGTCATATGCTACTGTGCTGGAAGTATGCTTTCAAAAAACTGTGTAGATGATTCTTCCCTCTGGGGTTTAGAAAGATATAGAACTGGGAAAGCACTTGTTGTTACCATGAGCAATTTACTGGTGTCCAGATACAAGGATGAGTGAGCCACTGTTTTCCTGAACCTATCACTTGATACTGTGCTCCATGAAATACAATACATCACTCAGCTGGCTACAATCCCTATTAAATAGTATGTTACAATTAGCAATGAACTTCAGGTTCGACCCAAACCCAGCTTGTTCACAGTACGGTGAATGGGCAGATTAATTGGGCAGTTTAAATGGGCAGGTCTTGCCAGTTCACTGTCCCGACTTTCGTTCATTGAGAAAGGGCGTGGTATAGAATTTAAAAAAAAAAGAAAGAAAGAAGCCAGCCAGGAACTGTCATTTCAATTACATTTTTTTTCTTCCTAAATGTCACTTTTGTTGGAGTACATTTTACTGTTCTGTACTGTACTGTACTGTTTACATTGTAATGTCATGTGCAGGTTTAAGGCATCCCTCAAGCATTTAAAAAAGACCTCCATGATTTTTGATACTGCATTGCACTGAAACCACTGCAAGGGTCAAGTGCTCATTTTGTTCAGGGGGCAAGGATAAAGAAGACCACCAGATTGCCAGGCTCTGGCAATCAAAGGACCCATGATATCATTACGTCTATTGCAGTCCAATAGACATGAGAATGCCGAGGGACAAAACGAAGCTGGAGCGGAAGTGGAAAGTGGTGAGCAGTCACTGTTGTAGGACCAAGGATTAGGTGAGTATTTTAACCCCTAGACCAAAAAGAGCTGTTAACCCTTGCATTGTGGAGGTAGCCTACTGCAAGGGCTATTTTTTTTTCAAATCCTAGAGTTCTTTAAAGGAATTATTTGTTAAAAGACCAGATCCCTGCTAGATGGTATTTTTCTTGCACTTGTCAGTTTCCAAATATTCATGCCTCCTTCTTTAACAAATGCCTTGAAATAGGCCAGCAAACAAACAAAAAATCAAAATTCAGCTCCCATATACTTCGATGGGGTTTGCTGCTATGTTTGGGTTTGGCTAATTTCTTCATCCTGCAAATTTAACTGCTTGTTTCGCACATCTCTAACCACAACGAGTATGTCTGAATCTGAAAGACTTAGTAGATAATCACATTTACATACTGTATGTGGTACCTGGTGCAATTTTTCTTTTCTGTAACTGCTATCATCCTATCCATGTGTCCAGAATCATAACCTTTTCTGTATAGATTATACTGATTACAACCTTAGATAATATAGCCAATATAGCCTTTAATCTGGGTAAATGGAAATTATTCATCCAAAAAAATCTACCCACTAGGGCTATTTGGTTATTGCCAATTGCCTGATAGAATCTCCATCATACCTAGATAACCACCATCCTAGGGGGTTTGTAACAGGAACATCTGATCATATGCCCCTTAGAGAGGAATAAGGAAGCTCAGCTCACACTAAACTCCTCACTGTCATTGTTGGCATGCGTATGGGAGATCATTTTTTCTCTGTGACACAAACAATTCCAAAACATGGTATAGAATAAACCATTCACTCCAACCAGCATAATAAACGGTTGCCAGATATGCTTGTAATTAGGCTTCTCTTTCCAAACCTGGGCTGAGTCACTGCTGCAGCTCAAAATCATGCAAAAATCAAGTACTTGCTGCTGGATAATATTTAATTGTACTGTCATTCTCATCCTTACTGGAGATCTCCTTTTTCCTGCCAGTAATGTAAAGATTGCCTCTTTGTGTTGAGATGTGTGGTATATCCGACAGACGAGACCTGTTTAACATGGTCACTGCGGGCTTACATTTAGCTGTTCCTAAAAATATTGCACTCAGCTGTATCTGCAACTACAGAGCTTTTATCTGCCTTTAACCAGGTAAAAAGAAGTCTGGATCCTGTCACACTTGTTGACCTCAGCCACTATATGAAATTCAAGCACCAAAGATATCACCTGCTTTTGATGTATTCACATTTACACTGAACATTCTTCAAAAAAGAAAAAAAAAAGTTCCTCCTTTTGCTTCTACTAATCATCCAAGTGCCTTTTATCTCATGATCTATTTTGTTCCACTTTTTCATCTGACTCCACAGAGAAAATAAAGTTCAAAATGAGATTAATGTGCATGTTAGGGATCTTGGGCAAAAAAGAACGCTTCATAAATGTCTTTTACATATCAGTGTATAGCAAAGTATTTCTTCAGGCCTGTGTGAAAAATGGAAGTTAGACTCTTGATGAATTGTATAATGCATGAGAGGTTTTAAAGCTTTTACATTTGTCACCTGAATTAATATTTTGCATTTATCTGTGTCTTCAGTCTGAAGGTTGTGCACTGAACAAAGTGTTACGAACAACTTTGAAGCCAACCGAATATCATATCCAAACTTTTGTTGCCATGCAAGTATCAGGCTTTATGGAGATCCTTGTAAAACTGGATGATTATCCAAGTAATGTGAAATTCCCGTTGCTTAATTAGTGACACTATTAATAAGGTGATATATTTAAACCCTTTTCACGCAATCTGCTAATGAAGCATAAATATTTTGATCAGTGTGATGAATGAAAAGGATATACGTAGAGGGATTAATCACATCTGCATATATCTCAACATTTTTATATTCTGCTCTGAATATTTTTTTTATTGCTTAAGGGTTAATCAGGTATATTTATATACCACCTACAAAAAAAATGCAAAGCTGAAAAGATAAAAAAATATATTAATAACAGGCGTAGATAAAGAAAAAGAATATCACCTGGTTCAAGTTTGTAAATGTTTCCTAATTCTTTCATTGTCCAAAAAAACACCCATCTGCAATGCTTCAGCCAATATCAGTATGACTTGCAAGCTTTGATTATGTGTAAAAGGTGGACCTGCCTGTTGTATGAAGCACAGATACCTCCATTTCTATACCTTACCGATTTTCATACAAAAAACAAATACCAGCTCTTCCAGCAAAGGCCAGAAATGTAAAATGGTTAAAGACATCAGACAGACACGCAGAAAGATAGACATTGTCTTTGGAACCAACCAGAGAATTGTTTGATGGATCCTGATCCTAGAAGTGTCTTTCAATGTATAGGCAACATAAGGCAATAAAGAGGGTGAAAAGATTTAAAGAAAATAATTACTTTATGTTGCTTGTCAGATTCAAATTTAAAAACAAAATGCAAAAAATTCCGTGGTGCTTCGGGCAAGATCAGGATATCCAAAAAGATGTCAATCAAATGATACAAGGCCTGTGGTAATGCAATCTCATGATTCCTAATATCTGGCAGTTTCTATTGCAGATTGGGTGGTCTGATAGTACAAACATACTAGAGGAATTGGCCTCCTAAAGCATCTTATTTTTAAAAAAATGTAAAATAAAACATTAATGGCTACTCACAGATGCAGGTAAAAAGACATATAGGCAAAAGATTACCCAGGCCGTCAGACAACAATGCACATGAAGGTTTAAAGAGACTAAGGGACTGATTTACTACGTGGTGGATAACTACTGTGTTTAAAAAAAAAAAATTGCCAGTCTCGCAAAAACCTGCAATCGTGCTGAACCCCCAGGTGGCAAAATACAAGTTAATCATTAAAATGAAAGCCTGAAATTTGTTGTTTTTGTACAGCAATAGTATGTGGAGACTGTTTGTTAATTCACTTTACATGTGATAGGCTATATATTTTCACATTTATGGCGATAGTATGCATCAAATGCTTGTAAATATCTTACCAGTACATGATTGGTTATGAGCAATGGTGGATCTTGCAGTTGCCATTTTTTTGTATATATTTCAAGTGTACTGGTTTTGACACATGCACTTTTAGGTCTTCTCTCATTGGCAGAATTAAGACTATGGGGTCTATTCACGAAGCTGCCAAAGGATCTGGCCGTAGCTTCGGCCGATCCTTCAGCTAGCTTCGGCCCCAGGACCCCTTCGGTTAAGTAGAACCGAAGGGGTGCTGTACGGGCTATTCACAATAGCCCGTACAGCTCCGGATCGTGGCCGAGCCAAACGCTGAGCCGTGCTGAAAGCCGTCGCTGGCCGAGCGGCCGGCCATTGGCCAGCCGACAGCCTGCTCCTGACAGCTGGGCGGAGCCAGCCATGATCTTACGGCTGGCTCCGGCCTCTTTCAGAGAGATCAGCGTCCCTGGTTACCTGCTAACCAGGGGCACTGATTTCCAAACAGCTTACTCTCCCTGGAGGCCCGGGAGTCTCCTGCTCCCTGCCGCCAAGGAGAGAAGCACCACTGTGTCTTTTTTTCTTTATTCTACACGAGCGATGTCAGAATAGAGAGAAAAAAAAAAAGAATTTTCCCATAGAAAAGCATTGGGACATTACTATTGAGTGATAGCCGAACAGTGTTCGGCTCACTTCACTTCAGATCGGTCTTTCCCTCGGCAGCTTCGTGAATAGACCCCTATGCTATGACTGGTAGATAGTTTGCGGAATGAATTTTTCAGATGATGTGGTTTTACTTTAATTAGTGATTATAGAATCTATCTTGCACATTTATTTTCCAATTAGACAAAACTAAACACCAATTACCTATTAGACTTGTGCGCCATTCCGTTTCGTTTCGTTCCGTTTCGTAATATCCATTATTTCGTATTTCGTAATTCGTATCCGAAACTCAATTCGGATTCGTACGAAATACGAATTTTCGTTAGTTTCGGCACATTTTCGTAACTTTACGAACATTCGTTATGATGAAGTTAAAAAGCAAAAATACCTTTGTTAATATTGGAGTCGATGTGGTAGTTGTTTTTTTATCCGAAACACGAATTCCGTTAACGGATTCCGTATCCGAATTTCGTATTTCGGACTTAAAAAAAAACCTACCATCAACTCCAATATAAATGTACTTTGCTTTTTAACTTCAATATAACGAATGTTCGGAACGGAACGAAAATACGTCAACGGAATTTCGTATTTCCTGCCTGTATGTAATGCAACTCTCAGCAGCAGAAGAGAAAACCTCTGTTGGTCAACCAAAACGAAATACGAATTCCGTTAACGGATTCCGTATCCGAATTTCGTATTTTGGATTTTAAAAAAAACTACCATCAACTCCAATATAAATGTACTTTGCTTTTTAACTTCAATATATAACGAATGTTCGTAACGGAACGAAAATACGTCAACGGAATTTCGTATTTCCTGCCTGTATTGTAATGCAACTCTCAGCAGCAGAAGAGAAAACCTCTGATTGGTCAACCAAAACGAAATACGAATTCCGTTAACGGATTCCGTATCCGAATTTCATATTTCGGATTTTAAAAAGAAATACCATCAACTCCAATATAAATGTACTTTGCTTTTTAACTTCAATATATAACGAATGTTCATAACGGAACGAAAATACGTCAACGGAATTTCGTATTTCCTGCCTGTATTGTAATGCAACTCTCAGCAGCAGAAGAGAAAACCTCTGATTGGTCAACCAAAACGAAATACGAATTCCGTTAACGGATTCCGTATCCGAATTTCGGATTTAAAAAAAAACTACCATCAACTCCAATATAAATGTACTTTGCTTTTTAACTTCAATATATAACGAATGTTCGTAACGGAACGAAAATACGTCAACGGAATTTCGTATTTCCTGCCTGTATTGTAATGCAACTCTCAGCAGCAGAAGAGAAAACCTCTGATTGGTCAACCAAAACGAAATACAAATTCCGTTAATGGATTCCGTATCCGAATTTCGGATTTAAAAAAAAACTACCATCAACTCCAATATAAATGTACTTTGCTTTTTAACTTCAATATATAACGAATGTTCGTAACGGAATGAAAATACGTCAACAGAATTTCGTATTTCCTGCCTGTATTGTAATGTAACTCTCAGCAGCAGAAGAGAAAACCCCTGATTGGTCAACCAAAACGAAATACGAATTCCGTTAACGGATTCCGTATCTGAATTTCGTATTTCGTATTTAAAAAAAAACTACCATCAACTCCAATATAAATGTACTTTGCTTTTTAACTTCAATATAACGAATGTTCGTAACGGAACGAAAATACATCAACGGAATTTCGTATTTCCTGCCTGTATTGTAATGCAACCCTCAGCAGCAGTTGATCCGTATTTCGGATTAAAAAAAAAATCTTGTCATGTTGTTCAACCTCATTTACAGGGGTAATATTAGTTCCTGTTTCAAAGAAATTCGGATCCGAACGGAATTTCGTATTTCGGATATAATTCGCAAACTGCAATTTGGATTTCGGATGCTTCCGGATTTACGAATTTCAGGAAAATTCGTACGAATTTCGATTCGTAACGAAACGAATGGCACATGTCTATTACGTATAAAAGTCCTAATGTGGTCAATGATGTCACATCATCCAGGATGCTCTGCACTGTATTTACATAACCATACCACTGAGAATGTGTTATTTAGTGGCAGAAGTGACTTACATCCAGATTGGCATGTGACATGTGGTTGTGGCTGATGTGGATTACTTAATTGGATTATATGATTGATGCTGACTATGGGGGACATTAAAAAACATGTTTTTTTGTTTTCTTTCAATTTAAATACTTCATCAAAGTGTCTGTGTGTTGATCTGAACTCCTTCTTAAAATGAATAATAAGGGTTACTAATGTACCCTGTTGTTTTTCCCTGAGGGGGCAGTTATCCAAGGGTCCCCTTATTCCTACGTGCGCTCTTAGATTCTAATGAACCCCATTCACTCCCTGCACAAACCCTCACATCTCTTTTGGGGGACAGGATGCGGGGATGAGGCAATTTTTCCTTCAACATGGGAAAAAGGCACCTTGCAGGGTGGGGGTAGGAGAATAATGATGCTCTAGAGAGTTGAGGCAAGATCATGAATACATCACCAACACATGCTAGGCATGTTGACGTACATCAATACAAAATGCAACAACTCACTACAGTGGTTCAACAAGTGAAACTTGTACACAAACAAACAGCATCAACATTTTATGAAACAATGCAAGGATGCCTTAGGTGTGCAGATCTGGATTTCACAACCACCAGACCACTGCACAACAAGAAGCACCATTACAAGATCCAAACCTGCACAAATTTGTATAGAAATTTTCCAACCCTCACCCTCCTCCACCTTACCTGTCATCCTTGACCCCCCACTTTCTGCCCCAACCTTCCCCTAACTCCTCCATCTCCCAACCACCTCTCCAAAACCCATGCCAGGTCAACTACCCACAACCATCCTCACCATCCTTCTCTAACTATTCTTGCTCATTTTTACACCACACATGCTTCAATGTTGCCAAACCCCTCTTCACCATCCCCATCATCTCAACCTGACATTGCCTTTACCAGTTTCACTATCCCTCCTTTTCCCTTGGCCACCACTCCTCCTCTGCCCCCTCCCAGAATCTCCCACACTCCTTCTTTGGCCACCACTCCTCCTCTGCCCTCTCCCACCATCAGCCACATTCTTCCTTCTCCTTTGGTTACCACTCCTCCTCTGCCCCCTCCCACAATCATACACACCCACACTCATCCTTCTCCTAGGGACATGACAATATTGTACCAATATGTTTTTCCTCTGATCCACCCTTCTCTGCTAGACCCTTCACCAGCTTTCCTTCTTCTGCAGGACCATCCACTGGCCAACCCTTTTCTACTAACCCTCCCCCGGCCCACACTGTTTCACAAAAAAATCCTTTTTTGGTTTGTGTGACTAAACCTCCCTTTCACACATTTACCTGACATGTGTATGTTGTCTCATGTTAACTCAAGAGGAAAAGGAGTTAGTGGGGTTTATTTACTAATAGAGTTTTACTGTTTTAAAGTAAATTTTTACTTAGCGAGGTACATTTTGTGAACACTAACGTAGCAACAATTACACAATTGAACAATTGTGTTCAATGAAAGGTTAACAAACAGAAATTAGTTTTAGCATTGAAGTCCGCACAAATTAACCTCATTCACTGAGCTAATGGTGGCTTGAGCAGATTTTTGTGCTAATGTTGATCAGTACAGGACTGATTTAAGTGAATGCAAACTTTTTTTCCAAATGAATTCACTAACATGAAAAATCACTTTCCTAAGTAAACATGGTAGTAAAGCACTACCAACAGGGCTGTAATTAGAATTAATGGTACCCATTAGAATTGTGATTGTGCCGCCAAGTGACCTATCTGTAGCATCTGGCAGAGTCAATTGGGACAATAGTGAAACCAGACAGGAGATATTTTCACTCTATCCTAAACTACCAAAAGAATATTCGGGTTTTACATACTGTATATGTTAGCATAAAGACTGAATAAACCAAGAATAAGTAGAAAAGCTGTCAATATATTCTCTAAACTATTCAGGGTTATCGTTGGGGATAGAGGTTACTAAAGAAGAGCAGCAATGCAGGGAATCATCTTGAAAAATGAAACTTGAGAAAAGAAAAAGGTCAAAATACAAGAGATGTGTTGGCTGCTATGGCTGTAGTTACGCCACTGGGTGAAAATTGAAAAACAATTTATTAAAAGAGTGGAGCCTTTTCAAGAGAGATATTATTGTAGTAGAGTATTGTGACTTGTCAAAAGGATTTTTCACTTGGTGAATGTAGGAAACTGTGTAAATTTAGAAGCCTCAAGCATGTGCACAAACAAGTTTGATAACATTACTTGAACTTGCACATGATTAGATGATCTGAGACTGCACAACATCACCTCATTTACTAAGCTAAGTGCAAATGCACTTCACTGCACGCCATGAACATGCTCTCACTGCACGCCATGAACATGCTCTACTTGTGTTGTTGTTGAAGTGAAATATGTAGTTATATTTGATTAATATAAAACACTGTCAGGTTCTTCTCTGATTTTAAGTTGTCTGTTATGCTGCCAACAAATACAAAAACAGAAACAGACTTCCATTGTCCTTTTTAATTAATCTAGGAAATGCACATGTACTCTGTTGAATAGGCAAAGTGTGAGTTGCTGATGAAGATTGTAGAATAAGACTTTTGCAATGTAACTGATACTAAACTGCAGAAATTCCCTGATTACAAACAGCTTCTTCTCTATTCAATCAACAACACATTGCTCAACAATTGCTTGCTTAGTTTTTTTTCTATACAGTACGTGGGGTGTACTCACCATTTTCCAAAACTATACTAGAAATGCTAGTGTCACACAAATATCCAGGCTGGAGTAACATAACATGAATCACAATGCCTTTTTTTTAAATTTACTATTGTTAGGCACATTCACTGCAAGCTCTGAATTGCTCAGGTCTCTTTGCTGAATTGCTCATCCCTTGTTAGAAGACAAGTAAATGGAGTGAACTATAGGCTAAGGTCCATTTTTAAAAGACAAAGTTAAAGCATGCAGAACATGACAAAAAAGAACTGAACCATAAACTCCAATTACAACATTTATATTTTAATGTATCATCACATACTAGAAAAGCAACAAATGTATTGTGGATTAAAGAATAAAAGTGATTATAGAGTGAAAGTATATTTAAAGCAAAAACATGTCCTTTTTAATTTAGAGTATGCAATAGTTTAAACCCCTGTCAGGTTTTGTTTTTGCCGTCTATGTCCCATCCAAGAGATTTCCTATCACTTCCTGTTTTGTAGACATATCAGGAAGTAAGAAGAAAGTAATGTAAATCCCAAGTGTCTTCATTGGAAGATTTCCCCTCTATTCCGATTCTGGTGATAACTCTTTTTTTTCTTCACCTACAGTCCCAGTGACAATTGCCACCAGGACAATTAAAGATAGTGAATTTCCCTAGCAGGGACATATACAGCAAAAAAACAAAACCTTACCACCTAATCCACTCTATCCAAAACTAAAAACAGTTTAGCATTTAGAAATACTTTAAGTCAAATATTAAGCACAATTATGGCAACAATGTACAGATTACAATGTTCACTGCATGCAATACTGATCCTGTCAATGCCAGGACAAAAAAAGACAAAAATACAATTAAACAATTTATTAAATGCATTTAGTATTTCCTAATTTATCACAGTGCATTATTGGCTAACTTTTGAATGGCTATTGGATTATGTAAAAGAACAGTGTATGCTTCACCAAAAAAGAAAAAAAAAGATGAGAATTGAATCATCTGGCAGAAAGGACTTTTTTTAAATTCTACATACAAAGCTGGGTAATGTCTTTACAAAAAGAAAAAATATTTCTTTTATGTAGCCTGTGCTCTTGGCTACCCTCTAGATGTCAGATAAATTGAGCACATTACGATGTCCTGCAGAGATAAATGGAACATTTTTGTATGGAAGAACAATGATTCTCTGTTTCATAAAACCCACAGTTCAGCAAGCAGGATGTAAGTATTAGCTATTTAGGGACGATGCATGCAAATATGGAACATATAAAGTAAAAAAATCTATGACTTTGTATTAGACCATTTGGGATAATCATGTCAGTGCTGCCATGTTAGTGCTGTAAACTGATAAAACGCAATTTGTTTTTAATAATAATTGAATAACGGTTTTCCTTTACCATTTGTATGATCATCACTTTCTGCATTCATCCTAGAGCCCATGGTCAAGAAAATGTTATGTTTATTATAATTTTTAGATTGTAAGCTCTCAAGGGCAAAATTTCCCTTACCATTTGGTCTTGATTTGTATTGTAAGTGTAATGTCCTCCTGTTATTGTTAAGCGCTTCATAAACTGTTGGCGCTATATAAATCCTGTATATTAATAATTGGTATTTTTATAGCACTGGCAATTTACACAGCACTTTACATAGTGCACATTCACTCAAGGATCTTAAAATCTAAGGTCCAATCTAAGGGCCAATTTACATTTCAGCATGTCTTTGGAGTGTGGGAGGAAACCCACACAAGCACATGGAGAACATGCAGAACTGATTTGGGATGTGATCCCGGGATCCGCAGTGCTGCATGGTAGAAGTGCTAAACCCTACACCACTGTGCTGCCCGTGCAAGAATTTTCTTATATTCTGTACAATTTATATATTTTTAAGGTGTTTTTCACGGGGTATTCTTTTTTTGTACTATCAGAACGGGTTGAACAGGGGCTGTTTAAATTCTGTGCTGTGGGTTTCCAGGGTACAGATAACATTAAAATGTCTGTCAATGTTTACTTCATCATCACATTATAAGCTTAATAATTTATCTAAGTTACAGCATAAGATATTGCATTCAGCCGAGTCCCACCACTTCAGAGAGCTTTATTTAAATCAATGACCTATGATACTGGTTATCCACAGGGTACGTAAGGCTGTTGTATGCTCTTGATTTCAATAAAGCTCTTTGAAGCAGGGTTCAGCATGCAAACCATTTCTTGATGTTGTATTGCAGCTTGGCAAGAATGAGGTCTGTAGTTGTTCGCCAATTCAACAACAGTAAATGAGTTAAATAAATTACAGTACAGTATAGTATAGCAGTCTGTGCAGTTCTTATTGTTTTAAAACACCATAACATTTGCTTAAATCCATGCAGAGAAGTGCGTAGATGGGATTAATGCAAATCATGGTATAGCAAAATGATTCAAAGTCATCACCAGCCATCATCATCATCAGCATTACCACCAGCATTATAATTTGCAGACCACATAATTGTGCAGTAAGTAAGCTGGGTATATCAAACCTAGACAGCTTAGATATATAATCCCTCTAGACTATTCCGTGTTTGCCTTGGGCATCTTCTCAGCTTGATATACTGCACCTGATGCAGCTCCAGTGAGGCCTCCCAGAGGACATCTGTATACGATTCCCAAATGAATATAAACTGGAACCATTTAATTTTTAATAATCTTTGTCTTTACTGCTCTGTGGTGGGAAAGTGTGAGCTCAGTTTGGTTGGCAAGCTTTTCAGTTTACTGATCGATTTATGTCCAGAGGTAAATAGTAAGTAATACATTTAAAGACGTGACAGCACAATATGAAATATTGAACCAATCTAATTTGTTGTCCCATCAGCAACACCTGTATCACATTTTTTTAAATTTAAAATGTGTATACATTCATTTACAGTATATAACAAAGATATTACAGACTGTGCATCTATAATTTGAGTCTTACTGGTGTTTCAACTTAAAAACTAAGTTAACAAGGATTATTTTCCTAACTTTACTTTCAGGCAAGATCAAATATATTGACTTTATTTTTAGTGGTCTGATCTCCTTCATTCAGTGCTTCAAGTGTGCTCAGTGCTTCTTGCCCATACTTTCTTTCTTCCAGGTTTCTTTGTCACTTAATAGTAATATCACTACATGGCTCCACACTAAAGGTCTCCCCGTACAATATTTAACCCTTTCCTGGGTGCTGACCCACTATTCATTCCAGCCTGATCTATCCACAGCATGAGAAACAAGTGAGCCACGTACTCCAGCCACAATTGGGACTGAGGAGAACCCAGCACAGCATGTGAAAAACTAAAACACATCAGTAGGGAGTCCTCTGGGAGGAGTTTCAGAGCTTTAAGGCTGGCTTGAATTATTTCATGGACATTTTGCCATGTCTACTTAAACAATTGTAACACTTATATTAGAATGGCGCTGGTATGTTTTAATATTATATTTCTATTTCACACATATTCATATGAAATATGACTATTATTATGTAACTATTGTCCTTAGTGATTTTTTAAAGGCTGCTTTCAGCCAAGACACATTTTTCTTTTTTTAGATAGGGATGGACAGTAATCACCATTTTTTGATATTTCTTTTACTTGCAGATAATTTGATGGTGTCATCCAAAATTGTAAGTGTGTGGAAGCCTCAGGGGCAAAAATAGCAATAAAAATATTTAATAGTAGAGTTGGGAAGAGTTAGAATCTCTGTATAGCTATTATTGCTCTTAGTAGTCCCAAAAGACACTAACCCCTCACTATCTCACCTGCTAATGAGTGTCATGCAGAACTGGAAATATGAAAAAATCTCAATATGAGCACAGACAGGACTGAAAACTTAAGTTTGTTTTAAAAAGATAGTGTGAAAGGAACACAAAGATTCTACCTGTCTCTTATCTGGGAACAAACCATATCATTATTTTTCTTTTGTTCTGGTCTCCTTCAGGGACTCAAAAGCAAGTTAAACTCATTAGGAGGATTTATAATCTTGCAGTTATATTTATCCTACCATCATTTTTTTGTATTTTCTCTTTTCTTGATAATTAAAACATAATTTGAAATAAATGCATCCACAACATGCTAGCATCAAATGAAAACATGTATCTGGCAAATGAAAAAAAGCATTTTTTTTAGGATAGAATACAAAACCCACAAAGTTAGTATGGAACAGATATACTGCCACAAACTTGTTCTGATTATTAAGAGGGTTATTCAGTATTGAGCCAAAGGATCCAGCCGTAGCTTCGGCTGATCCTTTGGCTCACTTTGGCCACCTGAGCCCTTCAGTTCAATGGAACCGAAGGGATGCTGTACAGGCTATTTACTATAGCCTGCACAGTGGCCGAAGGCAGCCGAGTGGCTCAGCCGAGCTGAACCCATATGCTTCGGCTCGACTGAGCCGTAGTGACAAATGAAGCGCGGAGAAAGGTTGACCGAAGCCGACTGATCTCCACGCAAATGACAGCTGGGCGGAGCCAGCTGTGATCTCACGGCTGGCTCCGCCCAGTTGTAATGACAGATCAGCAATTTATACATGTATTTTCATCATTTGCTACTGATTCTCTTATCCATTTCACATGATATAATTACACTTCTTTGCAAAGGTACTTGCATATACAGTATCCAACCCATTTGCAAAACATGCAATTTCTAAAAACTTTACATTTATATATTTTACTTTATATAATAATGAAACATACCTGCATACCAGGATAGCACTACAGAAGGGTACTTTTAAGCTTCAAATGCTAAAAAACATGAATGAGCACCCAGATGTTTATTTATAGTTTCCCTTTAATAATGGTTTGCTGGGTGATTTTTTTTAACTTTACTGATTCAGTTGACTTCAATTCAATATACCCTTTCCCAAGCTTGTATGAGATCTATTATGTTTCCTGTAAAAGACCAAACACTTGCTTTTGAAAATGTCATCAGTGTGGTGATCATGGAACTGCAACGGCTATTTATTGTAATGGTTTATGTTGTCTTTTTTAAGCATTTGGACTAGAGCGATCTTTTATTACAACTGATATAGATTTTCAGTTGAACAACAGCTGCTAAGCACTTTCTCTTTGCCACACTCGCTACATGGGACAATATAGACTTCTATTTGCTATATTACTTTTATACTTATTATTTTATACCTGCCACATTCTGACAGAGAACTGTAATATGTTATTGATTTTTCCTTTGATATGTCATGTTAAAAGAGCAGTTACAGAAACTCGCCCTCAGCGTAGTATAGCATTACTAAAAACAGATTATCAGAACTACATTTTCTTCAGATTTATCACACTTCTACCACAGTCTTCAGCAAAAGTTTGTGCACCAATGTTATTGCCGAATGTGGTCAATAATTTTGAAAAATTGCTTTAGACCGGTACGTTTATAGAACTTTTAGGGTTATAATAAACTGAGATTGAAGTTTGGGTTAATTCTCAAGAATGATGGACTAGTAAATTGGTTTTGAACAAGTGATCAGGTTATACTTCAGCAGAACTCTGGGTGACATTTATAAACTAGTGCAGTTTAAAAGCAGCAATTTCTGCATGTTGTTTATTTTTTTTTTATGAAGTGGCTATTATTTATAATACAGAGGTGTGTACTTCTTTTTAGTTGAACAGGAAATATCAGAACTGTATTTTGTAAAGTGAAGAAATTGCCAATTTCAAATAATAATTGTGTGTTTATATCTTTGTATATAGGTTTAGCAGCTGGTGTGTATGTGTATTTGATGCTGAAACTTTAAGCAGACCTTTGATTACTTTGTACTTAATTGGTCTTCACTCTTTTCTCCTCATTATTGAATCAGACCAAGAATAGATTAAAAACACAACTCAAGGAATCAATTCAAGTTCATGTAGTTATTGAGTAGAGGGTGATAGCTCATCCTGGCTTTACTCAGTTGTTGGTAGGGATGAGGGTCCGGTTCACTGCTACCATGGGATCTAGGCAATAGTGTAATTGTATTGCATACTCCACTAGTAGATAGAAGAGAAAAACAGTGGAATGTGCACACAGTTTATATACTGTATATGTATGAATATGATATGAAAAATATGAATAATAATATGAATATATATA
>NW_017306535.1:1162563-1174258 GCF_000935625.1 Nanorana parkeri
ATATATTCATATATATTCATATTTGCCTAGATAATTATATCTTCAAGCAGACCTGTAAAAATGTTGCTGTAGAAAGAAATCTGGATCTTCAACACTTATAAAGAAAAACACAATCTGACTTGCATACTAGGGCCCTAGTTTACTGAAAGCATAAAATCTATGCTATTGATCTCTTAGTTGATGCTACAAAGTGGCTTAATGGGATTTATTTACAAATTTACTAAACTCAAGTGCAGATCCAAATAAGTAGGAAAGCCATTTAATAGCAATTAAATTAGAATTAGAATAAAGCAATTAGAGAAGCTGAAGAAGGGCGGGAGGAGGATCTCTTCAAGTACAATGTTTATAAAATGGAAAGCTCTTGGATTATTATTATTATTGTTGTTATTATTCAGGATTTATATAGCACTAACAGTTTGCACAGCGCTTTACAATATAAGGAAGACATTACAGTTACAATATAAATCAAAACAAGATGGTAAGAAGGGCCTTGCTCATGAGAGCTTACAGTCTAAAAAGAAGGGGCAAGTGATACAAGAGGTGGTAGCTGTGTGGGGATAAATTGTTTGGCAAAGTGAAAGTTCAGTGGTTAGGTTGAGGCAGGATAGGCTTCCCTCAATAGTTGAGTCTTCAGGGATTGCCTAAAGGCAGACAGAGTTGGAGATAGCCAGACAGGTTGGGGTAAGAAGTCCCAAAGAATGGGAAAGACACTAGAGAAGTCCTGGAGGACTGGGAGGAGTTTACGAGTGAGCTAGAGAGCAGGAGGTTTTGGGAGGAGCAGAGGGGACAGCTAGGGTGATACTTTAAATTGAGGCTGGAGATATAGCCGTGGGTAGAGTTTTGGATGATTTTGTAAGTGTTTGTTAATATTTGTAATGTTTTCCTTTGTGTGATTTGAAGCCAAGGGGGGATAGCCTGTGTATAGGTAGGCCAATGAGGGAGTTGCAATAGAGTGGGTAATGGTTAGAACCTCTGTCATGTTTTTGCTGTATTCCAGTAAAATGTTTATCATTATTATTATTATTATTATTATTATACAGGATTTATATAGCGCCAACAGTTTGCACAGCGCTTTACAATATAAGAAATACATTATCATGTTTAATTGTTACTTACATCTCTGATGAGGGTATTTCTCCTTACTTCCTCTCCCAGTGATAGATGAAAGGAGAAGAATGAAATGAAAAAAAAATGTTTAGCTTCAAGTGGATTTTAAAGTTGCATTTTATGTACAGAAAGGTAAGCTTAATATTACAGAAAGAATGGAAGTATTCAAGGTATATTTACACATTTGCATTCAAATTTCAGAAAACCCCTTTATGTGTTTAATATGTGTTCCCATTCACACAGCATACCTAAAAATAATAAAAAAAATGTGTTTTAACTTTTTAGTTGTTTCTTTGGCGCAGGCCTTTGGGCAGACTGCAAGCAATTTTCAGAAAAGCCTTAACCCTTTGTTAGGATAGACAGTGTTCAAATCTAGTTTACAACCAATAATGAGATCTGCCAGCACAATACAGGCAGACTTAAATATGGTAAACATTAACTCCACAGCCTACTCCTTAACAATACAGGCAAAGCTAGGTAGAATGTTACACAAATAACAAAGTCCAAATCCCATTCGCACTGCCAAGGTCTCAAAACCACAAGGTTTATGTGGTGCCCAGGTGACCACACGGATGGCACAGTGCAAAACACTAATAGTAAATAAAAGTAATTCACCGGCACACACTTGAAGGGTTTTTTAAGTATTGACATGTTTATTCAATACCCAATGTCACATACTGTCATACGGTGCTAACGTTTCGGGTCCGCACAGGGTTACTTCACCTGTCGCTCTGATGAAGGATCCCTGTGCGGATCCGAAACGTTAACACCGTATCACAGTATATGACATTAGGTATTAAATAAACATATCAATACTTAAAAAACCCTTCAAGTGTGTGGCGGTGAATTACTTTTATTTACTGTTACACAAATAGTGAAAGTGAGGACAGCGACGATTCTGCGACCAAGCTCAGTGATGTGCGAACTTATGAGCCGCGTACAGCATAGGATGCCGCGGGATCGCAGGGACAAGGTGAGTGTCAGTTTTGTCTGCAGCCCCGAGTCTGGCTCGGGGTTACCGCTCCTAGCATTGAAAATTCACCCCGAGTCAGACTCGGGAATACCGCCAGGGAGGTTAAAGGGATACCCTGATGTGAATAAGCCCCCTGCCCACACCCCCACAACCAGGGCTTGTGGGGAAGAGGCCCTTGTCCCCATCAGCACGGGGACAAGGTGCTTTTCCAGGGACGACCCTGGAAAAGCACCCTCCCAGTGCCGAGGGCATGTGGCCTGGTGTGGGAGGGAGGGGGGACCCCACGTTTCTTTACCTCCATTTTAGGGGGCAGAGTTTCTCCTTTAAATTCCTACCAGACTTTAAGGGCCTGGTATGACTTTGAGGGGAAACCCAACACACTTTTTTTATTTTAATTTTTTACACGGGGTCCCTCCTAAATATTCCTACCAGACCTTAAGGGTCTGGTATGACTTCTGGGGGGAACCCCACGCTTTAAAAAAAAATTGGTCCCTCCTAACATTCCTTCCAGACCTAAAGGATCTGGTATTGTTTGGGAGGGTGAACTGCACGGTTAAAAAAAAGAGAATTGTCATTTTGTGGCCCCACCCTCTACAGGCCATGTGCAGGAAATTACAGGTGGGGGCAGATACAAAAGACCGGTCACCCTGCACAAGGAGAGAGCAGCAGTGACTGGTCTTTATTACAGGAAGCTCCCGCACAGAGGTAATGCTTCACAGTGGATTACTCCACAGATTTGGGAAAAATATACAAAGTTCATCAAGATTCCATTAAGAATGCATATGCCTCTTGTATTTAGAACATATTTGCTTATCCCTGAGTTGAGCTTCAACTCAGGGGAAGTTTCTCCTAAATGTAGAAAATGAGGTGAAGTTCTTCTGTCTTCCATGACCCGAACATGCATTTTTTTTAAACTTTCCTCGCACATGATTGGGTACTTATTGCAAAGTAAAATTTCACCTCATTCCCCAAGCTAAAGCAAAGTGCAAATTCCCTTGCAAGGTGAACATCCTATTTGTCTTTAGTAAATTCACCCCAATGGCTCAACAGGAAATTAACCTCTTCTGTAGATGAAAGATTAATTTGGCTCATAATAGGGTTCAGAAATATTCCGCAAAAACTTCAAATCTGCATTACCAGTTTGATCTACTCTATCAGTATATATGTTAATGATATTGTATTTGAGTGCTTGGAATAAATTAGTTGTCTAGTATAATGTGTAAAATTTGCCTTAAGGGAGAAATATGGGCCAACCTTTTTTGCTTGTAGCTCTCTTCAGGGTCACCGCATGACATATACTGTGTCCCAAAACTCAGCATATAGTGGGCTATTAACCCGCTATATGCTGAGCGTGCAGGGCTGCTCCACAGCCGGGATGGATCCCGACAATACTGTTGAGATCCACCCTGTTGGCTTATTGACAGCTGGCTCTGCCTCTGTAGAGACAGAGCCAGCTGTGCCCGCCCCCTTCCCCCGTCCGTTCCTCCAGTCAGCACTAGAGAAATGAAGAGGGGAAGGGAATCCCTGCAGTGAGTGGTGATTGACAGTCAATGCTCTCTGCGGGGAGAGAATCGGGAAGTCAGCGATCGGTGTGTGTTCGCTGACTTCCCGATAAATAGAGCAGATCTGTGAAAGTTTCTTCGTCACAGGTCAGCTTGAATTATGGGGATGAGTGTTTTTCACTCACCCCATAATTCTCCTTTAATGCATATTTGTGGTCATATGTCAAATCTCATTGACGAATACGTTAATAAAGCACAAGTGCAATAAAGTAGTTTTACTATCCACAGATAAGGGACAGTTGGTGCCAACTTGACAAAACTGTGCATGCTATTGAGAGTTTCAGCCCCCAGTTGCCCACTTACATCTCCCGCAAAGATCAGGCTGTGTGTAGGCACCTTCAGCCTCTTGAAGGAAAAATAAGTGTGTTATGCAGGCAGCTGCACTGGTAGATATTAATTCTTAGTGGCAGCTTGCCTTGAGGTAGATCTCAAGCGGAGTCTTTTATAGGCTCTACTTCTGGTGTGCTCTGTGACAGTCAGATGATTAATATACAATATCACAACCCTAATATTATTTTATTGCCCCTCCGACAAGTTTGTGACATTTTTCAGGGAATGTTTTATGAAGGTTCTCTCAATCGTATTTCCATATTCGAAGGTTAATGGTAGCAGCTTGTGTTAATCATTGTTTCTTTGCAGCCTGTCTGTCATTCCCTGCCTTCTCAAAGCAGTCCGTAATTTTTATGTTACATTGATGGGTTTTAAATGTGGTGTTCTTAAGCCTATGGCTAAGACAATCATTTCAGAAATGTACAAATGGAAACAATGGGAAATTTGGGCAGCAGTGAAACATTCACTAGATATCACAGTGGTTGATTACTTGTCACGTTTATTGCCTTTTATTAGACAGTAAATGTACAAAAGGGTGGAGAGCAGGCCGCTGAAACTCATAGCAAGTGAGTAATGGGTGCAGAAAGTCTTTACAACTTTGAATATTATATAAGCACTTAAACCAAAGCAATACGAAACAGTAAAAAGACAAATAAAATATGAGTGACTGCAGGCTTTGATGTAGAAAATAAGGAGAGACTGTTGGTGACTTATATACTTGTTCTAACTTGCACAAAACAGCAGAACTCTCCGCAGATGGTAGTAACTAACAGACACAAGTTTGAAACATTTTTTTTCCTGTCCAAGTTTTTCTCAATTTTTATCATCTCAGCAAGAATTTTGCAGCAAAGAATACGTTTAGTCACCACAAATAATGGGTTTGCTGGGGACTTGATAATCACAGAGTTTAATCACAACCTGTGCTTTCTGTAAGGCAAATTACTGCAATAAAAACATGTTTTAATTATCATGCCTGGCACTGTGTTATTTATTATACCATCTCCATTTCACTTAAAAAGTCACAGTGTGAGACAGGCTACTAAACTTTGATCAATTAGTAATGGAGGTTGTCCTCACATCAGAGTCCAGATAATAGTTGTATAGACAGACTGACAGAGAGACTGATACATAAATGGAAGCAAGAGAAGAGGTTAGGGAATTATTTGGTATTATAAAGGTATTTGAATTTAGATGAATTAAAAAACTCTAAATTTTAAATAGTATATGTTGTGTAGATGACATTGAATTATACTTAGACTTATATTTTCTGTGGCTATGCATGCAGTGTGTTAGTCAAAGTATTCAAATCATAATAAAACATTCTTTGAATTAGAGAGCAGGTAACTGCAATTCAGTCAATAAAAGCACTTGCACTGCAATCTTTGTTGTTGCAGGAAAGAAGTTGATATTACTCTGGATGATTTCCTGAATTATTGATAACCTAAGTGTCCAGTACATAACTACAGGGGATGTAGAGTGCACAACTATAACAAGAGCCATGAGGCCATAATCACTATTGCCCATAGTCACTAGTCTCTGTTACTGCTTATTTGACAGCTATGGTCACACTATTTTTTTTAATCTACAGAGAATAAACAATGTTTCTATTTTATTTACATTTATTTACCATTGTTATTTCTAGAAGCCTTCAAGGGCCTGCAGAAGACAAGTAAACAATGGAGTCAAACTTTATTTTCTAAAAGCTTGAAGGCAAAACTCCAAAAGAGGAGAAACAAGTGAGGAAAAAGTCCCAGGTGAGAACCGATTGAGTGTAGTAGTTTAGATAAGATATATTTGAAGTAGGTGTCTGTGGAATAGTTGACCAGTGCTCATGTAGGGATGGTTGCGGGATGTCCCGTTAGGGATACTGGGCAACCAGATGATGTAAGCATGCAGGGAATATTTCTGTCCCCTAACAGAGATTGCACTTGTTGCTCATCTAAGTTTGTGTCTGTCTGATTATACTCAATGTCTATTGGGGTGGTTCAAAGCTTTGTAGCTGGGAGGGTCCGATATGTTGTAGAAGCAGTAAGGAAAGAATACCCCAAAAATGTTAAAGTAGCAGAGGAGCCTGAAGTAAGACAAATAGCATCTGGGTATTTCTTCCATCAGGATTTTATTGAATGATCTATAGATATATAAAAGCGATGGTGTTTTATATCTCTATATACAGTATCATCCAATAAAAGCTCCTAATTGAAGAAATATCCAGATGCCATTAGTCTTACTTCAGGCTCGTCTGACACTTTAACAATCTTTAAATAAACCTGTGACCAGTTTTTAGACATTAGTATTTAGGTGTAAATA
The DNA here is from genome assembly GCF_000935625.1 of Nanorana parkeri. NCBI lineage: Eukaryota > Metazoa > Chordata > Amphibia > Anura > Dicroglossidae > Nanorana > Nanorana parkeri. The sequence continues at coordinate 1,168,843 of NW_017306535.1, forward strand.
TTTACACATTTAAGAGTAAGTGTTTACATGTTCATAACAAACTTGAAAACACGTCCTCAATGGCCTGTTTAGCAAAGGCACTGTGGAGGAATGTATCCTCAAAGTCATTAACTCTCAGCATCTCAGCTATTCCCACACCCCAGAGCATCTGCATGAACTTTATACCCTATACTTGCTTATACTTTACCACTGTGTACATTTCCAGCAACTATCTTGAAGGTGAACTGTCCCTCAGTATTGCTTTTCTTCTCTTCCTACAGTCTCTTTCCTTGTGTTTTAATTTTTTTTGCTAGCTCTGCAATTTTTATGCCTGTTATATCTGGTTTTAGACCCCTGCAATATCATATGATCCCCACATATAGGGATCTTTTTTTTGTACTCTTTCCACTAAAATATGTTTGTTAATTTTCTGTGCTTAGCTTAAATTAAGTGTTAGTGAATAAGTGTTTACATATTCATAATACATTTTCAAATACCCTTGGTCTTTAAGGGTACTTGACACCAGCTCTCGTAGATCACATTATACTGTATATATTTATTTTATTTTCAGAGGTTCTTAGTACACATTAATATACACTCTTGGTATACGTTCTAATACAAATAGTAATCTACTATTTGTCTTGGAATAAATAAATTTCTTGTTATGTAACTATGGCAGTTTTCAACTGAATCCTTCTGCAGTCTAAGAGCTCTAAACATACTACAATGAGGTGAAGCAGCCTCTGGAACTTCAGCAGTACAGGGCATTATTAACAGCAGGTTAGGACTGTCCTGCCTTTGGGGTCTGGAGGAAACTCAATTGTGATATCATACACATGACTAGAAGCTATTACTACTGACAACAGGTGTGGCAGTACGGTGCAACAAGACCATGCAGGGTCAAAACATGTTATTAACTGCTTTTCACGTTTTGCTGAGATTTTTTTAGTAGACTGAAATAATTGTGAAAATGTCAACACATGAAAATGTGCTGATTGTTCTGCTTAGCTAAACCCTTTGTGGATAAAGAGTGCTGATTGTGCACTCCAAGAGTTTTGTCACTGGAACCTGAGATAAGAGTGAACTTACTTTTCCTTGCAATTCCATTGACAAACAACTTTTATTTGTAATGCTCTAGTACAGGGGCGAACTTACAGCCTGTGCAGTGGGGCCAAAGGCGCTTTTGGGGCCCACTGAGGTCCGTCCCGGGGATTGTAGGCAGAGAGGTACTGAGCGGGGCCTCTTAAAAATGGCTGCCGCAGTGGTGATCACTCTTCTCATTGAGAGGAGAGAGCCGAGAAGAGTGATTGCCGCTCTCGATCACTGAAGCGGGCACATGGTAGTTACAGCTGAACAGATTCTTCTCCTCCTTGGCCGCTGCAGCCACAGAGCTCGTGCTGCTCGGCGGCCACCTGCAGCTTCCTCCTCCCACTTCAGCTGCTATAGGAGGAAGACTGCAGCATCACTATTGGCTGGGGACTACAGGAGAGCAGGACCTGGCTGGGGAGAAGACACCAGGAGTCTGCTGGGGGCTTCAACTTAGTAAATGCAGGAAACATGGCTGCACCCCCCTCCACCACCACCTGAAGAGAATGAGGGCAGAGCACCTGAATCACATCTGTGTGCACTGTAAGTTTGTGTTCTTTCTGTGTCACATCTGCTGACCTCTGCACTGTGCATCACACCCTGACCTCTGCACTGTGCGTCACACCCTGACCTCTGCACTGTGCGTAACACCGCTGAGCTCTGTACTCTGCTTCACACCACTGAGCTCTGTACTCTGCTTCACACCGCAGCCCACTGTGGTACACCACTGACCTCTATATTCTGCATTAACCCCAGATCTCTGCACTCGGCGTTACACTGCTGACCTCTGCACTCTGCGTTACACCACTGACTTCTGTACTCTTCCTTACAACTGACCTCTGCAGCTCGGAAATAACATTTTCCAAATTAATTCAGCTGCATTAGGTCCTGCACAGTAGCCTTCTGTGGAACCACCCGGCAACTGCTTACTGCGATTTTGCCGCCCACACATCTCCCCCTCCTGAGACCCACTGTACCCCTCCTGAGGCCCTCCGCACCCCTTCTGAGAGCTTCCGCACAAGACATCAGGCCAGCATTCCAGAGCAGAGAGGCAGAACAGAGTATGTACCAAATTCATATACTATTGTTCTGCATTGCTTTATAATGTATTGCTGGGATTTGTAGTCCTCTACGGATGATGGCATTCTGCATTAGAGTGTAAGCTCCTCTGTACAGAGACTGATGTTACTGGCTCAGTGTTATCTGTACAGTACAGCGGTATATGTCAGAGCTATATGAATGTAAAATAATAGTTTGTGACTATGGGGGGACATTAGAGTATAAGCTCCTTTAGTGCAGAGAGAGCTTGAGGGGGGGGGGTTAAGGGGACAGTGAGATCCAATTACGGCACCCCCCTTGGGAGCATGAAGGGGGGGCGAGAAAACATTTTGCACCAGGGCCCTTCGTTCCTTAGGTCCAGCACTGCTCTAGTAACTGAGGTTCCTTGACCCATGTATTATCTGTTTAATGATGTAAGATGCAAAATTTGAATTGTAAACTGTAGTGCCTATAGAAACCAATCAGAATCAATAGTTTTGCTTGGTCTCTCTTTATTAAATCAAATTTTAATAATTTGGTATTTTTGCTTCCATTGGGAAAAACATTTTAGTTTGATGAACTCAGTTCCCAAAGAAGTAAAATTCAAATATTGATTAAAGCAAATATACCCGTGTGTATGACATCTTCTACACAAGTACAGCAGGAGGAAATGAAAACAACCTTATTAACATGGCTTTTCATCATCTTAAAATTAACTGTATGTTTGTTCTGTTTGTTGTTCTTGAGATTATACTTAAAAATGTATAAATAGCAATACAAATATAGACATTTTCAGACTAGTTCTCTGAACATTCCTCCTACAGTTTCAACCTAGGCTCCCATGAAACAATTAAGTTGTAATTAAATAGCTGTTTTCCAAATCCTGTGGAAAAAAGTCTAATTATGAAGCATTAAAGTTGTATTATTTAGCTGTACTTTATACACCTTGGGTAAAACTTACTAACAATATCCAGGGTATGACGAACTTTCTCTAAGTGTTAGCCAAACTGAAAATCCTAACTGTCTTAGTAAAAATATACAAGCATTCATACAGTATATATGCGTGCATGCATGTACTTGTAGATGTATGCACATACGTATATGCACTTGTGATAGTCTTTACCTCATATAGGGATTTTCCAGTTTTAAGCAAGATCTTATACTTTATTCCAATTTCAAATATATGAAAATAGATTGGACCACATAACCAGTGCCAGAAAGGACAACTAATATTTGACTGTGTTTCTGCATTCACCCTCCCCATTACCAATATTGACAACTGTAAATTTTTCATTGCTTTTAATTGCATGCATGATGTTGGATCACATATCCAAAGACGAAAAGCATCACAAGGAAATCAGAAGGTACAATTGCAAGTTTTAAAACACCCCCATTTTTCCAGTTTTTATTTACATTTATGCATTTTAATGTCTCAATGCACTCTGAAAATTAAGCATAGAACAAATAAACAATTGGACATTCTTTCTACAACGGAAACCAAATATTGTTGGCAAATAAAGTTCTACCCAACACTGTTGCAGAAGTTCCCACAAATGTGTTGCACTTGTAGGTTGCTTTGCTTTCACCCTTCTGTCCAATTTATCCCAAACAACTCGATGGGGCTTAAGTCTGGAGACTATGCAAGCCTACCGTTATGTTCTTTTTTTCTCAGATAGTTCTGACACAGCCTGGAGGTATGTTTTGGGTCATTACCTTGCTGTAGGGTGAACCCCTGACCAACTAGGTGTACACCAGAGGGTATTGCCTGGTGCTGCAAAATGCGGTGGTAGTAGTTTTGCTTCAGAGTGCCTCTCACTCTGTTCAAGTTGCCAACTCTGGATCCAGCAAAAGAGCCCCAGACCATCACACTTCCTCCTCACTGTTTTACAGTTGGTTACACATGCGGAGGAACCATCCTTTCGCCTACTTGACGGCATAAAAAACCCTACATGATGAACCAAAGATCTTAAATTTTGTTTCATCGGTCCATAAGACCTTCACCCAGTCTTCAGTAGTCCACTGGCGGTGCTTCATGGCCCAGGCAAGCCTCTTTTTCTTATTTTGACATCTTAGCAATGGCTTTGTTACTGCCAATCGACCTGTCAAATCTGCATCTCCCAGCCTCCTCTTCACAGTTGAGACTTGCTTACTCGATCAGTGTTAGCCTGTGCTTGAAGCTGTTGTCCTGTGAGCCACCTGTCACGCAAGCTGTTGACTCTAAGAAACTTGTTTTCTGATTCTGTTGTGGCTTTAGGTCTGCCAGACCTCTTCTTATCAGAGTTTCCCCGCAGTTTCCAAGTGCCTTTTGATGTTGTAGGAAACTGTACTCGCTGACACCTTGGCTTTCTTTGAAATTTCTCTAAAGGAAAGACCTATACTTTTAAGGTTTACAATGGTTCCGTCTGTCTTCCTTTGTTACTTTCCTTTTCTCTTCATTTTGAGAGCAATTTACTATTTCCTGCAGTACAATACTGTCCTTATATTGCTTTAGAGGGTGTAGTAACACAGTCTGTTCCAACACTGCCTCTATACAGACATAGGGCATGTGAGTAATCAACTAAAGTTGGGACACCTGTAGGAATTGTCAGCATAAACTTTCAAGGCTTAATTTACTTACATTGCTGCAGAACAACTGTACGTTATTAATCCATTACTTCTTCCCTGGAAAAAACCCTTTTGTGTAACTCTGAAATGTTTTGTTAACCTAACCTTCTTTTTTGCCATGTATACACAATTCTGCTCTGATCTCTTTTATGTCACCTACAGCCTAGACAAGGATGACATGGTCTTTGCTTATCAGATGCTTCGTGAGTGTCTGACACTATTAGAGATATTCAATAGGAGAAAAGAGGTTTAGCAGAAAACAGAGCTTTCTTACCTATTAAGTAAACACAGCTGCCCCATATACATACTGTTATCACACACTACACATAAACATAAGGTAAAACATTAACACAATTTGATAAGATTATTTACCTTTAGCCTTTTTCACACTCACATTTAAAAACATTACTATAGGTCCTCTTTAACCATTTCCTTGCTGGGCCCTGTTCTCCATTTTTCATCTCAGTTGGCAAGAACTTTTTAAAAATTTTACTTTTTTAAACATTTTTTACTTGCAGCTTTCAGAGTTTGCAAAATACCCCCCTAACCATAAATTTCCTGAAAGCACAGAATCAATCAAATAAAAAGATGGTGCTACTTACTTTGTAGGTCATGTGATAACTGCACATGTGTTTATCAAAACAATATTTTCAATAAAGGTACACTACATATTAGTAGCACACAAAAACACAACATAAGATATGACATT
>NW_017306535.1:1174271-1182768 GCF_000935625.1 Nanorana parkeri
TTATGGGAATAACATTTCTGTATATGTGGAGGTTGTATATGTTATTGTTAATGCTAACCATTTATTTATTTAACTTTTGTATTACTTATGTATTGTCACAAAGGGATGACAAGCCTCTGTGTGACATATATCTATTTTGTAAAATGATGCGCAAACTGTTGGCGCTATATAAATCATGTATATTATTAATATTAATAAAAATAGCCCTTATGTCAATGTAACTTAAAGGGTTAAAGGTTGTGTAGACATAGAACTAGAGAACACTAAAAAGTAAGCAAAAACACATCCACAGAAAACATTAGTGGTAAACATTATTTACTGTCTTAAAGCCCTAATAATATTTTACAGGGTGCTTGTTTATGCCACTGGTTCATACTGTAAGCAAATGAATGCACAAGTAAAAAAAATAATGTATTACATAGATGACATCCACAGACAAGGAAAACAAAAACCTTAATAGTTGAAAAAGGCCAAGAAAAACCTGCCAAGTGATGCTAACTTAATGTGTATGTAAACGTGAACAATTAACTTTTATTTGCCACCTTTTGGTTTGGTAAATATACAACTGAAAGCATTTTGTCATATTTGTTCATTAAATGCAATTTAAAAAAAAACTTAATTCCAGCAGAAGTCCAGTGAGCTTATGACTTGCTGTAATGAGCTGACAACGCAGTGCCTCTGCTGCACTGAAATTGCATAAAGTCTTATCAGCACTGCCCAGGCCCTGCTACAGCACTCCTCCACCACTTCCATGTTAAGGAAATGAGGATCAGAAGAGTTGTTCTGTAGTCATAACACACTTTCTGCCATGGCACTACAATGCTGTTTCGCAATAGATACAGTACACTGACTGAGTGTTGTTATCCTCGGACAGAAGGTGTGTTATTGACAAGATCACTAGGTGAAAATAAAGGGGAAAAAAGAAAGCTAATGCACCCACTATATCTAATGACTGGCAAGCTGCAGTATACAGTATAACATTTTCGGTTTTAGATCAGTAGGATCTCCAGGCAAAGTGTTAAATAGATAATTGAAATGCATGTTTACTGTTTTACCTTCCAAAGAATTTGTAATTTTGGCTAACCATTCTTGACAAATCAAGTCAGTAAAATATCTCATCCACTTATGGGTTAGTTACGTGGACAAAAGGTGATGATTGGCAGGATGAGAAGCGGTGATGGCTGAATTTGCTTTGATTTGATTTGAAGGTGTGCTAGGTAAAATTGTGACCTTGAATGCAAATTGTGACCTTAATGCAAACCCCATAGAAGTCAAAGGGAGGCCAATCTTGAAAATCAATTATTTTCCATTTGCAAGGGTAATAGGCAAGGAATTGTCAAACAAAGGGCATGGAGAGTTGTGCAGTGCCAGGGGAGAATGCGCACCAATGCAAAAAAATGAAATAATACTGTTCAGTGGGGAACAGCTTTTTTTAATAATGCTTAGGGGCAATATAACAAATACAAAATTCCTGTATACAACATGCTCGGTGGATGTCCTAAACCTGCATGTGAAGTGTGCACCTGTACGATGTATTCAATGTACTACAGCAAAAGTGACATTTTAGAAAGAAAAAAACTGCCACTAAATCAATTTCTCTGCCACATTTGTGTTTTGCTGCAAAAAAATGGCATTTTCAATTTAAAACAGGCCGACGAGCAACTGAATCATTTGGCCATGCATTTGCTCTTCCGCATTGATTGCTAGATCATTGGCAGCTACCTGCACCCTAGCAACTAAGAATGCTGTGCAGTCCCATCCACCTGTGTCCTAGCAACCAATGGGGAAGGACATATGCATGGTCCTATGCAGGAAGCTGTCCCATTTAGTGGTAGTAATACTACTGCCACTAAATGAAATACTACCTGGAGCAGCAAGAGGTTTGCTTCAGCGGGCGAACAGGCCATTAAGTTCACTCATTCAGCAAATGGCAAAAATCAGAGTTTGCAGAAAACCTTGCATTGCCACACACTACAACCCCTTTCCTAATGAGGAAGAAGAATAGTGACAAAGGAGGCTACATTTTTTAATCAGGAACTATAAGTTTTACCTACCCGGCTGTGAAGTGTTGAACAAATGTGCAAATTACTACATAATTGCATCAAATTACAAACCCATGCACAGGATAAAAAAAAATATGTTTTTCATTTGAGTATTTAGCTGCTTACCAGAACTTAAAAAAATCAAATTGGCCATTACTTTTCACTTTTCTAAGTTTTTTAAACTAATATATGGTGAACATTGATTGCATCCTATGGTTTGGATATGGTTTGATTTTCTTATTCTTATTGCTATGTTTAGCACTGTTTTTATCAGATCTGGCTTTAGAGTAAGTAAAGTTGCTAAAAATGTGGTAAGCCCCTTTAAGACACCTAACTTTATATTTGCATTTCTTAATGCATTATGGAAATACAACGTTTCCAAACGTTCCTTTCACACATTTTAGATAATTCATTTTCACGTTAAAAATTGTGTACCAAGAAACAAGCCTACAGCTATAACACTCCATTTTCATCCATAGCGACACTAACAAAAGGTTCCACTCCAAGATTTGTGGTCTTGTTCCTTCAAACATTCTGCCTTAGGAAGGGTTCCTTTATTTTATAGATCAAAAGCAAACATTGTTTTTCTATATGAAGTTCTGAGATCAAACCGCAACAGCTAATCAACACATATTTCCCATGAGCATTATTGCAATTAACTTTAAACAATAGCAATGACTTCTTATAATTACCTCTGTCTATACTGTGTTGAGCATGAACCTGTGAAATGATGCCTGGCAATATTCTGGATGATATGATCTTTCCAGAAAATCCCTTGTATACTTTTCTGTGTTCAGTGCCCTTTCAATAGGCTGAAGATGAGTATCTACAGTATATTAAAGTCCAGTATGTGTTCTGCGTGCTTATAGAGGCTAAAGCAGCACTCTGGAAATATAAGAAGTAAGGTGCTAAATTATGAATGAAAAGCGAACACAGTCTTTTCTCATTCTTGGCACTCTCATATGTTTTAAGTTATTCCAAGCTGCCACATCAAATAACAAACAAAAGGCATTGATTAACTTTTTCATTTGGATTTAAGACTTTTATAATCTACTTTAATGTAGATGCCAAACACTGACTGTGATATAATCAAACTACATAGTCAGTCTCATCTATTGCTATATAGAACAGCAGCAGTCTGCTAGCACATACACAGAGGTGAAGATGGCGGATGCCATTATTGGTGATGTAAAAATGATATTTAGCAACATGTACGGTATGAGACGTCATTAGCTGTATTAGTGCACAAACTGGGGATAAGGGGCTGTCAAGTATTTGCTGCACTTATACATTAAAGCAAACCTTAAAGTGTATTTCTACTTTTTACAGTCTAAATTGAGAACCCCCCACTATATGTTTGTTATGCATTCCCATTCGTATACCATACCTAAAAATAATTGAAAAATATATTTCTTACCTTTCAAGTTGTTTCTTTACAGCAGGTTTATTCAGTACCTAGTGCTCTATGGGCAGCTTCTATTCTTTAGAATAGCTTGCAATATTCAATTAGGGGACAGACTGAGGACCATTTTTTTTTAAAGTGAATTAGCATACAATGTACCTCCCAAGTATTAAGATCTTTAACCCTTTCTTAGGACAGACAGTGTACACATTTAGTTTCCAATTGATAAGGACACCTGTCAGTGCAGTACAGACAGGGTTAATTAATATGTTACATAGTATGAATATTAGAAAGAATATGGCACACCAACAAAATATAATTTCATATACATGTATGTGATTCTATTTTGTTTAATACAATTCTAGCCTGTCCATTTTTTAAATGATCAGTTCCTCAGAAATACCTGATGATCCTGCCAGTTTTCCTTCTTTCTACTTCCTTCTGATCAGACCAAGTATTGAAACAGATTTGTGCTGCCCGATCAGTTTGTGACTCTGTTCCTCCTCTTTTGAGATACAGGCATGCTTTGCTGTCAAACTGCAGCTGGAACTCATGTACTATCTTCTGGAATGCAGTGTGTGCATTCCATATACCACCCATCTGCATCTGAGGGCAAATCTTCCATTGGGGACACCTGTTCTGGTGATGACTGTCTAAAAGAACAACTTCCTGTACTTTGTAGAGATTTTATTTCACTTCACACCATGTCATCAGGATATGAAGCAAAGGGATATTTCTCCGATCCAGCAGAGGAAGCTGATTTACCGTCCAGCTCGTGCCATTCCTCCATTTAGAATCATATATACAGCATCTGTTGCTGAACCCTCCTGGGATATGCACATTGCATAACTCAGGAATGTCCTGGAGCAGGGATAAGTCATTCTGAATGGAGAAATTGAGGAAGGGTACGGGTTGGAATATACACAAAAAAGTAAATTATAAAAAAGTTCTTCTTTTTCATATTGTGGAGAAGGGGAGGAATACAATGAGGCAATGTCATTTTCCTGAGTGAATGGCTGCTTTAGCTGTTGCTATTCTATAATTGCAATCTATTCACTCCCTTTTTCCTATGTGAGAGTGTCTCCATGCTATAATCACATGATCAGTCCTAGATTTGTAATAGGATGTAATAAGAGAACAACTGCTGGAAAGAGCAGCGAGCCAATAAAATTACCAGGAAAATGATGCCATACAGAATGCTCTTCTAACAAAAAACAAGTTTTTAAAGTCTCAAAAATTAAGTATTTGTACATTGAAATTTGAAATACAGTTTTAACAACATTAAATTATACAATGGCTACTGTAGCTATTACATAATTATTTCTTTACAAAAGAAGAGATTACATTTACAACATGGTTCAAATAGCCACACATTATTTATGTTGCATTTGCAGACAATTTGGATGTGATACCCATTTAAGTCCAAAATATCTACTTTTGTTTATGGAAAACATGATGCATTATTTCCCTGCCCTTTATAACACTTACATTTACAGCATGTTTTTTTTTTGGCTCTCTAATGTAATGCAATGAGTAATCATGTTCACTCACTCAGAAGAAGCAACTGGTTTCAAACCTCAACAGTTTAGACAAGTGAGAACAGTGAAATATGACTGTTGATTGGTTGCTGCTCTGCTTAACTTTGCTGATGATTTATTGACTGATTCAGTGAAGGCCTTAAATGTTCCTGTTTAATGTGAGAGTTGGCAACTGAACATGTGGATCAATGACTTGGAATTGGATACCAGATGACTATTACTTTACCAGATAATTTTTTATAATTATATTTACTAGAAATATAAGAAACATGTTTTTTTATAAATGGTGCCCGTGGCAGGTTCCACCCATACTAGGCAGCCCCCTCTGGAGTACCCCTGGAGTACCCCTGACATGTATGCCTAACTCTACTGCCTGGAACTTGCTGGTGCCGGCAAGTGGGGCAGAGGACCTGAGCAGAATTAACCAAGAAGTGAAGAGCTTCGGTGCCATTTCCAGCTTCAAAGCTGTCATTTGCCAATCTCTGCTTGATCAGCTTCATTGGAGTGCAAAGATGACATTAGGGTTATAATAGACCACTCTAAACTCAAGTTTATATCTAAACTGATGACCTGTAAAAGGTTTAAAGCATTGCCTATGGATATTTTTGGGTACCATCTTTTTTCTTCCAGTCCAGGGACACACACAATTTTAAAGCTTGACTTGTTTGATATCTATTTATTCAGCACATCCACATCTTGTGTCTTTGTACACTAAAATTCATTTAAATATATTTTTTACAGAAAATATGAGTCTGATAAACAATTGACAGTGAGATAAAAAAAAACTACATTTCATTCTACAATGTCTCTGCTTTAAAAAAAGATATAACCCTGGCAGTTTTAAGTAATCTTTATGTCTAAAATTTTAACTTTTAGCTGCAATCAAAACACACTCCATAAACAGGGTAGGTTTTATAGGGCTTATTTTTACAGATAAATTGAGTCAAGCAGCGGGTCTATATCCATGGGCACCCAATACCTGGATATAACATATTGAAAGCCTTTTATATTAAGAGCTGCACATGAGGGTATAGGAATAACCTTTGGGTTCGGGTGATGCATGGGTTTGAGGAGAACCCAAGTCATTTGCAGTTTGTGGTCCCAGTAGACTAATGGGGCAATTCACACAACCTCCATTGATAGTAATACAAATGCACTGTGAGGGCCTTTGAACTTTGGTCATTAGTCTTAGAATGGCCAGTAATGGGTTCTTTTTTTTATGTAATGTAGCAGGGAAAGGATGGGGAAAGCTGTGAAACTACAATAGGAGAGATTCAGCATCCCCCTCAATATTTTAATCAGACCCTTACATAGCCATTAATTTCCTGCCTTTTAGATATCTCTGGTCTTCAGTTTATTGCTAGCTTCTCTCAGTTTCAGTAACAGGAAACTCTGACAGCCCTAATAGGACAGATTAAGCTAGCCCGCATTAACATACAATAAAACAAGACAAGTTTATAGACCTTTAACCCTTTGTTAGGACAGACATTGTTTAAATCTAGTTTACAACAATAATGAGATCTTCCAGGACAGTACAGGCAGAGTTAAATATTGTAAACATTATGCTCCCTACTCCCCACATTATGCTCAGCACAGAGAAAAACTTTTCTTTGAGAATTTAACATATTTTGCGCAAGCAGAAAAGTTATGCTATGTGAATGAGAAATATGCAACAAATCTAAAATAGGTGTTATTACAATTTGGCTGCAAAAGTGGAAATGCACTTAATGAACTCTGGGAATTAAAAAAAACTTACCCCTGCACTGCAAGGGTTAAGTGCTCATTTTGACTAGGGGGCTCAAATAAAGCAGATATACTCACCTGATTCTTGACCCCCCCCAACTGCTAGACCATTTCCCGCAGCCTCTTAAACCACCAGAGCCTCTGCCCAGGCTTTGCTGGCCCAAAGATTGTTGATGTCATCACATCTAATGCAGGTCCATTAACTTCCACTAAATGTGAGGATGCCGAGCCATATCCCACAGCTAAAGCGGAGGGGGAAAGAGATGAGCCCTGACAGCCACAGGACAGAAGATCAGGTGAATTATACAGCTTTATTTGAGAATATTTGAGAATTTGTTTATTCTCAAACAGATTTGTTTGAGAATAAACAAATGAGAACTTAACCCTTGCAGTGCTGGGATTGCCCCACTGCAAGGGTAAGTTTTTTTAAATTTCCAGAGTTCTTCTTTGAGCCACATGAAAATACCCTCACCCTGCTTTTAAACTTTTTTTGCATAGGTACATGTTTCCAATGGCAGTGCCCAGCTCCCCATGCCTTTTTCAATAATAGCTTGCATATTAGCATTAAAAATAGCAACACAAATCCTGAGAACATTAACCCATAGACATCAATGGGGTTTTCCGCTAAGTGTGGAATTTTTGGACTTTATCCTGGGTTTACAGATCTTACATGAGCCAAACTTGAGCCTGTTCACTCATCCCTATTAACTATCCGTAAATATTGAACATATTTGATGAGCATCTGTTGTATAGATATATGTAATATTTAGACAGAGTATCATATTATCTATTAATAATTGTTAATATTATGTGTTATCGTATGTATGTAAGGATTCATTCTATATAACACATACATACATACATACCTGTTGTTAGATCCACAGCCCACTTCATTGATAACTACCACCCCTTAGAGGAAATGTGTTGACAAGTGTCCACTACTGTAGGCATAGGGGTAAGTGAGGTTTACAGAAAATATTTATTTTTGTTAAAATAACTGAGAGAATGAAAACTAAATATATACAGTACATGCTGTTCATGCTGGAAGTTGTCCTTCTGTTTGATACTGGAAATATTTTGACAACTGGTGGTTCTTGGCTAATTATGTTCCAAAGGCATCTGGGGCAGAGGAGTGTGTCAGAGGTTCTTTCTGTTTTATAGGAGGGTGAGGAAATAGATACAACATTTGCTTGGAGACAGATAAATTAAAAATAAATCTAAAATATTTGAAATCTTGAAAATAAAAGCAATCTGTATTAATGCACCTTTGACTATAACATTTTAAAATACATTAATTATAAGCATTTTTATGATTTATGCTCCCTGAAAATTGTAACCTCTAATAAAAGTTATTGTTCCAAACCAGGGGTGTAACTACAGATCATGGGGCAAAATATGTACAAAGCCCCTCAGCAACGGCCCTTATGTCCCTGATCTTATTATATATTTTGTCTAAATCAAGGACAGATATCAACATAGTCAGTACATTGCTAGGAACCAGAGCTCAGAACAGACAGGAGTTGTCAAGGAAGAAGGGGGCAGCAGAGTAGGGAATTCACTTTTGACATTATTTGTCCAGCTAACTATTCTGTCCTTAGTAGCTCACCAGTCTTTTTCAACATCTCAGATATCAGAACCTCAGTCTATAGTCTTCCACCCCTTCCACCCCCATGGTAAGTACATGCTGAAAGAGGTTCTGTAGAAGTCAGTAAAAAAAACACAAGAGTGGTAGTAACAACAATGAAGATCAACAGAATATTTTAAATTATAAC
>NW_017306535.1:1182831-1205830 GCF_000935625.1 Nanorana parkeri
CACAACTTCTGATTGCACAGCTTGCAATGGGGATCTGTGACTAGTGGCAATAATTTTGAAGTCTTTTCCTGTACATCTGATGGCAGCTCACCTTGACTGGAAATATCACAGGGGCTACAGGGTCAGTTTCCCCAGCAACCTCTGCAAACGTACAGCAATAATACAGTAATGCAGGCCTCAAAATTTCCACTCGCCCCCTCGCAATTGGAGAGTGAAAATTGCGGGGGGGCGAGTGGAATCTCATCGAGGAGCGCCGCTGGCGAGACCAGAGATGGAACACAACTGTGCTTCACACTGCACTCTGCGTCACACTGACCTGCACTGTGCGTCACACTAACCTCTGCACTGTGCGTCACACTGACCTCTGCGCTGTGCGTCACTCTGACCTCTGCGCTGTGGGTCACTATGACCTCTTTGCTGTGCGTCACTATGACCTCTGCGCTGTGCTTCACACTGCGCTCTGCGTCACACTGACCTGCACTGTGCGTCACACTAACCTCTGCCCTGTGCGTCACACTGACCTCTGCGCTGTGCGTTACATTACTGACCTCTGCGCTGTGCGTTACATTACTGACCTCTGCGCTGTGCGTTACATTACTGACCTCTGCGCTGTGCGTTACATTACTGACCTCTGCGCTGTGCGTTACATTACTGACCTCTGCGCTGTGCGTTACATTACTGACCTCTGCGCTGTGCGTTACATTACTGACCTCTGCGCTGTGCGTTACATTACTGACCTCTGCGCTGTGCGTTACATTACTGACCTCTGCGCTGTGCGTTACATTACTGACCTCTGCGCTGTGCGTTACATTACTGACCTCTGCGCTGTGCGTTACATTACTGACCTGGCGGAGTTAAGTCCGGGGCAGGGTAGGGGTTAGGTGGGGCAACTGGTGGCGAGTAACTTTTAAGGCCTGGCTAGTAGCTCAGGACTTGAAATTTTGAGCCCTGCAGTAATGGATATGTGTTATTTTCAAATGCACACAGATTTTCTATATGGAAAGTGCCACAACAACTCCCCTAATGGGGCACACTTCCACCGCCAGGCCCCATAGCAACTGTGTGGGCTGCTACAGCTTTCCTTATTGCATTATTTCAAATAAATAAGAAGTTGAAAAGAAAGGTTAATCAAAACAATTTTGATTTAAGAATAAAACTAGTTGTAAACAACATCAAGGTTATGATTATGGAATGGATTTTCAGTAAGTAGGAATGGATTTTCAGTAAGTAGCCTGAAAAAAGTAACTTTTTTAATTTTTTTTATGTGAATACAAGATTTGTGTTTCTCTGCAAATAATTACACTGAGAAAGTTTTAGTACTTATAAAAATAGCACTCGCATTAACATATTTACATTTTAACTGCAAACTGTTTAACAATTAGCTGACTTAAAGCCCTTCATACTTTATTTTACCTTTTATATTTGCCTAGTGGAAGAGTTTAGGGACCGATATAAAATTGCATATATATATATTTTTTTAATTTCAATAATTTTTATTGAGTATTTAGACATAACAGGTACTCAAACAAATAAGGCACAGAGAAGTATCATCAGAAGAAATCGTTAAAAGTATAACATCAGTCAAACAGGATACAGTGCAATCACTAGAGGTACAGGGACCAGTGTAAACAGTAAGGACTGATCTAATGAGGTAATATGAGCACCTCAGGGAGGAGAGAAAAGGCAGGGAGGGATTGGGGGGGGGAGGGAAGAAGGATGAGAAGTGGAAAGGGTGAACGTCAGGTACAATATGCAAACAGAACTTAGTGAATCACAACAAACAGTAAGGTTTAGTTAACCATTTATCCCAGCAATTCCGAAAAGAGGCATATTTATGGTTACTTAAGGCAAAGGTCTGTTCATAAGAGCATTGCAGGTTCACAGAAGAGATAACCTCAGAAATGGTTGGCAGAGATGGGTCTCGCCGTTTACGGGTAAGCAACAGTTTAGCTGCAAAAAGAATGTGAGAAATTACAGTTCTAGAGGGAGGGGGAATGTCTTCTATTCCAATGTGCAGTATTGCCAAGGGGACAGATGGAGGGATAGGGTTGCTGGAGAATTGAGAAATAAGACTAAAGACTTGGTTCCAGTAGGACCGAAGTGATTTACAGTACCAAAGTAAGTGTGGTAAGGAACCAATTGCTCCACAAACTCTCCAACTTTGGGGGGATTGATGGCCAGAAAACTTAGATAATAAGTAAGGAGTAAGGTACCATCTGTTAACAATTTTTTGATACAATTCCCAGTGGTTGGCACAACGTGTAGCTTTATGAGAATGAGACATTGCCCTTCGCCATTGTTCCGTAGAAAAAGTGACCCCTAGATCTCGTTCCCATTTATCCATATGAGATGTTTTAACAAACAGTAGTTTATTATCTATATAAGAGTAGAACAGCGATATACCTTTGCGTGAGGGGGTAGTGGAAAAGAGATGCCGGTGTATTAGAGAATCCACACCTAGGTGATCAGGAACAGACATGTGAGAGAAAAGATGACGAATTTGACAATATCGATAATATTCATTGGCTGGTAGATTATATAAGGTGTGTAATTGGTGGAAAGACAACAGTGAATCATCTGAGTAGAGATCACGTAAGTAGTGGATACCCGAATTCATCCAATTTCGTAAGTCAAGGAATGGAATAAGGTGAGTAAGGGTCGTTAATGGCGTTTGGATATCGGTAGTAGATATTTAAGAGGGGAGGTGGGGTTTCAGGGAGTTCCAAGTAGTTAGCGTGGCCCTAATTGAGGGGTATGCAGAAGTGGTGTGTGATGAGGTCAAACGAGAGGCTAAAAGTAAATCAATAGGCATTGTACAATTGAGGAATGTTAGCTCCATGTGAGGCCACAGTTTGTCTGGAGAGGGACAACACCAGTACTGGAGTTGATCGATAATCGCAGCTCTATGATAATGTTGTAGGTTGGGTAGACCCAACCCACCAGCTTTGCTATGTCTATAAAGAATGTGAGCAGCACATCTTGGTTTCTTCCCTTGCCAGACATGCTGGAGGACTTGTTTTTGTAGAGAGTTAAAAAAAGAGGAAGGTGGAAGCAGGGGGACTGTTCGGAATATATATAACAGTTTAGGGAGGACTATCATTTTAAAGGCCGCAACCCTACCATATACCGAAAGATGTGTTTTGGCTAAGTTTTTACATTCTCGAGGGAGACATTGCAGCAATGGGGCATAATTGAGTTTGTAACTGGCAGAAGAGGAGTTGGGAAGAGAAATTAGGAAGGATCGACTAGGGCCTATCATGTTTTTTAAGTTCCTGGACTTCCTAAAATTAATAGACGGGTTGGGGGTGTAGATGGGGACCCAATTTGGGGTCTTTTTGTAGAAGTTATACGCAAACATTGGCACATTCTACAAAAAGATCCGAAATTGGGCCCCGATCTACCGCCCAACCCGTCTATTAATTTTAGGAAGTCCAGGAACGTAAAAAACATGATAGGCCCTAGTCGATCCTTACAAGGCCCAGAAGCCGCCCCAAACATTTTTTATTTGACAACAGAACTGGAATTTTCCAGTGCAAAAAAACAAGATGTTTGACATGCCAGTTCATCCATCATGGTCAAACAAAATTTCAGGATCATCTGCATTTTTCCTACAATATCAAACAATTCATTACATGCTCACACGACCATGTGGTTTATGGACTAAAGTGTCCCTGTGGGCTGATATATGTTGGGCGCACAATAAGACCCCTAAAGGCAAGAATTGGTGACCATAGACGCCTGATAGAAAAAGGTGACACACCCCCTTTTATACGTTTGTATTTTTAAATAGTAATTTTAAATAGTATTATTTTCTAATAAATATGGACAATAATAAAGGTTGAAGTCACATCCGTCTTAAATAAAACGTTTAAAATGTTTTAATGTTTATATCTAGTCTTAACCCCTTCATGACTGAGGCCCTTTTTTCAATTTTTGCACCCATGTTATATTCCACATTTTAGGCCTGAAAATGAAAAAGTGAGATGCAAACAGCAGAAAACAAGCCAAGTGCTGCCCGTTATGCTTATGAGGCGTGCTCATAAACTCGATCCGCCCCACTATACCACTGCACCTATCAGGACAGTGCAATTGAAACTGTCTCCGCCCAGCTGTCATTTTTAAAAATCGTGACTTTCCCTCAATTCCGTTCTTCACCCGAGCTTGACAGAAAGGCTTATGCCTCGAAACGCGTAGCGATCCACCCCGTACACATCACCGGCAATTGTTTTACAACCCCTCACTGTGATGCTCGGAGAGCACACTCTCATTGCCATCACCGTTACGTCTCGTATACCCGCCGACTGAGAGACGACCGCTGACAGCACGTGTCACACAGCATCCTTCCACAGAGCACGTCTGGCCGCTACGGCT
The DNA here is from genome assembly GCF_000935625.1 of Nanorana parkeri. NCBI lineage: Eukaryota > Metazoa > Chordata > Amphibia > Anura > Dicroglossidae > Nanorana > Nanorana parkeri. The sequence goes on from NW_017306535.1 coordinate 1,187,203, forward strand.
CAGCCTGGCCAGCTGAGTCCCGCCGTGAGATAGCTGCTCGTTCTCCACAAACGAATCCTCTCAGCCGTCCATACCACTGTATTCCACTGTGCCTCACTTCCCCAAGGATTCCATCCTATCACCCCCAGAAAACATCGAAGGACTTCTCAAATGTGAGTCTTCTATAACCTATACCAAGTGAGTTTTTGTGAGTTTTTTTTCAAATAACCTTATACCAACAGTAGTAGCACTCTTAATACATAGGTTGTTTTTGGTTCAAAAAGGAGTAGATAAACTCCTCATTCAGTTGTGGGGTGGTGGGATCATCATGTAGATTGTACAATTTGTGGTAGTATTGTTGAAAAATATTAGCTATTTTATATGGGCTATATTCTTTGTTACCTGTGGATGGGTTTTGTAAGGAGGCTAGTCTGGATTTGTGAGGGCAATTTTTAATTTGTTTAGATGATTAAGAGGTAGCTTTGTTAGGCATAGCATACGAAGTAGCTTTACATCTTTTAAGAAATCGGTCATAGTTGTCAATTAAAACAATACGCAATTTAATTCTGTCCTCACGTAACTGAGAAGCAAAAGAAGGGGAGGGGGACTGTTTATGTAGTTGTTCATTACGCTTAATAGAAGCCAAAAGTTGTGCAATGTGTGTTGTGCGGGAGCGTTTAGCAATGGAGCTTAACTTAATAAGAACGCCTCTAATATATGCCTTATGGGAATTCCATAAGGTGTAGCTATCCACCTCTCCGTTGTTGTTAATTTCAAAGAAAAGTTTCTGGGCTTCCGAGACCTGGGTAGAAAAGTCAGGGATAGCTAGTAAATATGTATTTAAACGCCATAAGGGTCAGGAGTTAGTATTATTATGGTCTAGAATTTCAATGGAGACAGGGGCGTGATCAGACCCCAATCTCTGCAGATTTAATCATTTGTAAGGAGGTAAGATCAGTGAGGAAAAAAATCAATACGAGAATACGTGTTGTGGACAGGTGAATAGTATGAATAGTCTCTTTCAGTACTATGCAGGCAGCGCCAAATATCGAACAGGTCAACCTTGAGAAGCTGTGCTCCAATAGAAACATGGGGAGATCTGTGTGTCATAGAGGTGTCTAAAGTAGGGTCAGGAACCGCATTAAAATCTGCACCCACAATGAGGGCACCACGACGGTGGTTATGGAGAAGGGCAGTGATTTTTTTGAAAAACTTGACCTGTCCTATATTTGGGGCATAAGCATTGACAATAGTGAAAAGACAAGCATTAAGTTCACAAATCAATATGATATATCTACCATCAGAATCTTCTATGCAGTCTATTAGGTTAAAAGTCACAGTAGATTTGATCGCAATAAGCACCCCCGCTTTCTTCTTCTCCGAATTAGCCATGAAGATGTGAGGAAAATTATTGAAACAAAAATTAGGGACCTTCGATTTTGCAAAATGCGTTTCTTGAACTAGAAGTATGTCACTGTGGAGGTTGTTGGACTCGTGGAGGAGGTTGTATCTCTTTTGAGGGCTGTTGAGGCCCTTAGCATTAATGGATGTCATTTTGAATTACATTATCCATTAGGAAGTGAGGTGGTGGTAGTCGGAGTGGATCCATTTATATATATGAAGAGTGACTCCTGCTCCAAGAAGTAGGCAGCAGGGAGGCGGGAGCTAAGCAAGGAAGGATCAATGGGATCTGGAAAAAAATGGAGTCTGTTGTGATTCATAGTGGAGAACAGGCAAAAACTAGGGAAGGACAATTGCATATTAAAACTGAACTCTTCTTACATTTTGGGAGTCCGCTTGCAGACTTCATGATGTTTTAGAAAGAAATCTATTTCTTCAAACGATTGTATTTAATCCATCACTTCATTCATGCTGAGGTTAGCAAATAAGACATGTGAGATGGTATCATCATGACTGGAGTCTGGCATTGCAAACTTTTCATGTGTTGATACCAGCTCACATGCCTTTGGGCATTAGAATGGTTGTCATAAATAACCATTCTTTCTTTTCAAAGTGGGTTCAAAAAAAGAAACATCTGTTTTAAAGTAACCAATGCCCAACGCTGGTGACCACCAAGCTATTCAGCAAACCAACACTGCTGAGTTTTCTATTGAGTATTTGATGTGAATAAAAAGTATCCTGTATGGAGTTATTCAAATAGTAGAGTATACTGCAGGATTGATGAGCAAATAAAACTATTAGTGGATTACATTTACTGAATGTTTACTGTAAACTAAAAAAATGGTTAAAAGAGCAGTGCTTATATATTTAAGTTCCAATTGATTTTTTCTTTTAGCACTTTATTTATACTGAAGGTGAACTAGCAAGGAAGGGTAACTAGCAAGGTTTAGTGCTGGTATCGCTCCTGGACCAAGGGAGTGCTGTAGAGCCAAGTGCCTTTGAGTAGTGCTATCAATACTTTCAGAGGAAGTCTGTAATGCTGAACAGTATGTGACCAGTATCAGCATGACTGGAAGGTGAGTGGTTCCTAACATTCTTTGGCTTTATTTTTTTTTAAACAAAACACTAATGATTTATCTTGTTGAACAATAAGTGTGCTACTGGACCGTGATGAAAATCTAAAGTAATTTAAACACTTACATTTGTATTTCTAACTAGGGAAAAAGCTTTGTAAACCAGGTTGTGTATTCATAAGATAATTAGATTAGTAACCACTCTGAGCAGTTACCAATCAAGTTACCAGCATGATTAACCCTATAACTGTAACTGCATTATGGTGAGGCAGTAGAAGGATGAAAACAAACCTGCAGGTTCATTTTTTTAATCATGCTGATCCTCTTTTTGGGGAAAAGTTTTCACGTCTACTTGCTGCCCAATTTGTTTGTGATGTGGACCCCCTCCCTCACAGTCCCCAAGCACACCTTGATGATGTAGTTCTTTTCTAGTTAGCAACTTTTCTGTCAAGGAGAGTTGTGCAGCCTCTAGTGGATGCTGAGGTTAGATCTCAGAATAAGGTACTCCTTGTAAGAATCAGTTATTACTGTATGTTCAGGTGGCATGACTGTCTACTCGATGTGCTGACTGGTGACGAGGTTGTAAGGCACTATTGCCATTTTCATACATTTATCCAGGAACACCTTGACCTTTGAACTTCTAATGCACTGGAACAGGGCATTGCCTGGTTGTGTAAATTGATGTCAGTTTTGCACATTCAGGCCAGTGCCATATTCCAACTGGGCAACACACAGCTTAGTGGTTTCATTGGCCTGCTTTCTGTAGAATCTTGGTGGTGAAGATGATCCTTAATCACTCCTAAGATGGAAACTGATTGCCAGTAACAAAGAATTAGTTTTTTCTATAATGGAGGGGCACTATATATTACATGGAGGCCATGGACTGAACTCATGTTGCATTTGTACCACCTCTTAAGAGATGACACATATCACAACATATACCACAGCTGGAAGCAATTGTCAAAATCTTCAATGGTCAAAATCTCTGCTATTTTGTTCTATGAATTTGTATCTCCCTGCCCCCCTTTTGTATTGTATCTTTTAGCTTGTGGTAATAACAGTGCATCAGACTGTTGTTGCTGACCATTTAAGAGGAACATTTGTTCACAGCATCTCACTGCATCGTTTAAAGAAAAAAATGCAACCCCACCATATCTCCATATACTCAAATTTTTCAAAATATCAGAGATTTAGCTGTTAGGCATGGTCGTTGGTTATGTGTTTAGATGAAGCACTGAGATCTTGAGGAATGCTGAATTAGGTTTTACTTGCTTAGAAGAACATTACATGTATGCATACAGCATTGTGAAAAAAACATAGAGAAAAAATCCTGTGTATCATAGATAAGCGTTCACATAGAGACCAACATTGCACTACACTGCCATCTACAGCTCAAAAAATAACATACACAAGTATATGCCGTTGCATTTCCAACAATGGTTCCGTAAAAATTGGCCAGCAACAGTACAGTATGTGAACATTACCAGTTAGAAAAGGCTGAAATGTAGTAACAAACAAGACAGGCATTTTGCTACACTGAGAATGTTTAAGTGTATAACCTCTGAGACACTTCCAAAAAATGACCAGCAGCATGGCAATTTTGTGAGTGGATTTAAAAAGAAATATTTCAGTCCTCCTTGCGGCATCCTTCCAAGCTACCAGTATTTGTATCCACTTTGTGATGCCGCCCATGCCCATGTTTGCATAGCTTGAGCAGGGATGGCCTTATAAGAAAAGAAAATATTAGAAAAAAGTACATATGTAAAGAATTTTGCAATACAAATGAAAATACATAAACAAATGTATCATAGCAGGTCCCACATATTGTTGTGGGATCATCGAGGCTGAACTGGAGGAAGGGGTCTGTTTTTCGTGTATGATTCAGAGACACTATTTTCTTTGCTTGATAGTGGAGTAAAAGAAAAAGAAAAAAGCTTGCCACTTCCTCTACTTGTGCCAGAAACCACAAAAAAGGAGGAATGAAGAGGTGAAGGAAAAGGGAGGTGGAGCACAGGGAGGAGGAGTGGGAGGTGGAGGAAGAGGTAAATGGGATAAGGGAGGAGGAGGTGGAGTTAATGGAGGGGGTGGTAAAAGGGAGAGGGGCCAGAGAAGTAAAGGAAGGAGGAGTTGAAGGTGGACAAGTGGAAGGAGGTGAAAGGGGTCAAGTTAGCAATGCTTGGCTGGGAATCTACTACCGCCATGTGGCAGTTCCACTACCTCTTCTTTTAGGCATGGATGGTCCTTATTTGGGGAAAGGTAATAGCTTATGGTCAAAGGATTGTATGTTTATTTTTGGCTGTAGAATTCCCCCCTTCAGTTTGCTGCTGCCTGCCCTTTCCCCTGCATTGTGGAAATGGGGGAACCAGTGTGTGGGCAGCCTATTGTCATAGGTTTCACCCTCCAGCTATGTAGCCAGTGGTTGCTAAGTGCCTGTGAGGAGAAAGATTATGTTGGATTTGCAGACATGCCTGGCCTCTGCTGTGTGAAGTCCAACCATGCCATCAATACTATAAAAAAGCACAGAAAAAATATATACATATCTATAGAAATAACAAATAAAAATGCCATAAATAAATACACACACAAAAAAAGAGGCTGCAGCTTGGAAGCTACCACTTTGGGGCAACCCAGGAAATTTAGACTAGATTTTAGGGGAAGGGTTTTAGTGCCAAAAGCTTGGACAAAGTGGGGCTCAGGGGAATTGGGGTCATTATAGTGCAGTTTGTATATTTTTACAGCTCCAGATAGCAGCTGATGCCCACTGTAACATTTCCCTGCTCCCTTTTCCAGCATGTCATTGCTTTCTCACTTCTGCCTCTTCTTTATGGATGCCCTGTTCTTCTCTACTTGCCACCAATGTGCAGTCTGATAGTGTTGCTGCATGGCTGCTGTACTCTACCTGGAGTGTGGCTTCCTTCAGACAAGAAGATCCCATCATCTCTTGTGACACAGCTAGCCCTTTTCATAGTTACATAGTTAGTCAGGTTGAAAAAAGACACAAGTCCATCGAGTTCAACATATAGAGATGAGGAAAAGAAAAACCTAAAACAGAATGCTATGGCCACAGTTACCCACTGAGCGCAAAAAATAAAGATATTCATGGCTCTACATGCAACAATGCAGAAATGGAACACTCAAACAAATCCACTTCCACAAAATTGGTCTAAGTGGATTAATAATTAAGATCAATTCAAAGATAACAGAGGAAGTTAACGATAGATAGATAGATAGATAGATAGATAGATAGATAGATAGATAGATAGATAGATATCCCCGAAGGTGCCCCTTCTCCCACTTCCCTGCTGGACTACCCCTCCCCCCTTGGCAGTGAAAGTGAAAATATACTTGAACCACTTAAAGACTAGGTGTTTACACCCCCTTCCTGGCCAGGCCATTTTTCAGTATTCAGTGCTGTGGTAATTTAACTGACATTTATTCCGTCATGCAACGCTGTACTGATATACATTGTATACCATTTTTTGGGGACACATAGAGCTTTCTTTTGGTGGTATTTAATCCCCACTGTTTTTTTTTACATTTTTTACTTTATTAATGGAAAAATCACCAAACATTTAGAGAAAAAAAAAAGTTGTTTTTACATTATGTTATAATACATTTATTATTACCCAATTTTTTTGGAAAAATACAACAGGCAGTTCATGTTGGTTGAATAGACACCATACATGTCAACCCTTAAAATTGCGTGTACCTGTAAAATAGCAAAAAACTACCATGCCCAAAATTGGCCATAGGCAATGCTTTAAAAGCTTTTACCACTCATCGGTTTAGTGTTATCAGTGAAAAATGGCCCTAGAATCATTGTTCAGCATGTTTGCGTGCGTGTATGTGGGGCTGGGAACTTTAAAAAATGTTTTGTGTTTTTTTAATTCTTTTCTATGTGACTTTAATTTTTTCATGCAACTTTAATTTTATTTTTACTTTATTGTTATCACATAGGGGGTAAGAAGCTCCCAATGTGATAGCAAAGAGGATATGACTGTTTCCCTTTATGTAGACATCAGGGATCTTTAAAACCCCTAATGTCACCCAGGGACCCCCAAAGAAGCTGATGAAGCATAGATCTGCTTCATCAGCTTCTCTCCAGCTTCATCAGCTTCATCAGCTTCTCTCCTGCTTCCTAAGCTGGAGAGTGACAGCATGCGGAAGTGATGTAATATACATGCAGTGAAGCACCTTACCCGACAGTGGGACATATTTCAGCCTGCCCCTCCTATTTTTTTAAATTATCCACAGCTTTCCTTGTCTACATAAAACAGAAAATGTTGGGACTATTCTTTAATTACTCTCAGCTTTAGGGCTATGCCATACTTGCGATACTGTTACAAGTGACAACTCATCAATGACAGGATTGCTAAAATGTGGAGAGTAAATACACATATTTCTACAGTGTAACTCCCTCACACGATGGATGGAGACACTGCAAAATGTTATTTGCCAGTGACAAAGCAACACCTTGCTCATCAAGCATTAGAGGGAAGAACACAATGGACATTAGTGAATGCTTTTCTCACCGCTATGACAATCCAGTTGCTGGTAAGTTGTTGGCAGCAACAGGATCACAAGTGTGGCATCAGCCTTAGGCAGTAAACGTGCCTTTGCAAAAACCCTCTAACATGTCAGCCAAGGGGGAAAAAAACATAACTCCTAAAGAACAAGAGGGCTGTTAACTGCTGATGTGATTAACATAAGTTGGTGGAGTCCTAGCATTTAATAATGCAGGCTATAAAAATGCAATGTGAAGCGGAGGAGTGGTATACTACTCCATAAGTATCGGGACAAACTGAAGTTTTCTTAGGAACATGTTATATGACAAAAAGCTTTGAGAGATTTTATATATACACATAAAACCTGAAGGTATGTCTGCCACATTAACATGCTCACCACAGATGAACCTGTTAGTATACTGAACAATTATTTTAAAACTTCTTGTAAAATCTGGTCTTCATTAAAGTTCAGTGAAAAGAGAAAATTTTTTTTTTTTGTGCCACTTTCAGCCACATTATTAGTTACCTACATTTATTGCTTTATGTATCTTATACTGTTCATAGTATGAAATGTTACAACTATACTATAGATATTATGATTTTATCCTTAAATATTTTTCTTAAGGTGCTTTAAAAGTCCAATGAATCACAACTGGCAGTCCACTAAATGTAAATGTTTAAATACATATTTATGTAAAAGGTAATTATAACGTTTCATAATAATTTATTCAGTCCTTTTTTTTCTAAATCTTTTCCCTATTTTTGAGTGGGTTGTTGACTAACCCCTAGCAAGGAATATGATGATAATTATAAGTTCATCCATCATGTTCAGTGTTGGTATTAGCTAGTTGAAAGGAAGACAATGCAGAGTATACTGTAATTATTAATAATAACTCTCAAAAAAGGAATTTTAAACCTTTTTTATAACAATTTTTGATTGCAGTATATGTTGATCACTCTCTTACTGGCATTTGTATATGTATAATGCAGAAAAAAATGAATGTCATCTAATGCTGTATTTCCTTACTTCTTAAACAAGTTAGAGTAACATTCTCTTCAGCCTTGCATTGATCATATGATGATCCTCAACCTCTATCTTGGGATGTGTGCAGCTGCAGAGAACAAATATGTTACCAGACCTTGGAAGATAATCTGAGGGTTATTGCCTTAAGTGTTAGAGAAGGCTGCCAAGCTTCGTAAAACTGCATTGCATCATTTATTGAGTAAAGATCCATAATGACATGTTACTTTATAGGAAGGAGGTTGTTTTCTTGCACAAACAGAATCCTATACATTAAAAGTCCAAACCTTTTTACACTTAGATATTGCAGAAGAATTAAAGCTCAGTTCTAAAGACACTTCTCATTTTAAATTTTCCTAGGGATGCATTGTGAACACTTCTTTCAGGTAGTTATTGCTGGGTGTTTCATGATTTGGAAGATTACCGTTTTTCACTATTACAACAAAGAAATTGATAGAAAAATCTTCTACATTGGAATGCTGACAGAAAAAGAAACCTGACAGAAGTTCAAAATGTTTATCAAGGATTCTTATTTAAGTACTTACCTAACTTTGGCTACTGCCACTGTAATTTTACATGAAGAGATGTTCAGTATGTCAAATATTTTATTTTCCTTGTCACTCAAAGCCATTGACTTACAAAGCATGAGGAGTAGTGATGGGCCAAACACACCTGTGTTCAGTTCGAGTTCAAACTTTAGAACATGGAAAAAGTTTAAACTTGAAATACAAGCTCAATAAAAGTCTATGGGACCAGAACTCAGAAAATCAAATGTCCCCTTTTTGAAGGCGTATATGCAAGTTATTGACCAGGAAAAGGGTATGGGGATTTGGGTACTGCCCTGGGGGAGATGTATCAGTGAAAAAAACACTTTTAACAAATAACATTTTTAAAGGAGCAGTGATTTTAACATTGCTTAAAGTGAAACAATAAAAATGAAAAATGCCTTTAAATATCGTGCCTGAGGGGTCGCCTTAAACTGCCTGTAAAGTGGTGCATCTGTACAATGTATAGAACCTGCTGCAGCAAAAAGTGACATTTATAAAGAAATAAATGACATATATAAAGAAAAAAAGCATTCCTCCCCCCTCCCAAACAACACCCGACCCATTAGGTCTGGTAGTGAAAGTTAGGAGGGACCTGTGAGTACTTGGACAAGTATCAGTGCTTGTACTTAAAAAAATGGTATCGGTGCATCACTTATATATATTTATAAAAACAAATCATACATTGTAACTGGAATGCACAAATCCCAGGAGCTCCGTGTGCTCCTTACAAATGTCAGCTGCCTCCTAACTTTTGAATTTTTCTCTAGTCTAGTCTTGGAGCTGGAAAAGTATCTGTACATGTATTGAGTACGGTACTTGGTATCTGGACATCCCTAGTTTTAGCAACCATAAAAGTAGTGACCAATTCTTCTGTGGTGTGTCCAGTTATGCAGTCAACTCTCAGTATGCTGGATGGCAGTACCATTAGCAGAAGGTCCCTGCAGTGTTGGCATCAGCTCTAAGGTCTGATAGTGGGTAAAATCTTTCCACACTTTCCACATGCAATGCCCACAAGCTCATAACTGCCCAAGGTACACAGGGCCAGGCTTCCTTGCAGTTTCATTTGCAGCCGAGTATCAATCAAGGTTCTGCCTTGCTCTGCCTTGGCAGGGCAAGAGATCTGATGCAGTAAAATAACACTTACAGGTCTTGTCCCTCCCCAACCTGTGACTGAACATTGAAAGGAGAAACAGCAAAATGATAAAACGAATTTCTCTGTCACTCACTTTTGCTCTCCCTTACTATCAGCATGGTACTTGTCAGAACATGCTGCTTCTCCCTCTACCCATCTAAGCTTTGTTGTGCAGAAGATTGCAAGCAGCCTAAGCACAGCCTACCCCCCTTCAATCTATCATGAATGCAGCTGCTAGACTCATTCACCTAACCAACCACTCAGTGTCTGTAACCCCCCTCTGCCGATCCCTGCACTGGCTTCCTATAGCCCAAAGGATAAAATTCTAAATATTAACAATGACTTACAAAGCCATCCACAACTCTGCCCCAGCTATATCTCAAACCTTGTCTCAAAGTATCACCCTAACTGTCCCCTCCGCTCTTCAAAAGACCTTCTGCTTTCCAGCTCCCTCGTCAACTGCTCCCATGCTTGCCTCCAGGACTTCACTAGAGTCTCTCCCATCCTCTGGAACTCTTTGCCTTTAGGCAATCTCTTAAGACTCATCTCTTCAGGGAAGCCTATCCCGCCTCATCCTAACCGCTCAACCATCACGTTCTCAAACAATTCATCCCCACACAGCTGCCTCCTCATGTATCACTTCCCCTCCCTTCTAGATTGTAAGCCCTCGGAATGTGCCCTTCTTACCATCTTGTCTTGAATCGTATTGTGATTGTAATGTCTTCCTTATATTGTAAAGCGCTGCACAAACTGTTGGCGCTATATAAATCCTGTATAATAATAAAATCAAATCTGCTTGCATTCAAAAACACATGGTAAAAAAAATAGTATATGGCCAGCCAAAAAGTATGAATAACTTGTTTAGGCAGACATCTTATATGGATATGGAGGGCACAAGAAATGCCTCACTATGATGTTTTATCTGCTTCTGAATGTCCAACCAAAGTAAGACCTTGGACTGGCTTGAGGGGATGTTTGAACTGAGCAAAGTTTGGTTCGGTGAACCCAGCATAAACCAAAGTCCACGAACCCTGAACATATTGCCAAATCTACAGTAGCTAAGCCCTGCTATTTTGTTCAGGCCTTTTTCAGGGATAATTTGCAAGCAATTGCTGAAATATTGCATGACTAGCTGGGCATGCCACGGGGACATGTGCCAATGCAAACTTTTTTTAAAATTCAGTTTAGTGGGGAGAAGGTCCATTAATTCAGCTTAAATGGCAACATTTAAAATACACAAATCCATTAAATAACATATTTGGGGATGCCTTAAAGCTGAATGTGAAGTTAGGAAGCAGTATAAAAGTAGTCCTTTAAAACTGACATGTTTTACAGACAGTGGCTGGATCATTACTACTGCTAAAAAACAGTTGCCCACTTGGCTTCTGTTTTTCTTCTCTTGGGTGACATTATTGACCAAATATGATCATGGTTAATATCATTGGACCACAGGTTGTTGTGATTGACGAGGGTCTACATCATTGGACAGAATGATTTGCATTGGGTAAATTGTTTTATTAAATGCATTACATTTTTTTAAATAAAGGACATTTTCACAGTGTGGGCATTTTTATAAACTATTAACTTTGTTTTTTTAAATTAATACAAGCGGTACTATGTACACAATGTTAGACACAATGTTATTCCCCTAGGGAGGGGGATGAATATAGGGGTGGTTCTTATTCTAAAGGGGGCTTCCGGGTTATGATAAGTTTCTAATGCAAGCTCTCACATCCCTCCTGGGATACAGGATGTCTAGATGAGGTACAACATGGGGACAAGGTGGTCTGTAAGGGTGGTGGCACATTCGCTGCTTCCTCTTTGTTGGCCACCAAAACTACATTCCTGAAAAAGGGTCTGGTAAGAATATTAAGGGGACCATGTTAAAGGAACAGGAAAGGTAAAAAAAAAAGTGGTTTCCCCTAGAATTCAAACTGGACCATTATCCAGCCTTGTTTGATTACAAACATCATCCGGGGGTTCGGACACGTAAACTGACCAAATAAGTCAAGTTTGTTTCACTGGCAGCAAAACCCAAAACTGAAACTCATCCCTGCTGGTTAGAATACAACTAAGTAAAGACTTTTAAGCTGAAAGCCTTGTAAAGAGGGGTGGATGGGGAGACCAGAAAATCTGAACCAGATATATACTTACTGCCCCATTAATCACCTGCCTGCTGCTTACACCTTCCCTAGGCAACTGGCAAGCCTCAATATCACACTGATAAAATCAGGAGTCAAAACCACAGAAAAAACCCTGAGGTTAGGGGCAGGTAGGCCATTCTGTCTCAGTGCATCTGGAAATTATGATTTAAAGGCAGACTGTCAACTTTATTGTTCTAGCAGAGTACACTGTTCTGCCAACAAAAATGAAATTACTGAAACAATAAGGACCCAGCCTGATGACTCTGGCAGGCAGGGTGACAGTCAGGAACTTTTTTATAACTATATATTGTAAAGTTTACTGAAAGTAATATGATGTGTGCTTGGATGTGTCCCGCTCCTTGCAAACTTGCCACCCTAGGCCTTTTCTTAGGTTGGCAATGCAAAAGTGCTACCTATGTAGAATATGATGTATGGGCTGCTGCTAGAGGAGAGGCGCTTAGGATGAGAGGAAGATGCATGACAGGAATGCCATTATCTAAACATCTGGTAGACATTCTCTAATGGCCCCTGGATGCATAATGAGCTGATGCGGCATAAAACAAACAAAAGTCCAATGATGCCAATCTTTTGATATTTTATTTTCTCTTGTCTTGTTTTGAAACTGCTTTGCATGTTTAAAATGTTAATTTTAAGACTGCCTGTTGCTTGTGCTGGAGTGTGTGGTGTTGGTGGGCAGAGTACTTCTGGAATATGGGTGCCAAAGTTGATTGTCCTACAAAAAGAGTATGAATGTGACCCCTATTTAATTTTTTATTTAATAAAATAACATTAAAAAGACTGCAGCAGGAGGATTAAGACTTATCAGAGGAAGCAGAGGCAGTCTGCAGATCTTACCAACAGTCCCCATAGGAATGGAAAAGGCAGCGGGTGATTTAACACACCAGCATCAACTTATAACCATCATATCAGAACTTGAGGAACTGATTATTTCCCCAGATCTTTTCTTGAAATCTTGATCTAAAAATATCTGCTAAAATCTATAAATGAATGTGCCACGCTCAAATACCTTCAAAACATCATACAGTGTATCAACAATATTATGCATCCCCATTCATAGTGTTAAATATAGAATTCATAAATAATCATACCAAAATTTATATATACAAAAAAGTGCAAAGAATCCCACTAATAGGTTTGAAAAGTGACCAAGTGCAAAGTGCTCATAATAGGTCACTGTTTTATACGTGTCCACAGCAATCCACACAATCGTGAAACTTTCTTCCACACCACTTATAAAAGTGATCTTCAGTGACTATCACCTTTAGGAGAGATGCTCACCTTAATAATAGACCTCCAAACAGGTCTAATCATGCTTCTTAGGAGTGTGATTAGACCTGTTTAGTGGTCTATTATTAAAAGGGGATAGTCACTGAAGATCACTTTAATACAGTAAGTTGTTGGAAGAAAACTTAAGGATTGTCTGGATTGCTGTGGACACTTATGAACTAAAACAGTGACCTATTATGAGCACTTTGCACTTGGCACTTTTCAAAACCTATTAGTGGGATCATTTGTACTTTTTTGTGTATACAAATTTTATGATTATTTTTGAATTCTATATTTAATCGCTATGAATGGGTATGTATAATATTGTTGCACACTGTATGACATTTTTAAGGTATTTGAGCGCTGCCTATTAATTGATAGATTTTGCCAGATATCTTTTTGTTAGATATCTAGGGGTTGATTTACTAACCTTATAAACACACCACGAACATGTATACACCTCTGTAGTGTGTTCCCTCCCAGCATGATCTATGGGTGGAATCTAAACACCTTTGTAGTGTGTACACACCCAGCAGGTGTGTTGTGCAAAGCCTTGCATGAATTGCAAGGTGATGTTGTGTAAATTAGCTCTATGTTGTGTTGCTTGCGTTGATGAATGCAGGAATGTAAATGCATGAGCTAACCAGTTTTGTCTAAACTGTGAAGCAGCATTATATATGCATCATGTGCATGATTTTTCCATATATGGCATTAGTGGAAATATGCTTTTAGAGACTTTTTGGTCATAAATACGTTTTGCTGTGTGAAAATCACACGCACCTGGTGCGTGCGTGTCTTTAGGTTAGTAAATCACCCCCTTAGTGTCTACATCTGATAGCGCATATTGGCGTAAAATTAATCACATACATAAAATATCTGCTGTTGCATGGGACTGGCTCAACCTGTTTAGTGTATTTGAACAGTTTAGAGTACTTTAAGTCCTTCTAAGATTTATCTTGAAAGTGACAATGATGTAACATAAAGCTTTAGTAGCTACAGAGTTCAGAACCATGGAAGTGTTTGCAAACACTGTCACAACCAAGATAACAGCCTTTTTTTGGCTCATGGCCACCAAATGCATCATTACTGTGTAATATAATACACAGTACAGAGAAAGAAAGCAATGTTTTGTATGGTGTTAGCAATACGTTTATTTTGTAACTTTATAAAAATTGACTATGTCTAGTTAATTATTAAATCATTAATTAATTTATTTAATGATTCACTTCTTCTGTACAGAATTAACCTAATCTTTTTAGGAGAGGATAACGCACATTCTGTAGTGTTATAAGCACCAATGACAATCTACGGAGTGTGTTAGATATATTTTTGTGCATGTGTTGATTTAAAAAGTATAAATCATTAATGTTTAGCAAAACTCTCAAAATGTGACCACTTCTATACACTGGAGTAGATACCTATGAACTCTTTCACTTGTCAAAAGATTTTTAATTCTGTTTGTTCTTGTTTTTTAGACATCCCCTACAGGACAGCAGAGCCGTGTCCTGCATTCATATGACCTGTTTGCAGATGCAATGCAGGACTCATTACAGCATGTGAATGGACAATTAAAGAGCAGCAGAACAGTTATGAGTTCATCCCTTTCTTTTCCACTCAAGAAGCTCTCGGTGTTTGACAGCATTGTGCAATTTGGGACACACTAATTGTTTTTTGCAGTTTTGTCAACTTTTTGTAAAAATGCATTTTGTGATTTTTAATACATACATAGCCTTTTTTATATATCTACTTGGAGTTCTGCTTTAAACCTTTCAACGTAAAATTCCTGTGTAAGAACAGACACTGCAAGGCTATTGCTATTACCTGTGCTAGCCAGATAGACTTTGCCCTTTGATGATAGTTTCAATTTCTTACTAATGGCTTGATTTTTTTCATATCAAAGCTTTGCCTCAGAGCAAAACCCTGAACATCCACCCATCCCTATTTCTAGGGAAAGCTCTTTAATTAGTGCTCTCTAAGTAAAAAAAAGAATTCTAGTGGGTGAGGCTTAGCTGTAGGTGACTAAGCACATTATTAAACAAACATGAGCAATTAAGTCCTTAGTAACAGTGAATCTCATTGCTCTTAGTCAAGACTTCTATACCTAAGTTGGGGACCGTTTTTTTCAATGCCTATAGGCCTTAAAGGGAATTTAGATATTGTGTGATCATCCATCCCTAGGCACCACTGTTCAATGGCAGCTTGGTCAAATTTTCAGGTTTATGCATATCAAGGGGAAATCACATGCAGAAGCCTCTGGAACCAGCTTACCTTGGGGAAAGCAAGAAAAATCAGGCAATGTCTTTTTGATCACCATATTACATATTTCCAAATATTTAATTAAACAGCAATTGTATGTTTATTTTTTATGTTTAAACTGCCTTTATTTACAACGATATATGATGAAATTAAGCTCACTGTGCATGACTCATTCCATACATGTAGCTTTGGGACCTTTGGGCTTCATTTGTTCTTTAATAGAGTGTGCAGTAGTCAGAGCTACCACAGTACAGTACAGTACTTTACAGCGATCTTCCGGCTCCTTTATGCCGCTGTGCTACATCGCTTCCCTATTGCTCTCCTTCCTCATTCAGAGAATGCCTAGCATTTTTAATTGATGAATACAAGGCGTTCTCTGATTGGAGATGGAGAGGCAACATCACAAACTGTCACAATCAGAGAATGCCCTGTATTCTTTGACTGCAGTGTTTTATAGAATCTCTGTGGTCCCACCGGGTATAAAATATCCATACTACAATGGGCCAACCTGGGCCAATGTAAGTATAGAAAATAAATTATAAATGTAACATGAACAAATATACCTGTTTTAAAAATGACCTCTTCTGCTTTCTGTGCCACTGATTGCTGCTGTATTTTCTGAATCAAACACTTCCAGGAGTTCTGAACCCCTCAGCCACTGCATCCTGTGGTTTCTCCGGCCAGCCCCTATATGACTACAGGACGCAGTTGTGACTAGATGTGAGCTTTGGCTTGAGCATGGGATTGCAGTGAACCCAACCTGTTCACTGCTATAGAAATCAACTACCAATAATGCATTTACTGGCCTCTGAACGTATGTCAGGTGGCTTAGAATGGTCAGCAATTGGGACTTTGTTTTGTTTCAGTCCCTCATTATAAAAAAGCAAGGTTCCCAGCAGCAATATTGACATTGTGATTAGCTGGGAAAAGGAAAGCATAGGGACTCCGTGCTGCTCATCAAGTGCACAGGGACACATTAGAGTAGACCTTGTAGGCACTGGTATTTTAAAGCAATTGTAAACCTTTAATGAATGTTCTTTGGGCAGAATAGTGCTGAGTATCTCGGGGAACTTGGTGTTGGTAAGGAGGGGAAAGGATTGTTATATGTTATTGCTGCTGGTGTGTGTCCTGCAACCTTATTACAGCCTCCCCACATCCACTGTCCATAGTCATACCAAGCTGTATGTGTGTTTTTAAAAGGCATGCAGTGTATTTTTAAGCAGCTGCATGTGTATATTCACAGGGCATTTTTTCTAATTGTTGCTGGTTGCAATTTAAAAAAAAAAACAACAGTCCAATATTCCTAGGTAATGTGCTTCAGCACAGAATCTTATTTTTTCCTTTGGGAAGACATGTGACAGAGTGACATGCAGGCTGAAGATTGTGGGAGACAAGGGCAGAGCATTGTCACCCCATAACACAAAGTGCCCAAACAAGGACCTTTATATTAGTATCACCAGCTTTTAAAGTTTTCATTACATTTTATTGTTTGCATGGTGTACATTTCCCTATATGCACTGCCTGTATGCACAAAAATACCTTTGGTTGTATGAAGCCTAGTGTACGCTCCAAGTCATAACTATGAGCTACACTAAGAAGCAGATATTGCACAGATAGTTTTGCAAAATCTTTTTAAAATATTAGAGCAAAATTTAACAAGCTTTTATGTTCACCTCATTTAAACTGATTGGAAATATTATTCCAAATAAAGAGTAAAGACTTGCTTTCCTTTTCTACTATATTATTGTTGCCAAAATATACAACACATCCTGCTCCTGTCACATGAACAGATGTTCAGCCTGAGGAGATACAAACTTGTTTCTTACTGTGAAAGGCTTTTAGGTACAGTACATTTACACTGGATTTACTTCTTTAACTTCTAACATTAAAAAACGGGATGTAAAGCTGGGGGCCATATCCAAACTTTAAGATACATTTTTGTTAAAACTGAAAATTAACTGTTGAAATGGATGCACACAAGGATCAAAACCTACGACACAGGGTATCTGATTTTCATCTAACTGCTCATCAGTCAGAAAATGAATATATAGTAATAGATATAGGTAGTTAGTCCTATTCAGCTGGACTTGTTCTTTAATGTTGAAGATATTTCAGAACTCATACATGAGACTTCCTCAGTTGTAATGAGTGCCAGGAACTACTCCCGATACCTATTCCGATGCTGAAACTTCTATCAGTCATTATCCGCCCCCGACTTCCTGATTGGCCAGTAAGACGGCTACATGCTCCCTCATCACTTGATGATGAGGGAGCATGGAGTTGGCTTCCTGGCCATGTAATGACTCTCCGCTTAGCTTCCTGATTGGTCGGGATGCCGGCCAATTAGGAAGCCAGGCAGTGAGTCATTTCCTGCCCCTGGCTTCCTGATTGGCTAGCAAGTCGGCTCCATGCTTCCTCGTCACCTGGTGATGAGGTAGCATGGAGCCGTCTTCCCGGCCAAACAGGAAGCTGGGTGCCATGTAATGACTCACGCCCAGCTTCCTGATTGGTCGGGAAGCTGACCAATCAGGAAGCAAAGCAGCGAGTCATTTCACGCCGCCCAGCTTCCCAGCTAATCAGGAAGACAGGTGGTGAGTCATTACATGCTGCCCATGTTCAGCCGACCCCAAGCCACACGAAGCAAGCCGATGTACGGCTGATTTCAGCCGATGTACGGCTGAAATTAGCCGTACCAGCCTGAAGTGAATAGCCAAACAGTGTTCGGCTCACTTCACTTCAGATCGGTCATTCACTCGGCTGCCCTCGGCAGCTTCGTGAATAGACCCCATAGTGATAGATTCTCTTTGAGCCTTTCATATCTAGTTGGCACTTATTTCTTCCTTAATCTTGAGGTTTAATTGTCTACATCTGAAATAATGGTTTATAATATTATTTTTTGGATGGTTCCCCATAGCAGTATGCATATACGTAATCCGAAATAAAAAATAAAATAGTATGACATTTAAAATGTAGTACATGAACTGTATCTCTGATACTAGTGATTAATTATTCAGACATTAACAATGTTTTAAAATACTGTATACTGTTCAGCTATATAAATTATTGCAATCAATATACATATATATTTACTACACACATCTTCCTTCCTTTAGAGGTGAAAGTGTGCTACATTGTACTAAAACTACTTGTATGCCCATTTCTTTAATGCACAAAGGAATTTGGGGTTCATCCACTTCACAACATCTGGTTTTAAATTCTATTAGCACTGTGCACTTAACCATATCGTGAGATTTTTGTACTATATATATATATATATATATA
>NW_017306535.1:1206028-1227668 GCF_000935625.1 Nanorana parkeri
ATTTCTATTTCATTCTATGTGTGCATACCCTACATGTTCTGCCTAATTAAAATGTCTTAAAGTTGTTTTAGTAAAGGTTCAGCTAGCTTGGTTTTACTCTTGCCCTTTGGTTTTGAGCCTAGAGATAATATCTGCAACAAGAGTATAAATGGCTTAAATGTCATCTCAAATGCTGAATCTGACAAAGTTCAAGCCATGGGTGTCCTGTAAGCACCACCCGGCTTGAAAAAAAGTCAATTTAAAAACCACTGAGCCAGGTGGACTGCATAAATACAATGGAGATTGGGGAATAAAGTTATTTTCTCTCTGCCTCTTGGGGGCAGAACAACCAAAAATCTATGCTCAGCTTAAGCACTGGACCTGAGACAGATGAGGGAATATGACTACATATAAGGAGAAAAGCAGGAAGGCTGAAAAATATATTTTAAGAGTCAGAAGATAACAAAAGAATGGCTGTGCAATGTTGTAAAAGGTGCAGTGAATAAAGATAAAAATATGACAAATAATAATAATAATAAATAAGACAAAATAAAAAAGCCAAAAACTGTTTGCTGAATGAAAACTAATGTGAAGAGGTAGCTTAATTTATACTTTAAGGGGCATTGGGACAGTTTTATCATATTGTGTTTTTAAGTTTATATGTTTTTTAACTATTTTACATTGTAGGTTTTCTAAAGAGATGTTAGCCTGTTTCTCATTGAAAGTCTGAACCTACTATGCTGAGCAGAAGGAGTGGTAGGGAGCCAAGTCTTTTTTAGCTTGGTGGGTATATTGTTCTTGAACTACTTAGAAAGAAGTAAAGACTTGCCTGGGTAAAAAAAGAGCCTAGAGTGCCAACTGATGGCTAGGAATCATATGATAGATCCCTATGCAATATTCCTTACTTTCCTTAAATTTCAAGATACTCTAAGTAAATATTGTTTAAATACAACAGCCAAGTGTATTTTTACTTGGATCTTATTGTGCATACTTGTTTTAGATCTGTGCGGTAATCCAGCATGAGGCTTTGTCTTGGAGAAGCTGCCTGTAATAAAGACCAATTACAGGGTCTCTCTCACAGCTCTGCTCTTTGCACAGGTTATGTGCAGCACCGTTACTGCTACTGCTACTTTTCCAAAGTAATAACTGGGTTTAAAAAGGTGTTCAGAGCACACAAAAGTTATTTATTTTTGTTGTAGCTATTGAGGATAATATTATTAAACAACTTTGACATGTAGTTTTAGATGTGAAGCACAGTTTTGCCCAAACAGTGCCTCATATTTAAAAGTACAACCCCAATTCCAAAAAAGTTGCAATGCTGTGTAAAATCTACATAAAAACAGAATGCAATGATTTGCAAATCTCATAAACCCATATTTTGTTTACAATAGAAAAATATCAAATGTTTAAAGGTCATTTTGAAATTGATGGTAGCAACACATCTCAAAAAAGTTGGGACAGGTCATGTTTACTACGGTGTAGCATCCCCGCTTCTTTTACCAACACTCTGTAAATGTCTGTAGCTGTCTGTGAACTGAGAAGACAAGTTGCTAGAGTTTTGGGAGAGGAATGTAGTACCATTCTTGCCTGATATAGGAATCTAACTGCTCAACAGATGCACCAAATTTTCTCAATTGGTGAAAGGTCTGGACTGCAGACAGGCCAGTTAAGCAACTGGACTCTTCTACTATGAAGCCATGTTGTTGTCAGAGATGCAGTATGCAGTTTAGCAATGTCCTGCTGGAATATGCAAGGCTTTTCCTGAAAAAGACATTGCATGGATGGGAGCATATGCTGCTCTAAGGCCCGGATATATCTTCCAGCATTGACAGTGCCTTTCCAGATGTGCAAGCTGCCCATTCAAATCGCACTAATGCACCCCCCTACCATCAGAGATGCAGGCTTTTGAACTGAGTGATAACAAGCCGAAAGGTCCCTCTCCTCTTTAGTCCAGAGTTTACAGCAACTATGGTTGCCAAAAAAAAGTCAAATTTCGATTCGTCTGACCACAGAACAGTTTTTCACTTTGCAACAGACCATTTTGAATGAGCTTTGGCCCAGAGTCAATGATTGACTTTCAGGATCATGTTCAGATATTGCTTCTTCTTGCATGACAGAACTTTAACTTGCATTTTTGGATGGCATGCTGAGCTGTGTTCACAGATGGTGGTTTTGGAAGTATTCCTGAGCCCATGCAGTGATGACCATCACAGAATCATGACTGTTTTTAATGCAGTGCCATCTGAGGGCCCAAAGATCATGGGCATCCAATATTGTGTTTCAGCCTTGTCCTTTGCACTCAGATATTTCTCTTGATACTCAGAATATTGTAGATGATGATGTATTTAAAGTCTTCGCAATTTTACATTGAGGAACATTATACTGAAATCCCCTGCCCATCTTTACTTCTGAGACACTCTTTTTATACCCAGTCATGTTACTGACCGGTTGCCAACTTTTTGTTGCCCAGTCCCAACTTTTTTGAGATGTGTTGCTGCCATCAATTTCAAACTTACCTTATTTGTTCCTTAAAATGGTAAATTTGCTAAGTTCATACATTTGATATGTTTTCTAATTTATATTGTGAATAAAATATGGGTTTATGAGATTTGCAAATCATTTCATTCTGTTTTTATGTAGATTTTACACAGTGTTCCAACTTTTTGGGAATTGGGGTTGTACAATTATAATTCAGAGACTATGGGGTCTATTCACGAAGCTGCCAAGGGCAGCCGAGTGAATGACCGATCTGAAGTGAAGTGAGCCGAACACTGTTCGGCTATTCACTTCAGGCTGGTACGGCTAATTTCAGCCGTACATCGGCTGAAATCAGCCGTACATCGGCTTGCTTCGAGTGGCTTCGGGTCGGCCGAACATGCTCAGCATGTTACCGAAGGATCAGCTGAAGCTACGGCCAGATCCTTCGGCAGCTTCGTGAATAGACCCCTATTTGTTTTGCTTTTTATTCTAGGTCCCCCAGGCTGGAGTTTTCATTGGTCTTTTTTATACTTGACAATATGTACATTTTATACATTTAAAAAATAAAAATTGCTGAGGCCTCAGTAAGTTTGTCCATGTTGTCTTTAATGTACAATCTTGTTTATAGATTTGTTGCATTTATGTACAGTGGATTGAGATTTCCCCTTTTTTATATACTTCTGAAGGGTGGAAAGTGTTTTGTGTATAAACCTTTTATCATGTATTGAAGAATATATTTTGGTGAAAGTGCTGTGTCTGAAGTACAGCTTCAAATGCTATACTTAAATGAAAACATATTTTTAGTTCTGAATGTGATCAATAAAGAAGTAAAATGTACACAAAAAGAAACCAGGCATTCCCTTAAAAAAACACCTTTTGTGAAAAATTGATAGAACCTACAAACTCTTCACAGAAACCCTTTTTGTAATGCTATTGTAAATAATGTAGTTATCAA
This sequence comes from Nanorana parkeri, assembly GCF_000935625.1. Lineage (NCBI taxonomy): Eukaryota > Metazoa > Chordata > Amphibia > Anura > Dicroglossidae > Nanorana > Nanorana parkeri. The sequence goes on from NW_017306535.1 coordinate 1,209,441, forward strand.
AAATACAGCCATGAACCCCTTTGCTGTCAGACTTTTTTCCCTATTTTGTCACAACCATGTTGAAAAATCTGTAGAAAACAAATATATTTGCAATTTTCCATTTCACATAATATCTGTGCAATTGTGAACTAAATTTTCAGTAAAAACATACTCAAATGAATTAGTGCACCCAAACACAATATCAATTTTTTGATAACAAGTAGGCCAGGAACTATGCATCCCTGCTTTGCCATTTTCCTAACCACAACCAGCTGTAAACTAAAAGCTGTGAACCCAAAAGTGCTCAGAGCAAAGCACTTCCAATTTCAATCTATTGAGTTGAGAATGGGGAATGGATTTTACTCAAACTCTCCTTGCTCGGCCACCTGATGCATTTGTTTGGTTCCAGGCTCCCACCATTTTGATAGCTATTGATTGCCATGAAAAGTGTGCTTGTGTAAGAGACATCTTTGACACCAGACCATTCATTTCAGAAGCAAACTTTCCATAAGAATATACAGTATGTACATCTAGCATATTTCATGCATGTTATTTACCTGTAAAGGCATCCATTGTGTTGACTAAAGAGCCTGAGACTCACTCCTGCTGGGCACTGCCATCTTAGAAGAAATGCCAGCAGCCTCAGAAGAATCAGTACTGCCATTTAAGCGATATTCTTTATTACTGTGAGACCTGAGGACAACAGTGTGTTGGTTTTGCACTCACTCCTGCATTGTGTGGGGCCATGAGGGACAGATGAAGGACCTGGAAGATCTAACTTTTATACAGATTATTAGGCATGTGCGATTCGTTTCGTTCCGAATCGAAATTCGGACGAATTTTCGGAAATTCGGACATTCGGATGTATCCGAATTCCGAATTTGAGACATAACGAATGCAAACGAATCCGAATTTCCATTTCCGAAAACTCGGTAGCGTTAGTACGAACGTTCGTTTCGTTTTCTTTTCTTATTCGTTTCGTTCGTTGGAGCAAAGTGACATTAGAGAAGGAGAAAAATATTTTTTCCCCCTCAAATGTCACTTTTGCTGCAAACGAATGAACGAAACGAATAAGAAACGAATAAGAAAAGAAAACGAAACAAACGTTCGTACTAACGCTACCGAATTTCGTCCGAATCCGAATTCCGAATCCGAATTGACTTTCACACCCGAATCCTGAAAAACGAAATAACACAAATCCGAATTTAAAACGAAACGAAACTAAACGAATTTTTTGGCAGTGCACATGTCTACAGATTATTATTGCGTTACAAATTAGCACACATCTTAAGAATGATACATCAAGCCTTGACATAATTAATAGCCTTATGGAAATTGGTCAATATTGTTTTTAAGGCATTAATCACACAAAGTCACAATTCTTTATAATTGATCTCATAAGGGAAATGGGTATGAAGGTCTTTTAACAAAGGGTAGATACCATGCAGGTATACTGCAATAAATGCCCACTCTGAAAGCCCACTGTCCGCAGGGTAGCCCAGCAGCTCAATTGCATACTGGTCAAGCTGGGGCTAGTGGTTCATACTTGAGACCCAAACGTCAAGGGGGTTGCCTGTTCTAAAGTAGCCAGGCCTGAGTGATGAACCATGAAAAAGGACTTGAAAGCCTCAATAATGCAGCCACTGCCACAGCTGCTCCTCCTTTCAAGGCACGTTGGACATGAAAGGGATTCCTGACTCTCTCTAAAAAATAAATTAAAAGGAGAACTATGGGGTCAGGGCTTTTACCCATAGTTCTCCTAAGGGTAACTGGAGGACACAAACCAGCGTCCTCCCGTCACCCAAAGCTCAGTATACCGCGCCGCCGCAGCCGGGACGGATCCCGACATTACTGTCGAGATCCACTAAGCTGCGTGATTGACAGCTGGTTCTGCCTATCTAGAGGCATGACCAGCTGTACCCGCCCCCTCCGCCATCCGTTCCGCCAGTCAGCGCTGGAGGATCACAGTGGGAAGGGGGCGAATGCCTGCAGGGAGCCGTGAGTGACAGTCATGGCTCTCTGCAGGGATAGATCAAGAAGTGAGCGAGCGACGCTATGTGTTCGCTCACTTCCCGATCTATTGAGCCGGACTGTGACAGTTTCATTGTCACAGGTCTGCTAGAACTATGAGGCTGAGTGATTTTCACTCGCCTCGTAGTTCTCCTTTAAGAGGTTCCTGCATAGCACCTGTTCCAGATAGCACATTTCTGCTCACTCTGTGGGGGCCCAAATCCTGGGGTTCTTGTTCAGTCACTGCCACATCAATGAGCCCATGCACCACACATTTTTGGTGGCAGAGGGACCCAAGTCCTCCATGTCACTGAGGGAAATGGTTTCCTTAATCATCTTACCCCCATCCACTACTCAGTGCTTGGGAACATACCTGTGCAAGCCTGTCCTATGTCCTCCTCCTTCTCTTTGCTGGCACCTCCAACCCTTCATTTCCTCCTCCTGTGATTGGAGCTGCCTTAAATAAATAGAATAAAGCAGGCGATTCCTCCTGCTACTGTGCGTCTAGTGCCCATCTGTTTCATGATGAAGCATTTGTTTGAGAAGGTACACCACAGTGATGGTGTCGCTGATCCCTGCCTCATCATGGGTCACCATTCTCATCACCTTTTTGAACAGTGACAACACAGTACATATATCCAAAGTATGGAGTCACTAAAGTGGTCAAAAAAGCCCAGATTCTAACCAGCCACCATCCAGTCCTTGCCCCGTATTCCTACAAATACTAATTGATGACTCAGTGATGCAAGTGCAGCCACTGCAGCATGGACAAGACCAAGTTGCATCATGTAGGTATATTGTAGGGATGCACTGATACCAGTTTTGGTATTGCTGCCAATACTGGAAAGCACACAGCTTGTACTCGTGAAAATTCCCCGATACTAAGTGTGATACCGGCGATATAAATGTTTAAACACAAGTGGCTGCCTGAGGTCTAGCTCTTGCTGGGGACCTTAGGCAGCCTGCTGGGGACCTTGCAGCGCCTGTCTTTTACAGCGCTGGTGCGGCCGCACATTTCTTCCTCCTTCCCGCCGAGCAGCTACCTAAGCAGCCATGGGAAGACCCGCAACAGCCCTGGTAAGACCTGCACAGCCATGGGGAGACATGCAGACAGCCCTGGTGACACTGCAAAACCCTGGTGAGACCCATAAGCAGCCCTGGTGAGATACATACGCAGACTTGGTGAGACCCATACGCAGCACTGGTGATACCCATACACAGCCCTGGTGACACCTATACACAGCCCCAGTGAGACTGCACAGCCCTGGTGAGGCTGCACACAGCCCTGAAGAGACCAGCACAAAGCCTGATGAGACCAGCACAAAGCCTTGGTGAGACCTGCACACAGCCCTGGTGAGACCGCACGCAGCCCTGGTGAGCTCGCACACAGCCCTGGTGAGACCCTGTGCATAATACTGAGACCCCCACACAGCCCGGGTGAGACCCTGCATAGCCCTGCTCTGACCCTGCACAGCCTCCTGAAATGCTGCACAGCCCTGGTGAGCAACACAGATTATGTAGATCCATATTATTTTGTATTGCTGTATAATGTATTGCTGGGATTTGTAGTTCTCTGTAGCTGGTGGTATTCTGCATTGCTGTATAATGTATTGCTGGGATTTGTAGTTCTCTATAGCTCTTGGTATTCTGAATTGCTTTATAATGTATTGGTGGGATTTGTAGTCCCTCTACAGCTTGGCGTCAGTGGCAGAGCTACCAGGGTTGCATTGGCTGCAGCTTTGACTGGGCCCTGGTGCTCCACCACTGCCCTAAAATCATTAGTCTGTATTGTTTTAGAAAAACGGTCACATAACACTAAAAGAAAGGTATCTGTAATTGGTATCAGCGAGTACTTGAGGAAAAGTATCGGTACTTGTACTCTGTCTAAAAAAAAGGGTATTGGTGCATCCCTAATACAGTATATTGCACTTTAGGTGGTTGCCAGGGAGGTTATGTCTCCACTAAATTTCAGCCAGGTAAGCAGTAGCTGGATGTGACTGAAGTTACTACACACTCTTCTGGCCTTCTGCATCCCAGACATCCTAGAAGTCAAGCTAAATGACTAGAAAACGCTGCACCAACATATTGAGGACGTGTGCCAGGCTAAGCATGTGTGTGAACTAACATATCAGCATGGCATGGTTTTGCCTGGGCATTGCTTAGGCTCTTGGTCACTTGGCTGTGACTGGTGGTTCTCACAATTCACTGAATACGACCTATGAGAAGCAGGGGGTAGAGGTGACTGAGGTGTCACCATTACAAAGTTGGACAACATGGGGTGGCACCACCAGCCCTAGAAGTGTGATCTATCCTACATCTTTACTGGCTGCCAGCAAATTGACCCAGTGCCTCATAAAGGAAATATAACATCCCTGCCCATGCTTGCTGGACCACGTGCCTGTGGCCATGTGGACCCTGCAGCTAGCCTAAAGATCCAGCAACTTGAAGACATTAACTTTGATGTGCTGGTGAAGGACAGGGGTGGCCTTCGGGTCAAAATAATGGCAGCTGCGTACCTTCTATTATGGTACAAAACATGCCCCAAATTTTCAGAGACAAAATTTACTGGCCAGAACCGGAGCAGCTGTAAAGCTAGCAATTGTTGCCAAGTTGAAATTGAGATGTTGGGCATGGTGGTAACAGTGTGAATATTTTTTATTTTGTTCCAGTATATGGGAAAGAGACATCTTCCTGGAGAAGGATGTAGCTGGAGATAGTTGGGTGGGGCTAGGAGACAGAGTTGAATAGGGGTCAGATTAAGTTTTTGTGAAGTGGTGGAAGAGGTGGAAAGGAAGGAACAAAAAGGAGGAGGATTGTAAGCCTTTTGCTGCCTACCAGAATTATTCATGTACTGCTGCCACCAAGCTTTGTGGTGAATATTCATGTGTTTGCCCATGCATGCAGTACCCAAATGACTGGTAGATTTAGCATGCTTGATAAGTTGTAGGAAAACCACGATGGTGCTGTCAGCAGCACATGTGTGAAAAAGGCCCAGACTGCTGAGCCTTGCAGAGCAGAACTGGGGATTCCAGTGGCCTGCACCAATAGGGGAGTGCCATTTAGCTGCTCCCCCCACTCCTCTTCAAAGACAACTTCCTGCCTTGATGATGTTGTGTCTCTGCCTCAGTTTCCAACTCTACAATGTTGGGAACCCAGATACAATCTGCTGCCTCATCATCATCACCCTCCTCATCAGTCCACTTGGCAGTGCATTGCAAGTGCAGGAACATCACTGGCAATTGTTTCACCTTGCTTGTTGTCCCCTCCCACTATGCTTCTGGCGCTCTCTTTCTCAACATCTGGTGAAATTAATTCCTGTGCATTCTCTACAGCAAGTTTCTGATGTTGTGCTAAAATAATTTAGTTGACTCCTCAATGCCCATTTGTGAGGCAATGGTGGAATTATCTGTAGAGGAGAAGGAAGAAGAGGATGCATTAACAGCTGCTGATGACACCGCACTACACTGAGTCTGGGAGGAGGAGGAGGATTAGTGGCTTGGTTATCCATGCTACTACCTCCTGGCTCTAGAAGGTAGAAGGTAAATGTGAGCTGCTTCACAAATGTGCGACCTGAGCACCTCATTGGTCTGCAGATACTGAACCTGGTCGCCCCCTAATAGATGCATATAAGGAATCTCTGCACCTCCCTTTAGGCCTCCAAGACATGCTCAGAACAGGGGATTGCCTAATTGTATTACCAGCGATGGCAATAGAGGGATGGAGGATGTGATGCTTTGGTGTACTTTACAATCTAGAGATTTGGTGTGATAAACTTGACCGTAATAGAATGGGGTGATATGCTGATAGCAGAATGCAGCTTTGTGTCCCCAACAAGATCATGCTGCCGACCCTGAATTTTTTTTTTTAAAAACCTTTGAAAAGTATATAGAAATAAAATATACTACCCTCCAAAAAGTATCACCAAAGCACCAAATCCTAAAACACTATAAACCAAAACATTTTTTTTTACTTTTTTTGGCTTTTAGTTTTTTTTTGATTAGCAGAAACTTAAAAAGTGAAAGAAAATACCATAAAAAACCAATAACACAACAACAACAACAAAAAAGTAGCCCTAACAAGGAGCGTTTGGTCTGTTCACCATAAATACAGTGGGTGGCACACCACAATGCAATTCACAGTAATGGTGCACAGCCTAGCAGTGAATACAAGGGGGGTTCACTTTACTCTCTCTATCCCACCACACTGCCAATCACTGCAATCTAGCAGTGGCATTATACAGCACTTTATATAGCACCATACAGCTCTGTAGTTAGCACTGTACAGCAGTCTGCATTATGGAGCTTTGCTTTTGGCGCTTTGGTGAGCAGCCAAATGCAGCCATAAGTTGCTGTTCAGGCAAGCTATGAGCAGCTAAAGTTCATGCTGAATCCTGCATCGCCACAAACTCAAACCTCATGCCTGGTGATGACAATGATTCCTATAGAACAAGTTTATATGTCAGTGTAATTGCAGGCAGGTTTCTTCCACCATACTTACAGTACATATTGTTCTAGCTTATTAAAAGACGTATAATTCCTGAAAGAATTATAGGTAGAACAGAATGCACACTTCCATTCCTATTTTAAGCTTTGATTTTAAAAGGTGAACAATATTCTTGATCATTCTTCTACATTATTTTTCAACATTTTATATCTCCTAGGCTGTATTTTGTGGAAAGATAAGCAACATTTGCCATACTGTTCTGAATCTTTGGTGTTGCTGTGAAGCCTCACAGCCATGTACATCAGTCTGTCCAGGCTGTATTAAACCTTTAAGCAGAGCTGCTTGTTGACAACATGAAAGTATAGTTATAGCGTATGCTGAGAATGAAAACAGCACAGAGTGGTGTGAATAAGATGATTTGGAGTGGACTATCTCTTCTTGTAAGCAAGGTCAATGTCAACTTTGTTCCTACTTGCGCAATGGTGGGACATTTTTTCACCAATGCAGGATGAGTAAGCATTTAAGCATAGAATAAGTCAGCATTACTCAGCATTGCATAGTGTTTGGAATGTTGACCTGATTATAAACCAACTTATTATATTCTCTCCCTAACTACATTGAACAGCTTTTTGTAGTCCCAATTAAAATGAGTGAATTGTTTAGTAAGTTAGTTGTACCAGATGATTGAAACACAGCCCAGTGGTTTGTGTCATACAAAAATACTGCATCAACACTAAAGGCTCTATTTGTAAAAAGTTCAACATAGATGGTATAATATGCTATACAAATTATCAAAATTTTCCAACAATACTTCACTGTTATATTGGAGAGAATGTAGAGATATAGGTTCTCTGGCCCATGCCCTCTGGCATTTTAGATCACTGGGGTACTACAAGCACCAAATCTTTAAAATAATTTCAGATTTTGAAGCCCAACCTCTAACTCCAGCGATTGAAATGCCCTTATTACATATACATTTGGCTGCTCTCCTGAGTCTAGAGCTATAGTCCTACATAACCTATATGGACGTTTCAGCTGCAAGTAAAATCTGGTAAACTCATGCACTGGTTTCTCATATCTCTTGGGGTTTCATCAGTTTTATATCTCTACTTGGCTCTATTTATACTCAACTAAAAAGAATAACTCTTGCAACAAAATGATTATTCACCCTTCTCTTGTTGTATTATATGTAATAATGAATTATAACAGGGGGAGTAGAAACATCCTCAATAATAGTTACTGCAGGTTTGCAAATCAGGAAACCGAAAGCAGAACTGTGGCCAGTTATTATTAATTATACTTATTATAAGCAGGACGTTAGATTTATAACTAGCCTTCATGGACATAAGTAGCTTACAGCACTATGGAGCAATTCTCCTTAAAAATTAAAGTAATGGCAGCAAAGTCATTCAAGTTGATCCTCAGCCCTCTTCTCTCGTCCTCTCCAAGTATATTTACATTAGAGCAGCAGTGGTCAATTTCATAAATATTGGCAGCTTTTAAGTGCAGCCCTTCACATGTCCAGAGGGCCAAGTAGCAGATACCCCCTTTCCCCAATTTTAGATGGGGAAGGGGGGTATTATGTTATAGAGGACCTTGCATTTTAATGCAAGGTCCTCTACAATGCATATTAAATGTTTTGTGAACACGTTCCACAAACATTTGGCTGAATCAAAGTGATAACCAGGCTTCTTCAGTCAGGCATACAGAGATGCGCTCACATTCAGATGTGTAGTTGCAACAAAGGAAGATGGTTCATGAAAGTGCCATTTTCTTTTTTAATCTCTTGTTGTTCATGTTCACTGGGTTGTATCTAATAGAAATGCCTAGCAAATCTTTGAAGATAATCCACATAATATTTCTATATAAACTTTGGATAGGAATCTGCATTTGTCTCCGCAAAGACTTTGCTTCAGCTGACGATATGTGCTCTCTATTAGTAGATATTTAAATTTGTTCTGCCTTTCAGCCCAAATATTCTGGATTGTAAGAGTAACGCCATGGCCTACCATACTATACAGACATAAATAATTGTCTGTCTGCTACTTTTAATTCCAATAACTTATACAGTAATGCAACCACACAAACTATGAACTTGTGCATTGTACTTAAGAAAGTAGAGAAATAGTTAAAAATCCCATAAACTGCTATTTTGGTTGACTGTTATCTGTCAACTTCTTTGTGTATGGAGTAGCTATTACCTTTTGTTTTCTATTTCTGTGCTTTAAACTGTAAACCTGCCACACTTGACACAATTTCCACCTACAATGAGTTATTCATATCTTTTAAAGTGATATTAAAGTCAAAAGATTTTTAAGCTTTTTCAAATGCTTATTAAATCACTTACAATGGATGCTGCTTCTTGATGTTTAACTCCTTAGTGACGGGGGCCTTTTTTTTTGTACCCATGATATAATCCACATTTTTGGCCTGCAAATTACTTCAACCCCCCCACACATTATATATTTTCTGAAAGCCAAGACCTTGTAGAATAACATGTTGGCAGTTTAGAATTTTTATGTTGCACGATATTAGCGCAATGCATAATCAAACCCCAAAATGTAGTGAAAAATGCCCTTAAATGCCACAAAACACAATAAAATACCCATTTTTTTATACAATATAAAAGATGATGTTACAACATGTAAATAGATACCCAACATGCCCAGCGTCCATGAAACGGTTACATAATTCAGTACCCCAAAAAGTCCATAAATTATGCTTTAAAAGCCCCCACAGGTCATCAATTTAGAGATATGCATAAATGTTAGCCTTAGAATTATTGCTCTCACATAACCCACATGTGTAGCACGGTCGTCGTTCTCATACGTAGGCGCACTTGACGCGTGTTTACGTGAAGACGCACGTGCTCGCGGGGGCGGGGGACTTTAAAAATGTTTTGATTATTTTTACATTTATTTCATTTATTATTAATTTAAAAACTTTAATTGCTATCACATAGGGGGGCTTACAATCCCCCCATGTGATGGCAGATTGGCAGTGACAGGTACTCTTTAAGGTGATGCTGGGGCTCCAAAAGATCCTTAGTATCACCTTTATACTTTAAATAAGCTATTGAAGTGCAGATCGCACTTCAAGAGCTTATTGCTGTGCCTCAGGAGCCCAGCACTGACAGCTATGGGAACGGAAGTGATGTAATCTGCATCGCTCTCGGTCCCATAGTACAGGGAGGGGGATCAACGAATGGAGGTTCCCCCCGTTTACCGGCCCGGGGAGGCGATTGGGCGACAGCTTCTATTGTAAAACCGACATTCGGCTTTATAATTGTAAACAGAGTCCCAGCGTCTTTAGCCACCGGGAGTCTGTTTAAACGGGCCCGGTGCCAGTGACATACTATGGACGTCACTGGTCACTAAGAGGTTAAATGTTTTAGTTTCCTGCAGAACCAGTTGGTCCCCTGAGCAGCTGGTCCTGATATTCTGTTTTAGGGTTGCTCTTTTCCCTTGCAGGGTCCTATGGAGCCACCGGTTTGTGTGCTAGTAAGCTGTGCGTGCCTTTACAATCACAGTCACAGGAACGCAAGCCTCACCCTTGCTCCCTGCTTGTCTCTCCTCCTTCCTCCCTTTTCGAAGCTAGTAGACAGACAACTGCTGAAGGCTGTCTGCCTACTGTGATCTTGCACTGGACAGGAGGTTCAGGGAAGTGGAGCTGAGACAGTTGGAGCTGCTGTTTGGAAACATGATGACTGTAAGTGATTGGACAAAAATTTCAAGAGATACTTTGCTGAGCAATGAATATTTGTTTGATCTGCATTCACTATTAAAAAAACGCTTGCGAGTGTATTATTACTTTAAATATATTTTTATTAATTTTTTTTACCACTCAACCAAAATATTCTAGATTGTAGAATCATTGTATAGCCAGCAACCCTGCTTTTAAACAAAATATATAATTGGCTATTATCATCTTCTTACTTATTTAACTTTTAGACTAGCCTTGAACAAATATATGTATCCAACCTGGCATAGCACAATGCAAGCAGTGCAGCAATCCAGAGCAAACAAACTGTTTAAGCACAAGGAGAAAAACAAAGTTACTGTAAATACCAGAACTGAAATAATGTACCATTTATGATGAGATATAAAGTACAGTAAACTATTTTTGTCAGCTGTTTCTGCCAACTTTTCTATGTATGGAATAGTCATTAGAGTTTTTTCCTTCTACGTCTGTGTGTTTGCACAGTCAGAGTGAACAAATATATTGTTAACGAAACAGATTGTAGGTAATAGGAAACACAAAGCATTTTTAATTTCCTATCTGACGCTTGGATGCATAATCTTTCTTTTCGTAACTTAGGACATTTCTGCAAGTCACAATGATCGGCTTAAACAAAAAGAGTTCCTGTCACTCCCCCAGATTTTGTGTAAGAAGATCAAGTGTTGCTTGTGCAACACCCTGCCTCATAGGAAGTATTGCTGAGTAATGCAAAGGGATTTCTGTGGCTGATGCAAACCTGGAGAATTTACATCATCATTCAGCACTAGCAACCTAGTGCTCTAGCAATCTAAATAGTGTATCAATCCCATGCGGAAGCTGACTTGGTCTCCAGCGATAGGACAGCTAAGGCAGACTAATCAGGTGTTCCAAAAAACAAAAGACCAGTGAAAGCTTCGAGCTTGAGTTGTGAAAAAGTTTGCCACTAGAAGCATCCAGCACTGGCTACTACCTGCACAGCACTTTTAATTTTTACATTGAGATTCCATTGTTCTTTTTCTTCATCATGTATAAGAAATCTGCTTCTGCCGATGTGCCTATGATGACTTCCAAAGGCAGCTATCCTTCAAAGGAATCACAAGGCATGTTACCCTCAATTAACAACAAACAGACTGAGAAGAGGGAGAAAATGGTGCTGAAAAAAAAAATAACTTTGTTAAGAGGGATCTCAATAATAATTGGAACTATAATTGGAGCAGGGATTTTTATATCTCCCAAAGGAATACTGCAGAATACCGGCAGCATAGGAATGTCTTTAATTGTATGGACAGCGTGTGGCATCCTGTCACTTTTTGGTGAGTATCAGCCAGGAATATTTATACTGCACACGTGCAGCTTCCCAGATGGCATTTAAACACTGATCTTATCCGGTTTTCTGCCTGTAGGACGCTAAGGTTTTCGACATGTAAAACCTCTAAGATGTGCAACGTCAGCTTCTTTATTACTTTAAACTGTTCTTTGAATTTATTTGCTTTTTAGTCTTTTTTATATTATTAGTTTACTTGAAAACTATTATTGTTACTCTGTGTATTTAATTCATAAGCAATTGCTCCTTGATTATAATACTACGGGTGAATCGATACAGCAAACTATACGTTTTATATTTGTTTGTCTTTCCCTTATAGACATATTTTCCTTATAGATTCAGCTGCTCCTGGCATGACGTATAGAGGGTGTGTCTATCAGTATTGAGTTTTACTTTTACTGCCTTAACTTGTTCCTTGCCAAATTCCCATAGCTTGAGATAGGGTGTTGAGAATATATATTAAAAGATACATTAAAAAGAAAACAAAAACAGTTATATAAAAACTGGAACAGACAAAATCTGGAGCAACCAATCAGCTTCTCTCTTTCATTTTTAAAGAGTAACTGAAAAAACACAAGACAGGAGCTAATTGGTTGCCACATGCAACTGCTTCAGATTCTGTCTGCTGCAGTTTTGATAAATTCCCCCATTGTTCACATTGCAAAGTGAATGTCCACTTAGTATATAAAATGAGGCTGTGTTCACTTCAATCAACTAATCTTGTGTTGGCAACTGATCAGTTTGTTGTTTTCTCTTTTCCTTGCATATGATTAGGTATTCAAAGTGAAAACTGTCATTAACTGTCATTCACTTTGAAAAAAGAACAACCTTTATCCTTTTAGTAAATCAGCCCCTATAATAACCTAAACATTGTTTGTTAATGGTTTAAAATCATTTTGTTCATTTTGCGTTGTAATTATAGAACACTATTCACACTTTTGCATTGTGTGAGGGGCTCTACTATACAATGCACTGAGGTGTCATTCGCAATCATGGGCAAATTAAGAGTCATGGAGGAGGTGCATTGCCATGTGTTGTGGTAACACATGTTAACATGTATATTTTAACATGCTCTACCACAACACACACTAAAATGAATGTGTTAATGTGTGTTATCACAACGCATGGCAATACACCTGCTCTCTGATTGGTCTGTTTCAGTGCCATTCATTGCAAATGACACCTTAGCACACACTGCACTGTAAGAGCCCATTGCACAACACATTGCAACACATATACTGGGCGTTATGCTGCACTGCATTATTTAAAGACATAATGCACTTTTTTACCCATGGCGGTGTTCTGGAAACCCATTCATAACAAATGAATGCACCACAAATGAATGCAGGCCATAACGCACATTAATGCATACGCACCACAATTGAACGCTTAAATGTGAACGGGCTCTACAGGTGCACTGGGTCAGGTCTGACTGACTGAAATGCTGAGATTTTATTTCAGCAGTTGCTGAGCAGAGAGCCTGGATTATTGTAATAAAATAGCTAAATCCACTACAGGTAAAAATCTACAAATATGTATATGGAATGCAATTATATAAATGTAAAAGCTACATACAAATCACATCACTGCAAAAATATAGTACAATATATGTTGTAGTTATCATTTGAAGAGATTCTGACATGTTCACAAGAATGCTGCAATTTGCTGATTAGACATATAATATACAACACGATGGGGTCTATTCACGAAGCTGCCGAAGGATCTGGCCGTAGCTTCGGCCCCAGGACCCCTTCGGTTCAGTAGAATCGAAGGGGTGCTGTACGGGCTATTCACAGATGTTGGATCGGCTGAGTCGAACTCCTTCTGCACTTTGGGTCGGCCGAACTTCTGGAAATGCAGGTATGTGTGTTTTTGAAGTGTGTCGGTGTGGTCTTTTCTTTGGCGGTCATAGAGGGACGTTGATGTCATCATATACTATGCAGGGTCTGTAGCCTAGTATCAGGGCCATTCCTTTAATGAGACAGCCTGAGGGCATTGCCTCAGGTGGCATCTCTTTGGGTCACATGGGGATGGATCAGTGTGCCTGCTGCCCACATACTGGCCAGAGTGTTTCAGGTTGCTAATGATATCACTGATTTCCGGGAGCTGAGCGGGAGCTGAGCGGGACACCAGTGACGTCAGTGAGCTGGACGGGATGCCGGCCGGAACCAGAGGTAGCGTGCATCAGCACCCTCCTCCCCTTGGTAATGTGCACCACCAGTACCCCCCCACCCCTGGTAATGTGCCCTGCCAGCATTTACCCACCTCCCCTATCCCTGGTAATGTGCACCACCAGCACTGAACCCCCCTGGCCACAGGCAGTGAAAAGTCTAGGGACACCTCTACCCAGCATAATATGTGAGGATGCCAGTGACAGTTTATAGCCAGAGCCTGCACATGTCTAAATATAAGAAGCAATATTTTCCTATCTTCATGTTCAGGTTTAAGCTATGTTGACTTTAAACACCAATCACTTTGCTAGATGGACAGCCTCTAAATTGGTGCCTTCTTTATGCCTCATGTGAAAAGGTCAGGGCAATACCTGTTTTCAATACATTTTGTATAAATATTTCAATAGAAAAGGCACTTTGATAAGATAATCCTTTCAGCATCTTTTGCAACAAGCAATCAACCAACAAGCTGACATGCACATCTGTCAGTATTATAGATGATCCAATGTGTTAACACAAAATACGCTCTTAAAAATACAGTATGCACAATTATCACATTAAAATAAAAGTACTATAAATGTCAAACTTTCCCATGATGGTCCATACATGCACCAATTTTTATTAGATCAATCTTAGATACAATTGCCATCCGATTTGAACAGATTTAGTTCCATTATTTCATATACACGGATGACAGATTTTCAGCAGATATTTCTTTCAGATATATCCCAAAATTGTTTTGTTTCATTAATAGTCTATTTTAGTCATTACAATTTATTGATCTTTGTTTGAAATTAACATTTCTATATACTCAGGGGTATCCCTAGGCTTATAGCTGCCTGATGGTGATGAACTTTACCCGGGGGGGGGGGTGATGGATTATTATTATACAGGTTTTTTATAGGGCCAACAGTTTGTGCAGTGCTTTACAATATAAGGAAGACATTACAATCACAATACAATGCAAGACAAGATGGTAAGGAGGACCCTGCCCCTGAGGACTTGCTTACAATCTGAAAGGGGGGGGGGATGATACATGAGGAGGTAGCTGTGCGGGGATGAATTGTATGAGAACGTGATGGTTGAATGGTTAGGTTGAGGCGGGATAGGCTTCCCTAAAGAGATGAGTCTTAAGGGATCAACTAAAGGCAGTCAGAGTGAGAGACAGACGATGAGGATTGGTACCTCTGGCCACAGCCCTGTCCAGCATCTTGCACAGCTCACTGATGTTACTATGTCACTGGTTGCCAGAAGCTGGGTGGGACACCAGCCAGAGAGTCCCGCTAAGCCCCTGGCAACCAGTGATGACAGTGAGCTGGGTGGGATGCCAGACAGAGTGTCAGATTGCTAAGAGCTCTTAGCAGCCTGAGACGCTCTGTCCCGAAAGGGGCCCATGTGACCCAATAAGGTGCCATCTGAGACAGTCGCCTCATGCTGCCTCATTATAGGGGTAGCCTTGTATATACATTAGCATTAACGTTAGCATTAACAATTTTTCACCACTTTGATAAAGTTGTCAAAACTAGCAATCTACTGGCTGATTTGATCGTATGGGCACAGTTTAAAGTGTATCTAAAGGCCATATTTTTAATTTTAGAGATAAAGCATTGCAGTTCTTTAACAGAAGGTATTTACAGGTCCTCACATTTAACACAAAACCCCAAAACATTGAGCTCAGTCTCTGCTTATGGGTAAGCAGGCAAAGTCATGAAAATCATTCCTTTTGCCCCCTTTTAGCCATCTTTGCATCATGAACTGCTGGTGTATAGCACAGATATAGCCATGGTTTTATGCAGCCAACTTGCATACAGTTGTTTCAGGCTTATTAATCTTATCAATGCAAGATATGAATTTACTGGCTCTATGGTGTAGGATTGGTGAGGCCAGGGGAACAGGACAACCACTTAGGTCACAGGGAGAAATGGAAAAGTCAACCTCTAAAGGACTGTGAGATTCAGCATTGCCGAAATAGCTGTACCTCTCTTTTTGTCCTGCTGTACATTGTTCGTTGAACTGAAAGTGAGCAAATGTCCAATATTTTGAATTGTCTCTGAAACAATAGTAGAGGGGAAATCTTCCTGTGAGGAAACGTATTCTAATGAAAACTGTCTAGGAGGGCATTTCCCTCATTGGGGTGATTTTCTCTCACTTTCTGTTGTGTCTAATTGTGTCCAGTTGAGGGGGTAAAACGAACCACCTCCTTAATTGGACACAGACGGTAAAATAGAAACTTGACAGGTGCTATAACCATTGCGTCTTGGTTCTAATATAATGCATGTAGGAGTGAAGTTAGGGGAATGAGAACTTGTGTAAGTACTTGAGAGTTGTGGAATGTAACCCTGGGTAAGCTGGGTGATGTGTATGCACAGAAGGTAGCATTTATACAGTATGTTTATAAATGATAAGGGGGTAGGGGGCTGTAGCTGTGTATAGAAAGGTTATTTTTAAAAGTTAACTAATCAGTATGTTGTAAAGTGAACATATATATTGATCATTGTACAACCAGCAATTTACAAGTACATTAATATTTACTAGCCAAAAGTGTTAGATTATTTCTCAAGTATTTATTGCTGTCTGTGCTTTGTAGGAAAATTTCCTCTTACTCCTTGACTGGTTACCAGAAGAGGAAGTTTAAGGTTTTCTCCACAATGGGTACACAGAAAGGCTTCAGACTTTAGACATGAAAACTACAGACTTGTTAAAAATACCAAATTGTACAGTATATGTGTTTTCCCATGTAATGAATACCTGTTTTTCAGCTTTTTTTTTTTTAATTACTGCACTGTACTAGTAAAAGTAATTATTACTATTATACAGGATTTATATAGTGCCAACAGTTTGCACAGGCGCTTTACAATATAATCTATTTCAACATACATTCAAGCACAAAGGGAAAATTAATCAAAGGTTACATTGCAGGCTTACTACCAGTGCCTGAAACCTCTCTCTAGAAATGTTTCTTGGGGAGTTAGTGATTTAAAGTGCTTACAGATTTTAGATGGTGTAGGCTGTGCATCCACAATCCAGAGGCTAATCAACTGTTCCTACAAACTATCATAATGTAAGTTCACATTGGGTTATCTTGGATGTTTTTCAGGGAGACAATAGAGATTGGCTAGCTTAAGAGGTGGGAAGCAACAGGAGAACCATAGAAACATACAAACGTATAAAGGCTCCCTGATCAGACAGTAAATAGCCAGATTGGATGAGCAGGCTCTTATTCTTGTGGGCACAGCTAGATAATGCAAGCACACTCGCTACCTAACCATTTGTGGTCAGAAGGTAACAAGACATACCTTTTTTTTTTCAGCTTCTCATCTTCTTGTTGATACTTGCAGTTAATAGTAAGCCGTTAATAGAAGTTTGCAGTACAAAGTGTATATTGGTGCTTTGTTTCCATTTTAAATGAACCTATAGCTCTTCAAACATATCAAGATAACCTTATGGAATGCTAGAAGGCACCATCTGGTACCTGGAGAGTGCAATTATAAACTCCTTATTACCTCCACTGCACCACTGCACATCCCAATTTTTCTAAACAATTTCTTGATTTTCCATATGATATTTAATTTCAAATGTGTCTCAATATATGTATACTTTGCCCAACTTTCTTTAAAAGCACAACCTACACAAGACTGTTCAGGGATCCCAGGGAGCGGTGAAGTCACTTTGCAATTTGTAAACATGATGCAGCCATTAGTTGGTTCTGTCTAACACTTCATAAGGTTAGTTTTACGTGATATTTACTAAAGACAAGCACACTTTAAATATGGATTGACATCCATTCACAACTGTCTGAATAGAACTTGATAATAAATTTAAATCTTTAGAACTTAGGCTCACAAATAAGTAGCTGCATATGAATAAAAACAGCCTGGTCCTCATTTAATACAGACCATTGTACATTAACTCGCCATTAACCCATGCCCATGACCATTCTTCAGCATTTCTCACACTTCACTTCTGCCATCAGAAATTCAGTATCATATTTTTATGCTTAGTGATACAAAAAGGCAGAGCTGTTTATTAACAATCACATTCAAAATGCTCTGTCTGGTGTGTTATATTAAGACTGCCACCTGCCAGTGCTTTACAAGGAACACTGATTATACATGAATCTATAAAGGATTTTCCTCTTTAATATATGCTTAGATCCATGCTTTGAACCATTAGGTGTAACAACAACACACAATGCCACCATCTGTACAATTAAATGAGAAGTACAGTATATGTATAGTTTATAATAGTCTGTGTTAATGGAGACAGCCTTTCTTTTTATCTAACTGCTGATGGAATAAAATAAAGTCTCTCCAGTAATGACTGGTAATTAGAGACCATGCGCCTAGACTCCCTAGACTAGGAGATGGGAAACAGCAGTTTTTCTAATTATGGGGTCTATTCACAAAGCTGCCGAGGGCAGCCGAGTGAATGACCGATCAGAAGTGAAGTGAGCCGAACACCGTTCGGCTATTCACTTCAGGCTGGTACAGCTGATTTCAGCCGTATATCGGCTGAAATCAGCCGTACATCGGCTTGCTTCGTGTGGCTTCGGATCAGCCGAACATGCTCAGCATGTTCGGCTGA
>NW_017306535.1:1228288-1232112 GCF_000935625.1 Nanorana parkeri
GGCCAGCTTCGTCTTTCAGCACGGCTCAGCGCTCGACTGAGCCGCTCGGCCGTGATCGGGAGCTGTACGGGCTATTGTGAATAGCCCGTACAGCACCCCCTCGGTTCTCCTGAACCGAAGGGGTCCTGGTGCCGAAGCTAGCCGAAGGATCGGCCGAAGCTACGGCCAGATCCTTCGGCAGCTTTGTGAATAGACCCCTATGTGTTTTTAATTCATTCAAGAAGGTGGTGATTTTGTTTTCTATGTATTCATGTGATGATAATAATAATAATAATAACATGGGCCTGATTGATTTATGTGAATTATGAATTTTAAAGTGACACTAAACTCAGGAGTTAAATCTTAAAAATGTATTCAAGTACCTAAACTATTAATAATACCGTATCTTATTTGTGTATCACTCAGCTGTAGATCCCCAAATTATCTCTGAATATGTGCTGACACGTCCTTCCTTCTGAAGGGTGGCTACTTTTGTTCCCCATGGTCACTGTATGTGTTGCAAAGTAGCAACCTTCCTGTGATGAACTATAATCTTAAAACAAATTAGTAAACTAAACATGAGATTGTAGTCCATCATGGGAGCAAGCTTGGAGTGGTGACTACTTTACAACACACACACACACACACACACACACACACACACACAGGGACCACGGGGAACAAAAGTAGCTTGTCAAAAGTGTCTGCTATATCACAATTGAGATGCTGCCCTGCTGATCCCCAAATGCCTAACAAAACTCCTAACAAAACAAATCTATTTGCCTAGCTTTAGTAATAGGAAGATGTTGTTTTTTTTTTTTTTTAAATCCCCATGGAAATCTTCCTAAAAGCAACATCACTCTGCCATAAAACAAATTATGTATACATGTGTGGAGTTCAAGGACTTGTCTTCTTAAGGTGGGATAGATCATGCCAAACAAAGTCCAATGGAATAATGAGACAACAGAGATTTATTTTGTGCCTTGCATTTTTTACCCCATCATTACAGAACTCTGTGTCTATGAGAACATGTGAGTAACATAGAATCTAAATGGACAAAGGGAAAGTTGGTAGGTTGACAACTGCAGAGAACAATAGGATTGTAGCTGCAGAGGAAGGTAGGATGGTAACTGCTGAATGATGTCCTGTGGTCTTGTGAATGCCCCCTGAAATGGTCTCCCTTGCAAAGTATTTAGCTCTATTGGTTATGTATCCTTAGACAGGCGCCTGGAGATTCCTGCACATGCCTGTTGTATCTTTAATTGCTTCATGCAAACTCACCACCTCTAGATCATTTCCCAGCATTATTTATTTTGTCACCTTGTTCCTGAAACAAAAAAAAAAAGCTTTCATTATTCCTTGCGATATAATCATCAGGCTTTTAAAATTGTGATGATGTAATTGCTGGTAGCTCAGTTTTTATTGTGGTAGGCACACCCATGGAACTAAATTTCCCAAACTTTCCTGCACAAAGCGTTTGGGTAAGCGCAGCATGATTTTCTGGTAAAGAGGGACAGAGATGGGCAGGAGCCAAAAAATGTTCAGCAGGCTAACAACAGTGGTTGGGACTTCAGTATAGTAAAAGGTACTGTGTTGTGAGCTCAAACAAAAAAAATTAGGAGCGCACTCCATTTCTAGGAGATCAACAGTTATTGTTCTCTACTTACAGCAATTGTAAAAGGATAAAACATGGGGAAGTGTGCATGTATTGCAGAGATGTGCTGACTGTTTTTTATGTCCTGACATTCATTTTGTTTAGTGGTTACAGAGCATGTAAGAGATGGCTGATACATGTTGCAATTTTAATGAAATGTATGCTCAAAACTCTAACTAATTTGCAAAGGTAGTTTAATATCTACAAAGCTAAGTATACATTGCATCTATTAATTTTAATAATGTGATCAGTTTGTTTATCAAATAATATTTCTTATGTGATGAAAGTTTAATTAAACACCAAGACAAATGTCACTTGTTTCATGTGACAGTAATAAATCCACATGAAGTGATTTGCAAATGAATTTGTATAGTGAAATACACAGCTTCATAAATCATGTGTTTATTGAAATTATCAAAAAAATGTATTGTGACTGACTCTGAACCCCTAGCTACTTGTTTAATCTATGTCATAGAGAATTTGACCTGTTGTGACATTAATATTTAGCTTTGTAATCACCTTAGCAGTTGGATGGAGTTGAGGATTCTGTTGAACAGCTCTTCACTGGGGTCCCACAGAGAAAGACGACGTCACATGATTCATCTTTCTGGTAGCCTTAAAATTATAGGTTTGCACTCCTAACTTTATTTGGGCTTGATTTCACGCAATCCACTGTTGATAGCCAAAGTATCATGGTGAGAACAAAGATAAATTCAGGCTAGTTCACACCAAGTGGGAGCAGATGCAGAGCAGTTACAGAACGGATCAAAACTGCATCCAATGTATTCCAATGCTATTTTGGGCTCTAGTTCACACCGCAGCGTTCAGTTCCAGAGCATTTTTAAAAAGTGCAGCAAGCCCTATTTTTCCTGCTCTGGAACGTTCTGGAACGCATCAAAAATGTATGCAGATGCCCTGGAACACACTGACAGCCCATTTGAGGCTAAAACACTATTTAAAAAAAAATGTTTTTACAAAAAGGCCCGACACATGTCAAAAATGCGGCAAAACACACTGCACTGCATGTGCAGAAATTCATCTGGTCTGCATTTGGTATGAACAAGCCCTTAACTGAATTTATCATTGTTTTACAGTATATAAAACAATAGCAATAGTTTATTTCTTGTTTTATTATGAACAGGACTAAAAAAGTAAGAAAAAAGTTGATTTTTTAAATCAGGTAAATATGAATTATTTCATATAAATATTTTTTTATTGCCATTTTCAAGCAAAATATGATGTTTTCGGGTCATTTTACATGTTGTTAGGTTATTCCTACCTGCTTTGCTGAAGAAAGCATGTTGTTCTCAACAGATCTCAGTAGCTCAAGCTAAATTTATACGTATTGTAAGTTATGGGGTAGTCATATGATTGGAAGTATGTCTGCAAAATATATTTGGTGTGTGTGTGTGGATATAGTGTATGTGGTGGCAGGGGTTGCTGTGACTGATGAGATACCTCAGCTAGACCTTTATTAAAACAAAATGTTTTCAGGGTCATAAAGCATTGTCTGACTGTACACAATACAAATAGCTGTAGAGAATTTTCTTCAAAACCTTTTTAGTTAACTGCCACTAGATTGAGTATGTACACAACCGCTTATGTTAATTCCTTCAAGGGAAGGCTCCTTGAGATATAGAAGAAATACTGTTTATGTATGCATGACACATAAGTGCATATACATAGACTGAACATATCTAGATATCCTTGCTAAAATGATGAGGAAGAACACAGGATTCTGAAGGGACTCATAGAGTTACTACTGTATTATTATAATATTTTGTGCATACTCCTTTGGACTTGTCATTTGTTCCTGGGATCCAATAAACACGAAACTCTCTGGAAAAGAACCAAGGTTACCTGACATTTACTTAAAGGCTGCATTCTACATCCTTTTTCACTATATATATATTGATACATCTATTACACAACAACACATAGGGGTCTATTCACTCAGCTGCCATAGGCAGCTGAGTGAATGACCGACCTGAAGTGAAGTGAGCCGAACACTGTTCGACTATTCACTTCAGGCTGGTACGGCTGATTTCAGCTTTAGAATTTCCTATTGAAATACATTGCTACATTACTATTGGTTATTTTAATTTGCAATAGCCAATAGTAAACTAGCATTGTACCCGCCCTCTGCTGATGGACCTGATGGAGAACTGCAGCAGAGGGCGGGTACAATGCT
>NW_017306535.1:1232185-1303608 GCF_000935625.1 Nanorana parkeri
TGGCCGTCCGCTCGGCCAGCTTCGGCTTTCAACCCGGCTCAGCCGAGCCGATGCATATGCGTTCGGCTTGACTGAGCCGCTCGGCCAGGTTCGGGAGCTGTACGGGCTATTGTGAATAGCCCGTACAGCACCCCTTCGGTTCTCCTAAACCAAAGGGGTCCTGGGGCCGAAGTTAGCTGCGGCTAGATCCTTCGGCAGCTTCGTGAATAGACCCCATAGACTCCAGAGACATGCTGGAAAGTTAATTGGTTCCTGCCTAAATTGGCCCTGTATGCATGTGAGATAGGGACGTTAGATTATAAGCTCTTTGAGGGCAGAGACTTATGTGACTGTGCAGTATGTAAAGAACTGCACAAATTGTTGACACTATATAAATACCTATAATAATAATAAAAAGGTCAGAGGATTGACCCATGTCACCTCCTTGGATGCTTGATATCTTGAGACAGCTTCCCTGTGAGGTTTCAATCAGACCAAAAACAGAGAAACAGCCTGTAAGGAAACAGCCTCAGTAGTGGTCTCTTTTTAGAACTGCTTTGGAAATCATGTGCCATAGTTAAACTCCTGTATTAAATGTTTATGTATAAAACAAAACAAACAAAGCTTAAAATAATATATAAATTTGACCCAAGTCATTTTGGTTTTCCTTTAATATCATAACTGCAGAAACATAGTTTCTGCAGTTTCCTCTGCAATTTTCATGCATGGGCAACATCCAACATTACTTCCCTGACCCAATATTGTTTTGGGTTTGACACTTTAAAACGTAAATCAACCCAAAATGTATTTCTTCATTCTGGGGGTAGTAGAACCAGACATATACTTCTATGTAGGATACATTAATAGGTCATTGAATGCACTTTGTGTTTGTTTTTATTCACAATATAGATTCTGATAACTCGGCATTTAGATGATAACTGCATGCATATGGTGGACCTCATATGATGGGCATCTGCATCTCACATATCTCCACTTTGGTATCCAACAGCAGAGATAGCCAGTGCATTTGTTATGGTTCTCTCAGAGTTCCTGCTGGGTTTTACAGATCTTTTCTGAGAATCTCAGCCAGGACTTCCAGAAGACCCGCCAGTACCTCTAATGGCACTCATAGGAGCTTTGCCATTACTACTAATAGCTCTCACAAAATCCAGGACAGTATGGCTAATGATAGCCACAGATTCAGGACCAGGTTATCCAGAGTGCCTGAAGTGATGCTGGGCGTGCCCCCTCTGATTCAGAGGCATATTTAAGCACCAGCTCTGCAAGAGCCTGTTGTTGTGTCTTCAAGCCAGCTTCCTATATGTACAGAGAGCTTTACTACTACTATTGTTTTCTGTTTGCTGACCCGGACCGTCTAATCATTCTCTGCTTGCTGCTTGCCATGATCTTCTGCCTGGACCCAACTTAGCTCTCCTCTCCCGCCTTATCTACTGACTGCTTGTTGCAAACTTGGACCACCTAACCACTCTCTGCTAGCCAACTGCTTGGATCCCTGTCTGGATCTGACTATGTTTTCTTTTCCAGTTTTTGTCTCCTATCTACTTGCTGCAGATCCATTCTCTGATTATCTCCTGTTGGAACCTCTGCCTTGTCCTGACCATGCTCTGCACTACTATCCCTCATTGGAGCCCTCCTGTCGTTGTCCATCTGTTAGCAGGGTGATCATGGGGCTACGACCTTGTACACCTGCTGGGTTTTACAGATCTTTTCTGAGAATCTCAGCCAGGACTTCCAGAAGACCCGCCACTACCTCTAATGGCACTCATAGGAGCTTTGCCATTACTACTAATAGCTCTCACAAAATCCAGGACAGTATGGCTAATGATAGCCACAGATTCAGGACCAGGTTATCCAGAGTGCCTGAAGTGATGCTGGGCGTGCCCCCTCTGATTCAGAGGCATATTTAAGCACCAGCTCTGCAAGAGCCTGTTGTTGTGTCTTCAAGCCAGCTTCCTATATGTACAGAGAGCTTTACTACTACTATTGTTTTCTGTTTGCTGACCCGGACCGTCTAATCATTCTCTGCTTGCTGCTTGCCATGATCTTCTGCCTGGACCCAACTTAGCTCTCCTCTCCCGCCTTATCTACTGACTGCTTGTTGCAAACTTGGACCACCTAACCACTCTCTGCTAGCCAACTGCTTGGATCCCTGTCTGGATCTGACTATGTTTTCTTTTCCAGTTTTTGTCTCCTATCTACTTGCTGCAGATCCATTCTCTGATTATCTCCTGTTGGAACCTCTGCCTTGTCCTGACCATGCTCTGCACTACTATCCCTCATTGGAGCCCTCCTGTCGTTGTCCATCTGTTAGCAGGGTGATCATGGGGCTACGACCTTGTACTGGCAAGCAGCTACAACCATCTCCACTATCAGGAGCTCTGGTGAAAACCAGCTGGTGCTTAGACTCTGTGCCTTGGGTGAGCCTATGTCCCTGCCAGGGGGTGTCACTTTAACAGCAGTTTGATGAACTCTGCATCAGCATTGCATTCCACCCTTGAACGGCAGCTATAACTGACAGATTTATATACACGTGTGCATGATTGGATTGGACGTCCTAACATCATCTGTATGTGATGCCACAGTCTATAACAAAAGAAAATATGGTTACCATTTCTCAAATACAGTGGGTAGTTTATAAGAAATGGCTCATAGTCCTTTAACTTCAAAATTATTTGTTTATGGTGTTTGTTTATGTATGTCTTTATTGGTAAGCAAACTATATTCCTTATCTTATGGCCACAGTAAGAATGCTGTTTATTTAATTTTTTTGTATTTTGACAGATTTTGCTTCTGCTATCATCATTTATTATACTGCTGCTGTACTTTACTTAAATTAACATTTATTTTAAAGTTTACTTAGGCTCTGTCTAGGAAACAATCAAGATTTTTTTTTTTTTTTACAAATGTTAGACTTTAATTATTGGAGCCTTAATTAGTAATCTCTCTGGGAAAGTTTTAATATAACAAATAATCCACAGTTATCCTCCATTTCCCTTTTATAGCTTTTTACTACTAAATAATTGCTTCTTCTTTGTACCTAAATGTTATAGCTACTATATTATCCCTAATGGAATGCTCTCAAGTAAATCCATGAACAAATGTAAAGAATTATGTGACAGAAACATTTAGCTGTTGTCTACTTGTAGAGGAGATAACAATGTGGGACACCAGAGAGTCAATAATCAGCTCTTCATTTTTGGATCTAGAGATAATTGCTATTTGTTATTTACTTCCAAGGAAGCACAAATTCTTTATCAGAATTTCTATGATCCAATCTTCAAAGGTATTTGTCTGTTCCCTTTATCAAATAATAAGAGTGGCCTAGTTATACATTGAGGGTAAGACTGACCACACTCTATGTGATAGTTGCAAACAGTGCAATAAATTCAAACATTGCATTTAACAATCACTAGAGATAAACCAAGTGATTTTGGTGAAATGTATTTTACTGTAGATCAAGATTTTGGGAAAACTGTATATTTTTTTGTACATCAGAATCTATAGAAATCTCTGAAATCTGATTAGGAGATCTCTGCTGATCATCCTTACTGTCCATGTACCACGGTCTCTGTAACAGGGATATCTACAGATCCTCATGTATAAGGACATGTTTGTTGCGCATCAGCATAAGGGCAGCCCATTAATTTAACATTTTCACTGCCCTATGCACAAAATATTGCGTCAAAGAAGCTCATGCAGCGGTTTGAGCATTTTTGACCTTGTGTTTTTGTGCACTTGCTGCCCTTAACAAATGCGCCAAGATGTATGTCTTGCCAGCTGAGTTTGGGGTGTCATTAACAAATAATGGCATACAAAGCGTAACGTACTTTTTTCGCACAATGCGTGAATGTGCACAAAAGCAAACAATGTTGCATGTGCTAATGCACGTGTCAGGTATGAGTGGGTTTTAACCCTACCCGGCTCATTGAAGATCTGTATCTACAGTAACAGTTCCGAGTGCCACTTTGAAATCCAAAGACATAAGAGAACACACAGTAAATCTAAAATAATTGTGACACATAGGGAATGCATGTACCTGCACTGAGAGCCTCACTCAAAACTCAAAAGGTAAGACCACCCCAGCTGCCAATAGAAGGAGGAGTTCCCAGACATTCCTTGCAGTCCAGGAAGTTAATTGAATCTGTTCTACTCACAAAGTGAACACTAAAGACATACCATATAATCTCTCTAATTTCTTCATTACAGCTGTGGACAGACATACTAATTTAACTACTGTGCTGTGTGACCTTTATGAACTAGGTAGCTGCTGGACAATCCACAGTGCTCAAATTGTGTCTCCCTGTGTCACAACAGGCCTGTTACCCTTGAAGTGTTGCTCAATATAATTTCATGGGTTTCTGAGCTGACATCAGGAATTAGTCTACTGCCCTTTGTCAGCCTGTCCATTCTTACTTGTGGGAGTAAAATCCAGCAATCAAGAGAACCTGTCATTGAATCATTCCACAGTAATGTAATCATGTCCATGGTGAAAGGCGCCCTTCAACAGGACTTATACATTTCCAGCTGTTAGTGTTGGTACAACAAGGAGTAAAAAGAGTCTTGCTGTGCACTTTTCAAACAGTCAGCAGTAGTGGTATTTGGTTAGCTTGTTAGTCAGCTTACTGACCACCCTGTTGTCTACGTATACATTTACTGAGTAGTTTATCCTGTATATGTGCCTTCTTGATCAACTTCATTACAAATTCAGCCAACAAAATTAAAGCCAGGCTGTGCCTGTTGTACTGCTATTCTTGTGTGTTTTGGGTGTCATCAGATTCAGGTAGGCGCTGTGCCTGCTACTTATCAAACACTTACATATAGGGGTGTACCTTGCCTTTTCGCCCCCTGAAGTCGGGGAAAGGGGGGAGCATTCCGCTCAGCTCCTGCAACCAGTGACATCACTGGTTGCTAACAGCTGGCCAGAGTGTCCCAGTTTTTTTAGAGCTGGGGGAAGAGATGTGTATGGCCCTTACACATCTCCCTTCCTGGCTCTTAGCAACCTGAAATGCCCTGGCTGGAAAGGGGGCAGCAGGCACACTACAAACATACAAACATTGTGCAATTGTGCTCCATCTGACCATTATAGGGACAACCTTCCTTATGAGTGTGCTACATATAAAGCTCCATTACAAAAGGAGAAGCAACGTTTAGCAAAACATTAATTACCATCTCTTTCCAGGGTGTTGATAAAAACTATTAAATAAAAACAACAACCTCAGGTGTTGTTTGAAAAATTGGAGCAAAGGACAACCATTAGCAGCAATTAGTTGGTGCTTGCTGTCATTCTCTAACATGATCTTTAAAAGTTAAACTTAGAAACTAATTGGTTGTTATGGACTGCAGTAACTTTAGTCTTTGCTCCAGGTAAGCCCAACTGGGATTTGACTTACTGAACATCTATCTGCAGTGTCACAGTGTGTATTATAGATAGACTTTTCACAGTATCACTGCAAGCAATAGTTTATATTTTCTGATATCTCCTTCAACATACTGTATAGTTCTCACTACAATGATTTGTTCAATACATAGATCCTCTTTGAAGTGCATTTTGTCTTATTTTTCCTTGCACTTTTCTCATTAGGTGGTAACTTTGTATGTTCTCCCTTCTTGTTTAACTCTATTATTGTTTGTGGCCTATTCACACTACAAACGTAACTAATCCATGAACGTCCTGTGCTCCCTCTGCTACTCCTTTCTCCTCTGCTTTATTGAACAGCTGCTCACTAGGCACCCAATAAAATCGTCCATTTATATTTTTTGATTTTGCTCTCTGTTGAAAAACTCCCCTGTCTAGAGTTCGTACCATTGCAGAAACTGTCAATTTCTCTAGCAATCAATACTTCATGCCTTTCTGTACAGCTTGCACTGTATACTTTCTGTTTTGCATTGGAATTATAAACGGCATTCTCTGAGGAATATAAGAGAACGTCTACTCTACAGATTTTGCATATTGAGTCTAAATAAAGATCTTTTGGTTTTTAAGTAAAAGGCATGTGACACAATAAAAAATATATAATTAACTAGATTTTTTTTTTTAAGTGTTTTTTAACTAAAACCACTAGGTTCGGAATGCCACTATTTGTCTGGATGATTGAAATCACATATAAAAGGGAATGTGTTTCCAGTTTGATACAGCACCTTTTATCATTCATGTTAGATAGTTTATAACAAATTGTAAGAAGTACATAATTATTATTTTTACAATTTCTTCTTACCCATATAGATTGCATGGGTAAGGATGGGGGGCATGGATTAGTTAGGGGAAATCTGTTGGTCAGCTGTTGCAGGCAACTGGACATGTGTGTGTGTGTGTGTGTGTGTGTGTGTGTGTGTTTTTCTGTGCAAGGGTGAGCGTGTGCTCCACTCGCAGTGTGTGTTCAGACATGTGTGCATTACTGGTATAGGAGCTGGCACCAGTTTATTTAAAGTTACACTAAGCTCAGGAGTTAAATCTTAGAAATGCATTGAAGTACCAGAACTATTAACAAAAATGAATTTTATCTGTGTATAACTTGACTGTAGATCTTCAAATCATCTCTGAATTGGTGCTGACACTGTCCTTCCTTCTGGAGGGTGGCTACTTTTGTTTCCCATGGTCGATGCGTGTTGTATTAGCCACCGCTCCAAGCTCACCCTTGTGATGGACTATAATTTCAATACAAATGAGTAAACTAGACATAAGATTGTAGTCCAACACGGGAGACCAAGGGGTCTATTCACAAAGCTGCCGAGGGCAGCCGAGTGAATGACCGATCAGAAGTGAAGTGAGCCGAACACTGTTCGGCTATTCACTTCAGGCTGGTACGGCTGATTTCAGCCGTACATCGGCTGAAATCAGCCGTACATCGGCTTGCTTCGTGTGGCTTCGGATCAGCCGAACATGCTTAGCATACAAAATGTTGCTATGGGGCCCTGTGATTTCTAGTTACGCCCCTGATGACCATAAACAAATTATATATGTATGACTATTACACTGCTGATGTTATAACAATATAGTTTATGCTGGGACTTTAAAACTCCTTTAAATATATTAAGGGTGCAAATTAGTTGTGGATGGGCAGTACTTTTAATATGAAGCTAAGATAAACAACATGGGGACATGATCTCATTGCCAACAGAAAGTTCAAAGCTAACTCTAAAAAGCATTACTTTACCAAAAGCATAATTAATCCTTTCAACATATTTCCAGCAAAGGTAGTAAGTCAGTCAACAGTAAGTAGATTTAAACATGCTTGGAACAAACACACATCTATACTCAGACAAAAAGGTTAAACGAAAAAGTAAACAAGAAAACAACATAGACAATGTGACAGTCTTTGTGGATTGTCTCAAAACACTTGGGGGTCTATTCACAAAGCTGCCGAAGGATCTGGCCGTAGCTTCGGCCGATCCTTCGGCTGGCTTCGGCCCCAGGACCCCTTCGGTTCAGGAGAACCGAGGATCGAACTCCTTCTGCACTTCAGGTCCCACCTGAGATCCCACACAGCCCACCAGTGACTATGGTGGGCTCTGCAGGGTCTCAGGTGGGCTAGTCACACCCCTGCACACCTCTTACCTGTCAGCCCCGATCCACTGTCAGCCTTCTCCACTGCCGAGCCTCACATCCTCCTCCTCTACAGTCGCTTGCAGGCCCCTCCTCTTCCTCCATCGCTATGGTTATTAGATGTGGGATAAAACTTATAGACATAGAATATATAAATAATATACATATTATTATAAAAATAAATACATATTTATTTTTAGTTTTTAACCATAGTTAACCTTTAAAGATTTAATGCATGCCCCCCTTTCCTTCTTTCCCTATGACTGTACATTTTAAAGCTGAACTGTAGTGTGTACATAGTATACCTTACTTTGTTATCCCCTACCCCAAACAACATGCAATTCTTTTTTTTCAGTCTCATTTTTTCTTTCAAGAAATATCTCTTTTTGAGACCCGGTGACATCATCACTGGGTTTGTGGTCGTGTATAATTATAAACATTACAACACAGCCTGAATGGTACCCTGGCCATACCAGAAGGGTATGCTAAAAGGGGGCATATTCAGTAGAAAAAAAATTAAAAGAGAGGGGGGGTGGGAATCAAAGGGAACGTCAGCATTGGAATGTGAAGAGACTAGTGAGTATTTATGGCCATAGACCACTGCTACAAATCCAGGCTAACACTTGTCTGTTGCTTGTAGTAGAAGGTGGTGGATCTTTTTCAAAAGCATTACTTGAAAAAAAAAAACATCTACATTCTAATATCTGTCCTTTAGTCAACCATCTATTCAATGAACCAGGAAAGAGTTAATTCCTAGTTTTGTTAAACCTGTGTATAAGACCATGTGGAACTGTATCCAATGATTTGCTAAAATAAAGATAGGCTATGTCCACATCACCACCTTGGCCCAATACATGTGATACAGTGAAAAATGCAACAGGATTAGTCAGACATGATCTGCCCTCACTAAAGCCTTACTGGTTTGGGTCCAGCAAGATGTGTGTTTTAGATGATCAGTGATCCTTCTTTTTTTTTATATAGTTTCCATTAATTTTAGTACTACAGATGTTAAACCCACTGGCCTGTAGTTGCCAGATTCTTCTTTAATACCCTTCCTGGCGATAGATAAATGAGGAATGCCTCCAGCTAGAAGAGATCGATTAGAAAGATCAGTTAATGGTCCAACAACTATACCTTGGACTTCTCTTACAACTCTGGGGTAAATACCATCATAATTTACTGCTTTATTAAGCTTTAAGTGAGACAGTTTGTCTGCTACCTCTGCCTCTAGAAACTCATATAATGAACTTTCACCTCTAGAGCTCCAATGGGTTCCTCCAACTTGTTTTGTTATAGACAGATCCAGATAAACTGAGAGGAGGGGCTGCATGAATGGGGAGATGAATAGTCCCTAGCAAAGGGGTTAAAATAAGATGGGAATTAGCTGATCATACCTGATTGGACGTTGGGGGTCAGGCGTCCGGGAGGAGCCGCATGGGTTGGAACTGCAAGGGCTGAGGGGCATTCTTTCTGGAAAAGTCGATGGAGGAAGCAGGTTGTACCACCCGCCCTCCCTCCCTGAATTTTGTGGTTTCTGGCGGTTGCAAGGTCTTTTTTATGTCACTCTGAGTCAGTTACACAAATGGGGGGCCATCAGCTGGTATGGGTGCCCCCCTGTTGGCGTCAGTTATTGTAGGAGGGGCATGGCTCCTTGGAACTTGGGAGCAGTAACTGTCCTCAAGCCGGCTGGGGTGCAACTGCGGACATGGGAAGAGTTTTTAGGAGAGGCCTTATTTGGGCTGTTGGGCACCCAAAGACCCCTTCACAGATCACACAGTCATTAACAGTATTTATTTGTATATTATTTTGTTTATTACTTTGGTTATTGTTAAAGTTGGTTTGGTTAATAAAATGGCTGCTCTGGCCATTTTAATTCATGTCAGGCAGTCTTTGTGTTTATTGGAGTTTTTTTTTTTCAAATTCTTTATTTATAAAGGCAAGCAAGGCACACACCACAGATACAGCCAAGTACAGGATAGGCGGAGTCCTCCGCAGTTACAATCACAGAAAGTACACACCAGAGTTTTTTTTTTAACTGAGGGACGTAATCAACAAATCCATCATGTCATTTACTTCTTAGAAGACTGAACAGAAGTCATTGTTTAAATAGTTTGATGCACTCAGGGCTCCCTCAACATAAGTATCCTACCCAGTTTTCATTTTGTGATTCCACAAAAGCAGCACTAATAATATGTTTGGCTTCCTTTTGTCTGTTTTTATACCCTACTCTGTCAGCTATATTTTCCTGCGTCTCTGTATCTCCTATATACTAATTTTATCTCCGCTGTTCTACTTACCTCTGTAGCATACCCTAATGTTTTTCCACTCCATTTACTGATGTATAATCTAGTTGTCTCCAGGATGGTAAACTTTAATAGTACCCACTGATCACTTTCTCCCCCTTTTTTACTCCAACCTTTTAACTCATTTTTTTTTAATTCAGCCATTTCAACAATATTTTTCCTTTTGCAATATAAATCTTTTTGTATAGGAATTTCCAGTTTGCCCAAAAGACAATCCAAAGACATTGGTGATCACTAAAACCCAAATTTCCCCCCACATCAGACAATAGGTCCTCATTTGTCAGTACCAGGTCCAGAATATAATCTATTCTTGTTGAGATTTTGTTACGTTTTTTTTTAAAAAAAAGACCTTTTAATCCCTTCAACATATCTCTGCTTCTGCTTGGAAGTGTAATTTAAAAACTCCAAATAAAATCCATCATGTGGAAGTCACCCATATATAAAATCTATCATGCCATAGTCATTTGAGTTATCTCATCAATCAGCAGGTTATAATAGTTCTCAGACTGTCCTGGGGGCCTATATTCTACACCAGTTCTAAGGGAAGGTGCCTTTTGGGCTTGTAGGCTAACTTAGAGGGTATCAAGTAGTTTATTGGTTTCCTGAATTAATATTAGTTTAATGCTGTTTTTGACATACATGGCAACTTCATCTCCCTCTTTACTTCTCTGCCTTTCCTGTATAGTGTTTATCCAGGTATAGTTATTTCTCAGTCATATGAATCCCTTTTCCTACATGAGAAGTGAAAATTGGCTTTGCCATGTGAACATGCACTGCTTCTAGTAAATCAGCTTCATTGTGTTAATATTTTTTTTTTCATTTAAATCTTTGAAGTCTGGTTTTTGTGGTGTGTATATAATAGCTTTTTCACCAATCCATCATATCATTAGCTCCAAGTATCTTTTTTTCACCTTACTGAGAAATCAGCAATACTAAGTTGTATATTTTATAATGACAATTAAATAGAGCAGCACTTAGACTATTTGCAGCTTTTTTGCCCTATTTTGGAAGCACAGTCCAGATTGTTGGAACAGTGGAAGATGGGACACTTGAGTTCTCCTGGTGATCATCTTTGCACATTGCTCATACTGTTTGAGCCTATTTGGATGCTAGGTGATTCCCCAATGATTCAACATATCCAACACATAGTAAATACAAAGAGAAAAAGGTTCCGAGCCACCAGAAGGAACAGGACACCACACCCCTACATATAATTGTGTAAAGAAGAAATAGGAAATATGGGGCTTTTGAGGTGTCACTCTAGCCATGAAAAACACATATTACACAAATGTCTTGAGATAAATATATTATTTTATTATACAGATAGATAAAGAAATAAAGATAAAAACCATTGTTTAAGCTCATCAATATTGTATCCACAAAACAACCCCAAAGTTATTTAAAATTGATTTTAGGTATAACGCCTCCCTGGACCGCACAGCCACATACACAACATCCACAATTGAGGTAAACATTTTAACATCTATTTCATATAAATATATATAAAGATTCATCATGTAATTTCATTAACATATCCAGTCTTGTGTCCGTGCACTGTGGGTCCAGCCTTCTACACGTTTCGCTTAAAAAAAGCTTCCTCAGGAAGATAAGAGGCTGCCTGCAATATTTGAATACCATGGGTATAAATATGTCTATCTATAAGGATACAGGTTTTTACATCACATAATAGTAATCATTGAAAAATAAATAACCATTGAAATAAATAATTATAGATAACATTGTTAGGGGTGCCAGTGATGAATGAGTCCGCATCTCCAGGGGGACAGAACCCACCGCCCAGATGATGTGGGGAGTGAGGGACGTACAGGAGTACAGAAGTAAGGTTAAATCCCCATCCATGGATACTGCAAGTTTAACATATTATCAAACAGTATATATATAGCACGGGACAGTACCAAATAAATGAAACTGATATTCCACATATATTTTAGATACTCATTGGATAAACAGAAACAACTCCTCACATATGTTGTCACCTCCACCTATATGGAGGGGAGGAGGAGGAGGGGAATATTACCGTCATAGTTTGATAAACCCAAAAATCCATATTCATGGCATGGAAAAACATCTGATGCTAAATGGTAACCTTTATTTATCTGGGCTTACATTTAGTTGATCTAATATGGATTAAGGAGAACCAAGGACCACTTCTCCCGCCGATCCCTCCATGTCTCCACTCACTCCACCATCTACTCAGCCGCATCACATCACACTGCCTAAATACCCCGGCGTGTGACGTCAGCGGCCAGGGTGGGCCTATAGTCTGTGCACATTCGAAGAGGAGGTTTCCCGCCAAACGGCAGGTACCGCCCATTTCGGCTACCACCAGGGCGCCACCCAACTCACTCCCGCACGTAGTAGACTCTGGGGGAAGCCCCGCCGCAGGGCAGACAAGCACAGCAAGCCGAGAGGGACCACCGGCGAACTCTAGACTATTCGTGTAATATATGTTTTTCATGCCTAGAGTGACACCTTAAAAGCCCCATATTTCCTATTTCTTCTTTACACATATCCAACACATAACTATGACAACTAACTACTGCAAAGAAAGTTCCCAGGGTTTCTGGGCTTAAATAGTAGAAAGAAAAAGGTTAGTTTTGTTTGCAAGCTTTTATCATCAATTAACCATTCAAAATAAATAGTGTTGCCTGTAATGTCAGTTTCATATAAGCACAGTAAAAATTGTATATAACAGAGTGTTTTAAAGCTGAACTCCAGACAAGTATATAAACAAATTCTTGCCTGTTTCTTTAAAAAAATGAAATGCATTTTTATATCCAACTAGCACAAAGCTCTGTTATTCCTTGTACAGACTGAGAGGGATAGAAGCAGCACAAGGAGCTAATCAGGCTCTGCTGCATGAATATGTGTTGATAGGGAACATGTTGACAGGAGAAGACAGCAGAGTGAGCAGAGCTGATGATTTATCAGGGCATTACTGCTCCCTCATTGTCCTGCCTGCATTCTGCAGGTGTTATTATGACACCACTATATTTAACCGTGTCACAAAATGGTATTGCCACTTGTTTGCATTGTCAGGCCAGGTCGTATGAATCACAAAACTGGCTAGATAAAATTGCAAATCCTTTAACAGATAAGACCTTTTAATACATGTGTGTTTGAACTATGTTTTTAGTTGTTTGCCTGTAGTTCACCAATATACAGGTGAAACTCGAATAATTAGAATATCGTGCAAAGTTCATTTATTTCACTAATGCAACTTAAAAGGTGAAACTAATATATGAGATAGACTCATTACATGCAAAGCAAGATAGTTCAAGCCGTGATTTGTCATAATTGTGATGATTATGGCTTACAGCTCATGAAAACCCCAAGAACCCCAAATCCACAACCTCAAAAAAGTAGATTATTACATGCAATCAATAAAACAAGGATTGTACATAGAACAATATCGGACCTCTGAAAAGTGCAAGCATGCATATGTACTCAGTAATTGGTTTGGGCCCCTTTTGCAGCACTTACTGCAATTACTTTTGCACGATATTCTAATTATTCGACTTTCACCTGTAATCCATGTAAGACTCAGACTTGATGTGAGCTAGGAAGCTTTTCTAATTTGACTGCACATATCCCATACCTGCAGCAACAGCAGCTACTGCATGCCAATCCTCACAGGTTTCCTTTATATTGTAGTGGAACTAAAAAATCACTATTTTTAGCAGCTCCTACAGTCATTTTTTAATGCCAAAGCATGCTGTCATATCTATAAATCAGAGTTCAGCATTCCTATAATATTCATAGCTCATTATTACTTTATCACACCTTCAAACAAATGTATAGCACACTATTGAAACACCAATACTGTCAGGACTGTAGGGCATTCTGTGGTTATTACAGGATTTATTCACCTACTGTATGCAATTCTCTGGGGAAAATAAATCTCTCTATCGAGTATGAATATTGTATGGTGAAAGTACTTACATTGGTTCTTTGAGGAACATCCTGAAACTAAATAAATGCCTTGTTGTATTATTAAAACAGCCGAATCTGAACAGACAAATATTCTTTGCTCAGTTTGATTCAACAATTACTTACTATTGATGATCCTGCTACAAACCCAATTTTTCCAAACGAATGTTATTATTGTTTCAAAACATAGTAAAGTATGAGTAAAGATGGTGCGAGGAAAAGCAATAAAAAACATTCTAGATCACTAAAACATTGTGCTTTTGTGGATGATATTACCATCACCCAAGAATAAAGGTGGTCCAATACATGAAACAGAAAGATGTCTCTTTTTGGCTGCATTAGGATTTTCCAGGCATATATATATATATCTTGTCAATTGTGGAAGCTCTAACCGGGAAGGAGCATTTATTATCATCCTATGATATTTTAAAACAGAAACAAATGCTGTCAGTAAGGCTGAATTATTCTGATACCTTTATATATTATATTACCCTGTACAGTTGCAAGTATTTAAATCTCAACTGTGGTCATTTTTATATAGTCCCCAAACAGTGGTTGGGGGGAAAAAAACAGACCTGGCTGCAAAACTGACCTTCTCTATGGCTCAGTCCGCTATAGTATTGTTCTCATTCTATTAAATTGAATGACACTGAGTGTATAATTCAGGACATACTATGACATACTATGAGTGCAGGGGTGTCATGAACCCACCCTCTGAGAGATCATTACTACAGTGCCCTCACTCACAGTGAAATGATGCAGAGAGTGACACTCATGTCATCACATCAGCCTCAATCTCTGCATCTCTCATTGAGGACTGATCACTACTGAGAGAAAATCCGTAGAGGAAGTGGACATTGCATGTCACCTGATAGGCCTGAAGACATCTGAAAAGGATACGTACAAAAACAAAAGCGGAAATATCCATGGGGTGGGGGTGTTTAACTCCAGGG
The DNA here is from genome assembly GCF_000935625.1 of Nanorana parkeri. Classification (NCBI taxonomy): domain Eukaryota; kingdom Metazoa; phylum Chordata; class Amphibia; order Anura; family Dicroglossidae; genus Nanorana; species Nanorana parkeri. The sequence continues at coordinate 1,246,936 of NW_017306535.1, forward strand.
GGTGAATGGAGAACACTTTGCCTTGCTCTGCATGTCACATAATAGAAAAGTATATTTTCCAGTGTGCCTTAAACCTTTATTGAAACCAGTTTACTGCCATCACATCTTATTCATTTTTGTATACATTAATACTTGGCTGCATGATAATATTTTTCACTCTAGGCACTAACAATGGATTTTTACCTGAAATGATGTGTTTTGCTGTATTTATTACTGCTGTGATCTTATTGCCAATGTGTTTTTATCCCGCTAAGCGGCAGATGAGATGACAGTTGGCTTATCTAAACATTTTCAGCTGGACTGAGTGATACTGTCATTGGCAGCAAACACCCCCTAGCTGAGGGTTCTTGTGGGGCAAATTGACTGGACACGGTAGTAAACCTGTTCTGGTTGCAAGTTTTTGTTCTCACCTTCAACTACAAATTGATAGTGTGATTGGCAGATCTGACCTTGCACATTCATGAAGCACTTACCAATGCTTGGAAAAGTATTCTAACCATTTTCTATTTTCATAAGGCAGCTTAGGTTAGACAATTGTGTATTGTGTTCAAGATTTGTCATACATTTTTTTAAAAAGCAATGCTTCCAAGCTCCTATATGTATTATACTGTACAATCCATGACCACAGACACAATTGTAAATGCTTCATATTGTTTGAGATTGTGATGAGTCTATTTTTTTCCCTTCACATAGACCTTTTTGTAAGACTTGCGGTGACATTACAGAATAAGCAAGGCACAAACAGGCAGAAATCTGATTCTGGATATGTAGGGAGAAAATTATATATATATAAAATGCATTGCATATTACACACACAGTTACCAGAAGTAAATAAAATTGTTTGTTTTTTTTTAAATATTAACAGACAATCATAAAAGATTATTTAAATCCCTTTCTGAACTGAAGACATGACCAATGAAGAAAATTTTAACATGCCTTAGTTGACCACAATAGGCAGACAAAAATAGCTTTTTGCAGTTCCTGTGAAATACGAGGGTTAATCAAGGAAACATAATAAAATACAGCATCGTTCTATAACCCTTCTGTGTGCATCATTATTTCAAAGTATGCTATAAATAGATTGGGTAAATAAATAATTTTCCAATTGCATATGAGTAATGTCACAATAATGCTGCCTTTTTGCAATCTATTTGTATTAGTCACATTTCTTTTCTGAACAAACTGGGATAGTTGGGATAATTTTATTTTTGGAAGCAGTTTAAGATGGAATTGACTGAGTGCTTCTTTTTTCTTGTCTAACAGGTGCTCTTTGCTATGCTGAACTGGGAACATGCATAAAAAAATCTGGTGGTCATTATACTTATATACTGGAGGCATTTGGCCCCTTACCTGCATTTGTCAGAGTGTGGGTGGAATTACTAATCATTCGGTGAGTAATGTATCAGTGTTTTTGTTCAATTCCTTTATTCCGTTATTCTAGTATGGACATTAATGGCAGTTTGGCTGATTCGCAATACAATATACATACATTTGTCTGCCTGTTTAAAAACCTAACAACTTTTATCCATAATACCAAATTATTTAAACTCACTGTTGTTTTCCAAGTAATACAATAAAAAAAAATGTTTGGAGTATTAATAAAATTAATCATTAAAAACATGATAATTATGTTTTTACAAACCAATATTTTTTTTATAACTCAAGTGTATATAAACCCTAACTTCTCTTCTTTGTTTCCCATTGGTTTAACATACTATTGAAACTGTTTTGTTATATTTGTTCAATAAGTGCAAAAAATAGGAGGAGGAGGAGGAAGAGGAATAGGGAGGAATAGAACAACCCTATGTCTGCCCAGTTTCTAGCAAAGAATAAGATTTGGTTCGTAATGAGGACTTCCTGTAAGGTAATGATTACATCATCTCCCTCAGATGGTAGATTCTAGAATTTTAAAAAGTTGCTACAGGTCCAGTTCCTCACCCCCCATGTTTTCTGATAGATGATCAGAGATTTCTCTTCAGAACACGTCATGGCCTTACTTCATGTCCTATACTCACAAGAGTTAATTTTGACAGGCAAAAGCTTTGTAAACGTATATATTATTGAATTTTCATTCTGCAATACTTATATTCTGTGTTAATGTTCTCAGTTGCTTCTTCTAAGAAGCAGGCATCTGAGGCATTAATGGCAGTATGTCCTATAATTAACTATAGTCCTCAATCCCATCTTAAGAGGGTTGTAGGTGGATAATATTTGTGCATAAAACATTATAGCGTAAGAGAGTCAAAATATTAATCAAAGGCTGAGTTGCTACAAGCATGTTTAAAATAGGTAATGAATAAATAGAGTAATAGCCAGGATCTTGTATATTCTAGCTATAGCAGTAGCGGTGCACATATAATAGAAACATTTCTAGTTTGGTCACACAATATGCTCATCAAGGTAACACCTTTAGATAAATTCCTAAAAGACCTTAGCATTGTATACATACATGAGATATTTCCAGAGATGATAAGCCTGAAATGGGCCGGGGGCCAGGAGGGGGTGCATAAATTAAAGCAATGGTTGCAGAGGAACATGCTGTGGCCAAATATGCTACTAACAGTGCTGTCGTTTGATAGTGACAGGCCTTCAGAGGATTCAATTATATAGTAATATGGTCTTCTGAAAAACAGCAATGCCTTGATAATACAGAGGGAACAAAGGCAAATTCTGATAATACCTTGACTACAAACAAGCAAATGGTAGGTATTGTAAAGTAGCCACTGCTACAAGTTCTCTCTTGTGATAGAGTATAACTTCAGTACAAATTAGCTAACATAATATGAGATTGTAGTTCATCACAGGAGTTTGGAGTTGTGTCTACTTTACAACACATGCAGGGGCCATGGGAAGCCATGGAGAGGAAAAGTAGCCATCCTCCAGAAGGAAGGACAGTGTCAGCTCCAATTCAGAGATGATTTGTGGATCTACAGCGGAGCGTTACATAAGCTACAATTTTTTAAATAGTTAAGGTACTTAAATGCATTTTTAAGATTAACTCCAGAGTTTAGTGTCAATTTAACTTTAATATGATCTGCCAATTCTGTGAAAACAGTAAAAAAAAACAAAAAAAAAACAGGTAGACGCAGGCCAGATTTACTCTCTGCACTGCCCCAAGGCTAGGATCCTCAATGCACCTCCCCGCCAAGCCCCCCCCCAATGGAGCATGGCAACCAGCAATCATGGATTGCTGAGATCTGTAGTCTTCTATAGCCAGTTGCCATTCTCTATTGCTGTATAACATTAATTATACAGCAATGGAGAATGGCAAATAGCTATAGAGGACTGCAGATCACGTCAATCCATGATTACACAGCAATTATACAGGGATGCGTGTAGATTGCACCAGGGCTTCATTTGGGTCTCCCCAGGGATGCGTGCAGTTCTCAGCAGGGATGCGTGCAGGCCTCACCAGGGATGAATTTTGGGTCCCTGAGGGGTGGGCTTACGATGACTGTAATGAGGGGCGGGCTTACGATGACTGCAAATGGGCAGTGTGCGCGTGCGCACACCGGCCCGTTCGGCAGTTGTCGAACCAGCAGGCCACTAACTCGCCAAGAATCGTACGATTCCCGGCGGGTTTTCTAGCATGCTGGTTCGACAGAAGACGTGCGACCGTACAGTAGAAACGGTCGCACGCCTTCCATACACTGCACGATTCTTGTACGATTGCGGGATTTCCCGCGATTCTCGTACGAGAATCGTGCAGTGTATGGGCACCTTATGTATGCATGTGAGTTAGGGACCTAAGATTGAAAGCTCCTTGAGGGCAGGAACTGATGTGAATGTGCTACTATGTAAAGCACTGCAAAAATTGTTGGCACTTTACAAATACCTATATAATAATAAATCATATATATATATATATATATACACATCCTGGAACCGCTGGCTGTGTACATTCAAAGCCGGGTTCCCGCTCGTGCGCACCACCTAGCGGCGGGCATGAGCGGAACGGGATAGGACGTCTATAGACCCTCAAGAAGCCGCTGTCCGGCCATTTAATTACAGCGGCCGGACAGCAGGTAGTTAATCATCATACATAGAAGGATGCATTGCTAGAATTTTTTTTTTGACTGTAAAGGTCCACTTTAAGAATTGTTCTTGCATTTTTTATGCACTTTACTATGTTGCTGTAACAAGTAAAATGCAACCTTGGTGTGTTCTTTGACAGAACTCATTTAACCCATGTAGCGCATTGTTTTGTTTTTTTTCAAATGTGACCTAGGCTGCCTAGATTTTAGGTGTATCTAAAGTTGTCACTAGGTCTAGAGAACATTTATGACCATCTATTTAAACATATGATAATGTGAAGACCTGTGAGAATATATTTAAATTGGAACTATAGGCATGTGCAACAGCATGCTGTGTGCCAGCCAATGCTACATCTGGTAAGTGAAAACACCTTTCTGGCTGATGACAGCCCAGTTAGTAAGGCAGAAAGCAAAAGATTGCCGACTGGGAGGCAGGCTGAACAGGACCCAGCCCTAATCCATGGCTGGTCCCGGCTAGTCTGAGCACATGGCAGATCCCACCAATATCTGTACCCTATCCCAACATGCACCACTGGCTGAGAGAAGCCCAGTGATTGCCTGCTGTACTGTACCACTGTCCCACAATATGACAGAGTCACACTCCGCCCAGGGGGGTACAGGCAATGATAGACACCTGGGATTAACCAGATAATTGCCACTACAAATCCAGCCAGACTGTCTAAAGCCCTGGCTATCACTAAATGTCTAGTAGCCACATCACAAAAGGTGATGGGGTTACATTTGCATACTGGAATACTAGCACAGCAACCTATCTGTGGTCATTTTATGTTAGCAAAGGGGTCCAGCCTAAAGGAGCAATCCTCCAACACCCTGCCATATATTTGTTCTGCATGTCTGAACTGCCTTGTGCCAGAACTGCAAAAGAGCCTAAAAAGTGTTAATTTTGGGTACAAATGTATTGGCACACTGTATTCTTCCATTTATTCATCAATATAAAAAGCCATACTATCCAAAGAAAACTTTATCTTGTCTAGTGCCTTTAAATACTGCCACCCATCTAACCCTGCACAAACATACAGTATATTGTGAAGTAAGTACATCTGTCCTTCTTTTTTGTGTTTCCCCTCTCTTCCAAGCCCATAAAGTACTGGGTGATCCTACCAGTACAGTATGTTAAATGCTACTTCCTTTACAACTGCAACAGTGTTCAGACATTTCCTAAGAAATGATGGCAGCATTGTACCAGGCATGTCCCCAGTGAAGATTCCGTGTGGTGGGAGTGAATAAAACATTGTCTCACTGAAAGACAAGCTAGTAGCTTGTCTATCAGGGGTTGGCTATGCCTGGCACTGCCCGACTATTCACATTCATGCCCAACCCTGCCCCCCACCTTTTTACATCCTCCTCCTCCTGCACAAACCCTTTTGTTCTAATATGGAGCATTACAGAACAAGGATGACTTGGAAATGTACTTCCATAGGGCTTACATAGGTGGTGACCATAGACATGTGCACAGGGTGTGCCGGGTGTACCTGGGCACACCCTAATCACCCCGAGCACAACACCAAAACCATAACACAAAGATCTCTATGTGACTGGCTTATAAATACAGAGCAGAGCAGCACTAGCCACTTACATTACTCACAACTGCAAGGGAGCATGGCTGTGGCTTCTCATCCAATCAGGAAGCAGGGCGTGTGGTAGCATGATATATACACATGTGTGTTTATACTTTTGTGTGCACACCCTAATGCAATAGACTGTGCACAGCTATGGTGGTGACGTGTAGTGTAGGATTGCCCTCCTACAGAGCACATCTATGCAAAGTACAGTGGCCAGAGAAATTACTGTCACCACAACTTTCTGCAGCAAAAAACAGAAAATGCTGTATGGTGGAAAAAATATCAGTGTAGAATCTTGGCCAGAGGTATAGTTCTCATCAGTCACATCTATCGTTACATATGTTTTTTTGCCTACTGTGCAGGACGCCAGGAATGGGTCCTGGATGGACGATATATCCCTCCCTTGTTTAGGTGGTGGTCCCGTTAAGTTCACCTGGTATTCAGGTTTATTGCCAAGCAGGATGAGGGGTTCCAGGTCCGACTTGTAAGGGAAACTGCTGGGCAGTCTTCCCAGAGTGGTTAATGATACATGGGTCCCGGAATCTGGAGGCTCAGAGAGATTTTTGGGTGGGACAGAGCCTCCATCCCTGACTACAGCCAGTTCTGATAATGAAAGGGTTAACCCACCAGCCAGAGGGAGTGTTAAAAAGGAACAGGAAGCCAGTCAGTGGTGTCTGCAAGGAGTGTTTGGAGCAGGACACATGGCTGTGTGTGTGTGTTAAGCTGTGGAATGCCGCCTACCCAGAAACTGCTGGGGCACCTGTGTCCATAGTGGGACCCTCTGTGAGCAGGCTGGGACTCTAACCCTGAGGTGGAACTTGGTATACAGGCGCTGAGCCGAATCTTGTGTTTGCTGGCGATAAGCCCTGTTGATTTTGTCATTCTGCTGAATACAAGCGATTTTTATTTGAGGAAAAGAATAAACTTTTATTCGCTGATACGGCTGGCTACGGGTAATTTCCGCCCTGAATATTACACTATAGATCTACTAAATAAATAATTTAAACAGGACCAAATATTTAAGAGTATACACTTTTAAAGAAACTGCATTTAATGTACCTTGCTGACATCCAGTTACAACTGAAATATCTGTTTTGAGTGGACTAATCATTTAATGTTCTCTACAGTCATTTTTTTTTGCAAGCCTATTTTAGAAATGCCAAAGGATACAGCTTTAATCTCTGTGCCTGTACAGAACTGCAAGCCTCTCTGCTTGCTAAGGACATGTGAAAAGATTGTGGTCAGTGACACTTTACAAAGCTTTACAAATGACTCTGAGGGGAAGCAAATGTTTCACTCTAATTTTTATCTTTGGTTAGGACTATCGCCTGAGGTAACAAGACCGTAGCAGATTTTGGAAGCTTCAGCTTTTGATAGAGAGCGTTTTTAGATATGAAAGGAGGTAGCTGTGATGTCTTTTTTAATAACTTTTATTTTTCTCTTCTTTCGTGAACTATGCAGGCAGAGGAAATTGTTCCAAGTACCTTGTAGCGGATTTTAGACGTGGGGACTACTTTGAGGCTAAACTTGTTGTGGAAATAGCTTCTACTGTAAAACTGGGAAAATAGAAGAAAACTTTTTTTCCCCCGATTATAGTTAACAAAATGCAGCAATTATGGGCCTTGAAAGTATTGTAAAATGGAAGATAATAGAGGTAGAGCACTACAGCACTTTTAAAAGCTTTTTACTTTATAATCTTTTTTTCCTCAAAGGAAGATACTGTAATTCAGTACATGGATCTGAACCTGAATTCTGCAATTAAATGCAAAACGTTTTGCACATATGCATGCTATTTTTGCTTCTTGGAAATTCCTCTAAGTGCCTTACCACCCCAACTACATAATCAAGGGCTGCATCCTGTATGAGTGCAAGGATCATCCCCTACTGCATTATATATATAACAAACGGGAACAGAGCGCCACCTCCGTGTGTAAAATAGTTTTTTACAATAAATAAAACAAGGGATAAAGGTACTCACAAACAAACGTTTTCATCCGGCTTTAACATCAAACGAGAGGCCACACTGTCTGTTAACCCAACTATGCCCCCGACTATGTAACACGGTAGCCTCCGGTCACATCACCGACCGCAGTCAGCCAAGATTGACGCGTTTCAGGGGCAAGCCCCCTTCATCAGGTGATTCTGATGAAGGGGGCTTGTTCCTGAAAGTAACAGTTTCTGTTAGGACTATAAAAAACACCCCTTCTCCACATTTCAATTACTATAAATCATTTTCACTACAACAGTTCCTCTTGAAAACAGCCCTCAATTTCCTTGGTAGATGTTACTTGACTTTTTTTTTAATAATACCTTGTTAGCATCCAGCATACATGTGCACAGTACCTAATATTTGCAAAGAGAAACCATACTGTTAAAATGGATTTTCAGATGAATCATATGAAACCCCAATATTCAAATGTACTACAATGGTGCATGAATTTCAAAGGCCTGAAAATCTAAAAAATAATTGCATGAGTAGATGCATTAAGGCTATTTCTCATATGCCTAGACTTATTACATTTAGTATGGAAGCGGTTCAGTGCGGGTCTGCCATGGGTTTGAGGTGAACTCTATCTGTTTTTGGTTCGCAGACCCATCAAACTAATGTGGACATTTGCCCACCCAAATTTATTGTAATGGTAATGTACTGTAAGGGTTTTTGAGCCTAGGTCAGCTGAGTAAAAAGCAGCCATAGTGTCAGTGTTTTGGAAACAGGGAAAAGATAGGGAAAACTGATAAATTACAGATTTCAGTCAGCTTGCAAACCATACTTTAATTTCACTAGCTCATTGGGTAGTCAAAGCTTTGCATGATTATTATTAATATTATTATTATTGGCCTATTTGTCTCTATGTTGTGGTTGATTTAATGTCAGTGGTCACTTTTTTATTTTATGCTGGTAGTGCTTTTACTTTAGGTTGAATATTTTTTTTTTCAGTGAGCCTTCTCTTAACAAAATTGTGCTTCTATTTTAGAGATAGTATTTTCTGGGTTTTATTTCTTTGGAGGTTTCTTAGTTTATAGGGCCTTTTTAAGTTTGAGGTGCTTAAAGCACAGCATATTTATTTTTCCAATCTGTTTTGGTATCTATCTTTAGTTTGCAGCACACAGGGAACCCAAATAGTAAAAATAAGTTAGGTATACACTGATTAGACCTTCTATCCCTGAATAAAACTGCCTTATTGCTGTCCAGTTTTACACCATTGTAATATCTGTGGTCTCTTTTTGTAGGAAAACACCTACACAGTGACCGGTACCGTTTTGTCTCTTGTCTCTAGTACGTCAAGTACATTCATTAAAAATGTCCTGCTGTTGGCCATTTTTACAATTAGAGTTAATGAGAGTTTGATAGAAATTTCCTGGACCCCTGTAGTCCTGTAAATAAATGGTGTAAAAATAAATACATTATTATTTATTATTAGTTGTATTACTAAAAATTACATTGACTGTATTCATTTATTTAAAACAATTTTTTTTAATTTTAACTATTACACTCAAACTGAATTGTGCTCCTTCTGTATGTATGCCAAGCTGATTGTAAAGAAAAAAAATCAATTCCACAGAAAAATATGTGCTGCGGTTTTTTGCTGTTCTTGAAAATCATCCTTTCATAACACATGCAGCTTTATGGCATCTCCTAAGAGTTTTACTCTAGTGCATTTTGGACCCAGTCTGTCTGACTGAACATATATTTCTATGATTTCTACTTGACTTTAAAGTACACCTATCTTGAGAGACGTACCAGGGCTCCCATTTTTGGCCTTCTGAAAATGCTAGTTAAAAGGCTGTAACTACATTTAAATCACAGATTTAAAGCATGCATGCTATACATTATATTGCTGTTCTGGACAATACCTACATGATGTACCTCATTCCAAAGTCTGTGGCCAGCTTAAGGTAATTACCTGCAAGAAAACATCTGGCACCACCTTAAATATACAACTAAGCTGGAAGACAAGGCAAAATACAGCTACTAGAGAAAGCCTTTAACAAGGTCATGGCAGATAATACAAATCAGATCAGCAGCCATATGCTGATTTTTTTTAACTAGTGCTGAAATTCATTTGATAAAGTATAGGTTTGAAACCTGCTTGTTGAGGTTAACTGAGGACTGATTTAAATCGTCTACCTTTTGTTCTTACTAAAATGTCAATGAGATATTGCTTGAGGCTCCACATTATGAATCTAATTCAGAATGTATTAATATACATTTTTTTAGCCAAAGTTTAATTAGACATAAAAATGAACTGAAATATTTATATAGGTAAATGTGCTCAAACATCATACATTGTTTTAAAAGTTAGTTAACAATCGGGCATAATGATTATTTAATTAATGAGCTGATATCCATTCCTTGAAGATAAGAAGCCCAGAACAAATCACTTTAAAATAGAGTTCAGTGAGGAATTCATACCCTGCTTCAGGCTCCTAAACACAAGTACAGTTGTGTGAAAAATTGTTGGCCCCCTTCCTGATTTTTCATTGTTTTGCACGTTTGTCTCACTTGTTAATGTTTCAGATCATCAAACAAATTTAAATATTAGTCAAAGATAACATAAGTAAACACAACATGCAGTTTTTAAAGGAAGGTTTTTATTATTAAGGGAAAACAATATCCAAACTCACATGGCCCTGTGTGAAAAAGTGTTTGCTCCTAAACCTAATAACTGGTTGGGCCACCCTTAGCAGCAAGAACTGCAATCAAGCATTTGTGATAACTTGCAATGAGTCTGTTAGAGCGCTGTGCAGGAATGCTGGTCCACTCATCTTTGCAGAATTGTAGTAATTCAGCCACATTGTAAGGACTTTGACTAGGCCACTCCAAAGTCTTTCATTTTGTTTTTCTTCAGCCATTCAGAGGTGGACTTGCTGGTGTGTTTTGGATCATTGTCCTGCGGCAGAACCCAAGTTCACTTCAGCTTGAGATCAACAGGTGGCCGCACATTATCCTTCAGGATTTTTTGGTAGACAGCAGAATTCATGGTTCCATTTATCACAGCAAGTCTTCCAGGTCCTGAAGCAGCAACACAGCTCCAGGCCATCACACTAGTCTTTTTAAGTGGCAGAACTTGCACAGTTGGTGGCTGACTAAATACTTTTTTGCCCCACTATATACAGGACTTGCAAATTTTTAGGGTGTCTCACCAGTCAGTCAAAAATGTCACCAGTCTTTTCTATATCTCCATTGATGTAAGGGCGCAATGATCTGTGCTGCAGACTGTTTGATGTGAAATCGCTCCCTGTATTTCTCACTGTTTATCCTGCTTATGGAACCCATGGGGTCTGTGTACATGCACACGCGCTATATACCAATTTTCTCATTTTTATACTGCCTGTACATCAGAGGTAAAATAAAGAATTTGAAAAAAAAAATTCACCAGTCAGCATGACCGGACTAGCCATGGAATTTTCAGGTCGACTCACGGATGAGTCACAGTGCGCGTCAGTTTAAATAGTAACCAGCGCACGCTGTGTCCGGATTCTGACAAGGCTCTGGGCCGCCAGCTGGCTCCGCCCCTTCCACCAGCGAGAGCGCCGTGTGGAATGCAGGGCCTTTCCTGTTAACCAGGGGTGGTGGAAGTGTGCACTTAAGTCACATCCTCTGTCACCCGGCGCGTGCCCGAAACGGGACAGAGGACCGTGATCTCCGGCTCTAGCGGTGGGGAAAGTTCCTACTAAGCGTTCCTTAGCAACCACAGCGCCCATAATACTAAGGCTAAAAACAGGGTATAATGCATTATAAAGCCAGCAGTATTAAAAATGTAATGGAATAAGCATAGGAGACAAGGTGGTATCTGGATGTGATAAGGGTGTTATCTAATACAAAGGCAACAAAAGCAACATCATAAACCAATTTAGAATGAGTGTTGGTGCTCATGGCAACAGTAAATATTGGCAAATAAACATTATGTAATGTATTGTGGACAGTAAATAAGTATACTGTGGTGTATGGTATGTCATTGTTGCAATGTATGAAAGCAAAATACAACCTGAGATGACATGTGGGGTACAGGATGCAGAAATAGAAAGAGTGTACAGTGAAATTAACAAAAATATTACAGACCAATAAGAAAGAAAAAGAAGAAGGGAAAGAAGCAAAACATGATAATCTGCATGTAATAAAAAAATTTGAGCAGTTTTTGTTGTGCTCTACCAGTGGGCCCACCGTCAAGGGGCATCTCTGGGTTCTGCCATACAGATTATAATTTTTTGTATTTTTCCCTTTTTAATTTTGGATGTGTTTCTGACAGCAAAAAGTGAATCTCTTGACTTGTATAATATTTCTCTTTTCTTAATAACATTATGCATGTTTCTAAATGTGCTCCAGTATTTCACATCAATTTTTATACACAGTTCAAGGGGGTCAGAAAATGTGTATGCAAAATTAGCAATGCCAAGACGATTTACAAGCCTCAGCAGCAAACTTTGCTATGGCTTAAATCTACAATTTATCTACTCATGTGATGGTATTAGACGTGTTTCAGTAGACTCAGCCAGATTACTGGATGAATTCCGACTGTCTGCAGCGCTCACTGCATGGTTGATCCTGTCCTCACTAATTGCCCTAATACACATCAGTAATTCATACGGTCTCTTTTTTCCCCCCATTCTCTGGAGAGAAACAAGATTTCTGTCAGTTTTCTCCTGTTACTGAAGCCAAAAGGCAAATTTTTATACCATGCAATTTGTTTCAGTAACACTTCCTGTTCAATACGGTGAAAACACCAAGCATAAATTGTATGAAATGGCACGTTGTATGCGGCTGATTTCGCATTGACAAAAAAACAGACTTAATGAGTAGTTCTATAATCTTTACCTTCACGGTCAGTGCTACATTTCTACAGGAAGTAACAGTTATTGTAATTATTTCTGTGTGCATCTGCTTGTAAAACTACAATACAATAAATGTATTTTACTTTCAGCTTCTGCATAATGAGAAAGATGTGCTATAGAACAAAACAGGCAGCAAGCTTTTTCTGCTGTGGAGAATGTAATGCATTTATAATCCTTGCCTTGAATTTTATACACTTTACATTACAATGATTCTCTTTATTTCTCTCACTTTTCTCCTTTTCTTTTAGCCCAGCTGCTACTGCCGTGATATCACTAGCATTTGGACGCTATATCCTCGAGCCCTTCTTTATGCAATGTGAAATACCAGACCTCGCTATCAAATTAGTCACAGCTCTCGGAATAAGTAAGCACCAACTTCATTGATGAGACTTTTTTATTCATACTAAAACAAAACAATGAAATGTAAAACCATCAGTGTATAATATGTTTTCCATGAAAATGTTGTGCATTTCTTGTAACGGTTTTTAGAAATGATAAATGTTTCTTGTTAAGGGCACTGTCTTTATGACACTCCATTCAGAATGGAAGCCATAAAACCAAGTGTTAGATAAAATTCTATATACTTGGTAGTAATCTCTGGATCTATAGATGCTTTCTTTTAAAATTCAAGGTATCCATATTTTATATATTGACGGAAGTTATGGATGTGCAAACAGTCAATAGTCAACACAATAATGCCAGCTCAATCGACCATTGCTGGAGTTAACAAATAAAAGACCAAAGCAATGGGACCAAAAGCAAGTTGTAAGAATACTGAAGCCATAAGAGTGCAGACAAAATAGACCCTTTCTATATGACCTCTTTTGGCAAACCATAAAATACCTAAATAATAGGGTATTTTTCCTATTTCTCTTGTGGTACAGGCTACTTATTCAGCTTCAATGTTACTTTCTCTGGCTGCTTTTCAAAAGTGGTTCCTTGCTGGACATATGCCTGGAAGCAGTTGTAAAGCTGGTCAGCAAGGGAAAGCTTTTTGTACAACTACTTCCAAAACATGGGCTTTGTACCTATTTATGCCCAGAACACTTCAATCACCGTTGTTTGGTTTCAAACAGAATACTTTTTGTTTTTATTTAATTAGCTCAGTCCCTTATATTTACCCCAAACTGTAATTTCCCTATTCTTTTGAGAAGAAGAAAGCCAAACAAGTGCATTTATAGGTAATTATGACGCGCTGATTGGCTTGAGAGGGAATTTGTTGTTATATTGAAATGCATTTGGTGAAAAGAATACCTTTACTTATCATTTATCATTAGCGTAGCATTAAGAAAAGATCAAGACAGATTTGTGCTGATGGAAATTAGGTGATGAGATCATGTTGTGTTGTGTTCAGAGTGCTACTGATAGGGATGGCTCACAGGTGGATTTTTATTTGAATTTATATTTGAATTCATTTTGTTTTCATTTTTATTTTGTTGTTTTTTACTTTTAACTTTTTTACTTTCTATATGGGGCATTCAAATCATGCCAGGCTACTCTGTCCTCCCAGTGCACCTCTGTGTAGCAGAAGATGAATTACTATAGTGGTCTATTGCTTGTCATTATTATCAATCAGAAATAGTATACAATTACAGTAGCCTGTCACTGCAAAAGGGGAGATAGGGCAGAGATTAGACATGTGCGATTCGTTTCGTTCCGAATCGAAATTCGGACGAATTTTCGGAAATTCGGACATTCGGATGTATCCGAATTTCGAATTATAGACATAACGAATGCAAACGAATCCGAATTTCCATTTCCGAAATTCGGTAGCGTTAGTACGAACGTTCGTTTCGTTTTCTGATCTTATTCGTTTCTTATTCGTTTCTTATTCGTTTCATTCGTTGGAGCAAAGTGACATTAGAGAAGGAGAAAAATATTTTTTCCCCCTCAAATGTCACTTTTGCTGCAAACGAACGAAACGAATAAGAAACGAATAAGAACAGAAAACGAAACGAACGTTCGTACTAACGCTACCGAATTTCGTCCGAATCCGAATTCAGAATCCGAATTGACTTTCACACTTGAATCCTGAAAAACGAAATAACACATATCCGAATTTAAAACGAAACGAAACTAAACGAATTTTTTGGCAGTGCACATGTCTAGCAGAGATGAAGGCATACAATAGAAACATAGGGATGCTTTTGCAGCTCCATATTTAAAACGGAACTCCAACCAAACAGCTAAGAATGCAGATAAATACATACAGTATATACGCATTCCAGTCAGGGCACTATCTGCATAGAGTTTGCATGTTCTCCCTGTGCTTGCATGGTTACTCCGGTTTCCTTCCACACTCCAAAGAAATACTGGTAGGTTGATTGGCTCCTGTCCAAATCGGCACAAGTATATGTGTGCATGTATGAATGCATGTGAGATAGGGACCTTAGACTGTAAGCTCCTCAAGGGCAGGAACTGATGTAAATGTATAGAATGTAAAGCACTATATAAATACCTGTAATAGATAAATGATCAATAAATATTTTAATTTGCAAATGATTAATATTTCTGTTCAAACTGTTCAGAGATGTATACAGCACTGCCCCACAGCATAGCCCTGCTTGGCCTGGCAAAATATCTGATTTTCTCTGCTGTAATTAGGTATTACGTACAGGTCTTCTACCTTCCCCAGTCTATGACTGGACAGTTAGATGAGAAGCAAAAGACTGATGAGCTCATCTACCTGTCATTCTGCTGTTTCCTGCTATAGGCATGCTCCTTGTTAACACATGAAGACTGATTAGCTCCCTGTGCTGATTCTCCCTGTTCCAGTCTGAGCTCTGTCATACAGTGGGTTATAGGAAGCTAATACAAGGTTAAAAATACATTTAATAATGTTTTAATGAATGCAGAGCTTCATTTATTTATGTTTTTGTATTGTATTTGTTATTTGGTTGGAGTTCAGACCTAAATCTAGTCAAAGTTATTAGATAAAGGGGATATTTGTTGGGAGATGGATTAATCTGCAACTACTTTTTTTGTAAAGAGTACCTGTGCTGATACTTATTGATACTAATTAAGTTTAAAGTATGTCTAAACTCAATCACTAAAATCTCATATAATCTGTAATATGTTAAAGCTTTACCTTCAGTCTTTTAGCATTGCACAGACTCGTCTCCTGTAATGAAATTGCTTACTCTGATTTACCTGCACACTGTGAACTTGTGACAAGGCAGTTAGGGCCCACTTAATCTCCTGGCTAGAGGACATCCAGCATGATCTTACCTATTCCTTCCCAGCTTGACTATGCATGGCTCACCCCTTTTCATTAATTGTTTTTTAGTTCTTTTAATCATGGACTCTTAGGGGTTGATTTACTAACCTTATAAACACACCACAAACATGTATACACCTCTGTAGTGTGTTCCCTCCCAGCATGATCTACGGGTGGAATCTAAACACCTTTGTAGTGTGTACACACCCAGCAGGTGTGTTGTGCAAAGCCCTGCATGAATTGCAAGGTGATGTTGTGTAAATTAGCTCTATGTTGTGTTGCTTGCGTTGATGAATGCAGGAATGTAAATGCATGAGCTAACCATTTTTGTCTAAACTGTGAAGCAGCATTATATATGCATCATGTGCATGATTTTTTCATATATGGCATTAGTGGAAATATGCTTTTAGAGACTTTTTGGTTGATAAATACGCTTTGCTGTGTGAAAATCACACGCACCTGGTGCGTGCGTGTGTTTTAGGTTAGTAAATCACCCCCTTAGAATCACCTGTGGACATGACTTTGGGTGGTCTGCATGTAATTACAGTCTCCTAGGAACATCCACTCCTCAAGACTGATGCCAGCCCATAACAGCATTGTCACATTTGCACAACTTAATCCCAGTGCCAGTCCACTGCATGCATCAGGGCTGAGTGTCCTTAAGAGGAGTATTAAGTATTAAGGCTGGGTACTGGGATGTTTTCAGGAAGTTATGTACAGCACCATGCAGGCCCCTCCCACCAGTCATGATCTGCCAGCGTGTAGGGAACTTTAGGGCCTATTGTTATTCACCTAGTGAAATGCTTGTCAATTTTAACATTGCAGTCCTCTCAGGGACCACTAGATTTCCCCACACATCCTTGCTACACCGGTGTAGGGCCCTTTCAGGAGTAATCCCACCAATGTGGTTGCTGGAAATATTGCTAGTCAATATTTAAAGTCAGGAGGGTGGAGTCAGTTTGTTGTTCACAGCTGAGAAGAGATTGAGGAGAAAATATTTTTTCTCACGCTAAGCACAGAGCAGCAAGATGCGAGTAATTTGAGTACTGGACTGTGCGTTCCCTTTCTGGGGAGCATTGGGACTACTCCCTGGTGGAGGTGGGAGGGAAGGAGAACATTTACTCTTTCACTGGGAGAAACATGCTATATTATGCCCATTAGAATCACTTGAACATTGAGGTTCTCCTTATAGAGTTGCATTGTGGAAAAGAAATGTAAAGTGAATGTCTGTGAAGAAATAACTTCCTTTTTCTACATTTCTGCACTTGAAACTTGTAACTTTATTTTATATAAGTAAAAAGTTACCTTTCATGAAAAAGGATTGTGAATTCCATATGGATATTCGTTTATTTGCCTGTGGAATACTGTTGATGGAAGAACCTAAGTATGGAGGAGAGAAGGCAAACACCCATGAAGAGTTTTAGGTTCTGTAGTGGCACTGGTTAATCTGGCTCTGTCAGACTAACCAGTATTTATGATGATGAGCTTATAGTGTGGTTGATGATCTTTACACACACTGGTAACACCCTGTGAGATTTGAGACTTTGTATCCCTGTGTTGGGAACATGAGGAGCCCTGCAACAATAATACAAATTCACTTTACATATAGTGCACAGAGAAGCACAGAGAGTCAGTGATTCTATCTCTGGGTCTAAAATAAGGTAATGGAAACAGAAAGGATTTATTAAAAACTGCATAAGCATGTTGATGAATGGGGAAGGGGAGGAAACAGGGAAACTTTAATGTAATTTTCAGAAGTTTTTAATCTGTTTAAATCTGCAGCTTTCTGTAAAATAATAGCTGCAATAAAGGTCAAGGTCTTCCTGTAATGGGTTTAAACTCCCCCTGCTTTGTCACCTGCTTCCCTGGTTGAGACTATGAAGGTGACATAGTTACATAGTTACATAGTTACATAGTATTTGAGGTTGAATAAAGACACATGTCCATCAAGTCCAACCTATTGTGTGTGTGTGTGTGTGTGTGTGTGTGTGTGTGTGTGTGTAAAGATCCCCGAGTCATCTCGTTTTTAGGAGTACTTGTACCCCTGTATATTACCGTTTCTCAGGAAATCTTCCAAAAGCTTCTTGAACGATTCCACACTATTAGCTGAAATCACTGCTTGTGGCAACGAGTTCCAGACCCTAACCGCGCGAACTGAGAAGAATCCCCTTCGCCCCTTGTGTTTGAATTTTTTTTCTACCAGTTTCAGGTGGTGTCCTCTAGTCTTTGTTACGGAATTAACCGTAAAGAGTTTGTTGCTAATGTTGCTATGACTATGGAACATTTTGTACATGAAAATCATGTCCCCCCTTAATCTCCTTAGTTCCAGCGTGAACATATTTAAATTTAGTAACCGTGTCTCATAGCTCTGGTCCTCCATCCCTTTGATGAGTTTGGTCGCCCTTCGCTGGACTTTCTCCAGTTCAAGGACATCCCCTCTGTGTACCGGTGCCCAAAACTGCACCGCATACTCCAGGTGAGGCCGAACCAGTGATGTGTAAAGTGGCAAAATTATAGACTTATCCCTGCAAAACATTCCCTTCTTGATGCAGGACAGGACTCTACTAGCTTTGCTTACCGCAACCTGGCACTGTAATCTATTATTGAGTTTATGGTCTACAGTGACCCCCAAATCTTTCTCCATTTCAGACTTCCCTAGCGGCATACCCATTATTGTATAACCCATTTGCGTGTTTTTTGTCCCAAAGTGCATAACTTTGCATTTATCAACATTAAACCTCATCTGCCATAAAGTTGCCCACTCCCCTATTTTATCCAGGTCCTCTTGTAAAGTTATACTATCTTGGTTTGTTTCTATTACCCTCCCAATTTTGGTATCATCAGCAAACACTGAGATAACGCTCCATTACCATTACGTTACCATGATGCATATTGCACAAACGTGGTCCACCATTGACACATTCATAAAGCTGGTCCAGACCAATGATGTGAAGTTAATACTGTAGCCAGAGCAAATAGTATTTAATGATAAACTGTGCTTTAGCAAACTAAATGTTATCCAGTTAGGGATTGGATATTTATTAAGTTAAGTATAACCCTATTTTGGTGGGTTATACTTAAAGCCAGGGGTAAATTCCTCTGTAAAGTGAAAAAAAACCTTATCCCAGAGAACATCAGATTTGCACAGGAGACAAAATAAATGAAGGTCCGGACTTAGTTTAACTGTTAACTAATGGATTTGATAGGAGCAGTGGTGTATTTTGATTTTGTGATGCCCTAGGCAACACTAAACCCAAGCACCCCCCCATCCCTAATCTAAATTAGTCCCACCCCTTCCTGTTTAAGACATTTTGCATAACCTGTCAGTCGCGGGATACATCGTGCACGGTGTATCTAGATTCTGACATGTTGCGCTATAAACGTAGCGGGACGCTCTAGTTCTACTTTTGCAATAGCCCCCTTCTCCATTCCTGGCTTGATGGGCTCCCTAGTTCTGCAGCTACAATAACCCTTCTCTCCTGCACTGCCATGCTGTGCTAGTCTCTAGTTCTGCAGCTGCAACACCGATCTTCTGCCCTAATATGCTGGGCCCTCTAATTCTGCAGTTACCGATCTTCTGCCTTGGCCACTGGGCTCTGTAGCTTGCCCCGCTCTAGAGACATAACCCGGCATAGAGATTATAGGCTGCACTTCCCCAGACTCACCACCACGAAGGCCATCTGGATCTCAGCCCTGGGGATCCTGCGGAAGCTCCTCCACTGCCTAAAGTCAGAGATTTGTGTGCCGGTTTCCCAGGGAGGTCCGAACTGCCAGTGCATCTGGACGAAGGTCACAAACACTAATACATTGCACAGCACATTGACCAGGAAGAGGAAGGAGCTGCAGCCAGCAAATATATGTAGGAGTAGGTGGCATAGGTGGACACGTTGGTCCCCCAGTCAAAGAAGCACCAGGTCCAGGAGTACTGGCGGTAATTTATGATTAATTTATCATATCATTTTTTTTTCTCTCACCTAACTGGTTTGGGGGGCAACATTTTTTGCCCCCCTGGAAAGTGCCCCCCTAGGCAAATGCCTAGTTTTCCTTGCAGTAGATACACCCCTGGATAGGAGGTAGGGCAGGAGAAGGTAGAATAACCACAAAACTTGGGTGGGTCTTAGTATACAGAAACATCACACAGAACTTCCCTGGAGCATATCACTTAGGTAACTAGAAGTTCTACAGTGTTATTCACAAAAGGGTGAAGAGTTTGGAGAAGGCAGGAGAAGGGAACAATCTAGGTCAAAATAGCTGATTTGGTAATATTGTCCAATTCAGCTCCCTTTCCAGTTCAGCTATGTTGTCTTAGATTGTTCACTTCTCCAAACTCTTCTGTGAATAATCCTGTGCTTCTTTAATTCAGAAATGACTCTAACACAGATCACAATAGGGCAGCATGGCTTCCAGACACAAAGCCTTCCCAAAGAAGGGCAATACTCTCTAGGCCTGGGCTCCAGCTCTGGGGCCTCAAACCAGAGACACAGCCTTCACCTCACAGTCACCCTTTCCCCAGCCGGGAAAGGGATGTAGACGCTCTCATCCTTGAAGAGAGAGCTAACAAAGGAGAACCTTTCTGGAGCAGGGCTCACCTGTTTTGTCAAAGCCTGGTCCAACCATAGGCTGGCTAGCTGACGGGCAAGACTCCCAGCACCAGACCCGTGACAAACAACTCTGGAGTTTACCTCATAGAGTGAATGGCAGATAACAATAACTACAGGAAGCCCAGAACACCATGTTCCAAAAGAGACATGTCAAAAATGTAAACACTTGCAGGAAGCAGGGAACAAGAATCCACACATCCATACATTAGAATAATCAGGATATACTGTTTTGCAGTCATGAGCAATACCATGTCATTGTTGCATTACCTTGTATCATCAGTGCTAGCATGAGACATGTACATGAGATTTGTCTTTGTCTTTGTTTTTGTTTTAGTTTGTCCATCTGTTGTTGGACTGAAAACTAATAAAGAAACATTAAAAAAAAAAGAATAATCAGGATACATGTAAAGAGTTTCAACCTGGTGTATCATATACTAGTATAGTAGAATGAAGTGATTGTGTAAACTAAAGATTGCCTTTCGATCACTGAACATGCACTTTAACTGTTACATTTATTTTAAGGGGTGTAATGATTGGCTTTATGATCCTCAATAAGTTCATTATGGAGTACCAACACTCTAGCCAATGCACTCAGTTTGGTGGCTGACAAGCACTCTTATAACATCAGTCTCCATGCTGCAGTGATTGCAAGAAGCACCGCAATTGTTCAAGCCAGACTTTCTGGATGGACTCTGGGTGCACCTATCTCCATTATCAATGCAATCTTAAGGGTTATCTCACACAAAATAATATTTCTGTTACATACAATATTTCTGTTATACCAACCAGAAACTCAAGTGGTGAAACATCGGAATTTGAGTTCCCAGATATGCTGCAGTGATAACAAAAAGTCTCAAACTCCCTCTTTCAGTTCCAATCCTCCTTTAATGACTCTTAAAAATATCAGAAAGTTTATAATGAAATGCTACCATCAGAGTTGAATGTACATAATCATGGGCAATTATAATTTTAAGTAGGGATACACCAGTGCCAATACAAAACACAAAAAATCCCCAGCTCACCTGCCAGCTAGCCTGCAACAAAACACATTACCCTGTCAACACTATGCGTTAAAACCAGAGGTTTTAGTTGCACAAACCTTTGGCCAAAAATATGTAGAAGCCACACCACCGCGCCAAGGCACCTCTGCAAAGTGTTGTCCTAACTCTATCTACACGAGTCTCCAAGTGTGAGCATATTAATGCAGTCGATTAATTGCATGCAGGTGTACCAGGAGGTAGCCCACTCCTCCCCACAAGGTGCAGGGACCAAAAATGCACGCTGGGACCCCCAGTGCGTCCCCACATCCAAAATAGTCAAACTAGAAAAACATGGTACCTGCATGAATCTATAACCAGCCTTTATGGCAGGGCGCACATAGGAAGGCTTACAACAACACAAAACACAAAAAATCCCCAGCTCACCTGCCAGCTACCCTGCAACAAAACAAATTACCCTGTCAACAGTATGCGTTAAAAACAGAGGTTTTAGTTTCACAAACCTTTGGCCAAAAATATGTAGGAGCCACACCTCCGCGCCAAGGCACCACTGCAAAGTGTGGTCCTAACTCTATCTATACGAGTCTCCAACTACACCAGTGCCAATACTGGGCATTTTCATGAGTACTCATTAAAATGCCCCGATACTAAACGCAGATACTGGTGTTCTGTCGAGAACCTGACGTAGTCGAATTTGCTGACCTCAGCATCTGCGCTTGCGCACAGACCAATATTATTGAGGACACTGGGATTTATTTACAAAGTATTGCGTTTAAATCATTAATTGTGACTGTTAATAATATTCCATCCTTCATTCACTGCCATGGATGGCATATTATTAACGGTCACAATTAACCATTACAAACGAATACTTTGTAAATAATTTTCGGTTTCCTTGTTAATCCCGTCTGTATGTAAACGCAGATACTGTGTCGGCGTTCTCGACAGAACACCGGCACTAACATTTTAAACAAGCAGCTGCCGGAGGTCCCGTGCTTGCTGGGGAACTCGGCAGCCTTCCTGTTAACCATGGCGGTTGGGGGGCCCTTCATGGTTTCTTGCATCGGGGCCCTGAAGGTTCTAGTTACGCCTCTGGGCATATGAATGTTAATCCAAGCACATGAATCACTCTACAGATAAAACTTAGCATGTACAAATGTTAGTTATTTAGATGTAATATTTTCATACCTAACAACAGTTATACAGTGATCCTTATTATCTATACTTTAATCTCTGTAATGAATCTCACTGCATTTGTATTTGTATAAAAAATTTGTCATGACAACAATGAAAAAAATGCGTAAAATCAAATCTAATTAAAAGAATGGGTCATAGTTTGCTACACGCAAATATGTAATTAAGTGTAAAAATAATAATTGTGAAGTAACCGAATAGTTTGTCTTTGGTTTAGTATGGAATCACAATGAATTATATGCTGAGCCAAAATGCTTTTAGAATGTCAAGTCTAGCCAAAACTCCATTTTAAAAAAAAACAAAAAAACATTTTTAAGCGGCTACAGAAAAGAAAGATTCCAAATTAACAGACTGACCACCTGTTGCATAATAATCCTCCTATGGACACATGGGTATTAATAATTAAATGGTGGCTAAAATGCCAGATTGGGTTTTTGAGGTTAATTAATTTATTCATACTCCTTCCTAAAAAAACTGAGAAGACTGGAACACAGCAGATGCTGAAAAACATCAAGGTCACTGAGATCACAGGAGCGTGAGAAAAAAGCCCCGCAGACATGGTGTATTGCTTGTACATTTATGATGAAGCAAGACCACAGAACCTGTGTAGCAATCCAGGGATGGTGCTTGTAATTATGCACAAACACATTGCCAAGAGGGTGGAACTGTCAGATAATAACACAACTTTCTTAGTGAGGAAATTAGGAAGCTAACTCAGTGCTGGCTCGAAAAAAAAATATTTTACTGCAGTATTGCAACAGCCTGTGTGTAATGAAAACATGCGTAACATAGATGGCTTTAGGTATGAATGATTTTATTGCAGCATTCATATGAATAAGCTATTACTAAACTATGCTATTTCCTGTATGCAGAATGGAGAACACTTGGAAATCCTGATAAACTCCAAATACAAATGATGAGAACTTACATAGCAGATTATGTATTCAATCATTATTTATTCAAGTGATGTGGGTATAGCTAATATGGAACAATGTTATGAACAGTTAATACGTGTATGCCTATACAGTATTAGTCTTTTCAACATATTGGCTACTATTACCTGTGTAGGCAAGTCTATACATTTTTGTATAAATGGTTTATATTGATTGCATTGCTGCATTCATTTTAATATTAGTGTTTTTATATTTAGTTGGTGATATAGTATACATTTTTTTCTTAATTTTGGCATATATAAATAAAGATTGTGTTTTTTTATATTATCTGTGTAGTAATGGGTATGTGCTGAAGCCTCAATGTGCTACTAAAGCCAAGTTCATCTGTAGTGCAAAATCTGCTGCCTCGGACTGCATGTCTCTCTTTAATAATATCACTAATGTGTTGCCCCCAATTCTCCTTGCTGGAGGTTCTCAGATGAGAAAGCAAACCCCTTTTTCTACCAAGATGGTCACTTCTACACAGAGACACAGTGCAGAGCAAGGCATGGTAAGTAGTGGATAGCAGATCAGCTGCAGGGAGATCATGGGAAAAATGTTGTGACTAGTCATTTGCCCTCTGCCTGCTTCCAGAGTTCAGATCATTTTAATATAGCATACCTTTGATGCCTGATGCCCTGCCTAGGCCTGGTTTCCTAGAAGAGCTAAGCATAGCCTTTAAGCCTCACATAAGGAATAAAAAGATGTATTTGTTTCTTATTTTAACTTGGTTTCATGTTTGTATCACACAAACCATTTTTTTTCCTCTAGTGCCTTCATACAGACTATTCATTCTTTATTGCATACTCAACTACAGATAAACAAGGTCTCAGAGGAACCTTGATTTTATGCTAACTACATAGTCATAATAAACATGTAACAGCAAATAACCATTTTCTTTTTAACCAGACCATTGAAACAGTATACATCTGGCAAAATAGGACATGGTACAGAGTGTACACACATTTTAAATAAAAATGATCCTTTTGTATCATGTAGTGTTTTTGCTAGTAAAACAGTTAATAACTATTGACTCACAACTTTGCTGAAAGAGAAGCTATGTTTCAGAATTACATTCTGCTTTTATTAACAACTGCTTTTCTATGGGCAAGATATGAAATCTAGCATCAAAGTGACCACAGCATAACATGACTGGAGCTCCTTGACCTTATAATATCTCCCATATCCTTTACACAGGAGCAAGTCACAATTTGATCTAATCTTGCTGAGCTGGTGGCAGAACGGAAGTAAATAGAAAAGAAACACAAGCTTTCTATGAGAGCATGGGTCTTGTAATGCAGCTTAGGCAAGATATTGTTAATCTATATTTAAAAGGTCACAGGTACAACCCAGCAGTACAAGTAGAGCAACCAGTCTTCTTAAAATATTTATTTGAAGACGACCTGCACAAATTAAATACCAACGGTATTTTGCTTGCTTGGCTATTGAGCAAAATAAAAAAATGCTGTGTAATAGAGAGTACAAGGAATATGTGGGTAGGTATGTGTAAAGCAGGTAAAAATATAGAATTAGTATTGAATGGAAATCGTTCTTAGATAGCTAGGGGATGATGGATGGATGAGTGAAATGACTTGTGGTGGAACTGGCCAGCTACCAGTGCTAGTCTGGTAATATCATGATGCCTAGCAGCTACAGTACATTTGAGTGGCTTATCTTGCTAGTTGGAGAAGTGGTACTTGGTTACCTTAAGTAAAGCCAATCAATTTCTATTGTTTTGCATATCATAGTGGATCGTTAAAACACCAGCCAGCATTTTTTTTTGCCCTGGTGCCACATTGGGAAGATTCCTGCTTCTAATCTTAAGTGACAGGAAAGCTCAAAAGTTATAGGGAATATTAGAGAGTTACACCTAAACAGGTGACGATACACATTTTTCCTGCTCCGGTGACAATTGTCAAATTTTGGATTCCACTCCCAACTTCTGTCCCTGTGACAATAGTCACCATGACAAATAAAACAGGTGAATCTTTCCAGTGGGTACTCGAGGAAACAATAAACACCTAAGAGGGATTTAAACTATCCCCTACTGCATCCAAAACTAAAATAAATGTTTTTTTATGTTTTAAATACATTAAGGGCAATTGTGGACCACTGCCTCAGGCAGCAAAAAACGGTCCAAAAGCAAAGCACAAAATCTCAGCAACTGCAGCATCTATTTTTTTCTTTTATTTGGGCTTGTCTACCATTTCATGGAAATGTGTTGGTTAATTCAACAGCAAAACTGAACGGATAGAGTGGCTAGTAAAGGGACTGTAAAGTGAAGTAAAACACTCTCTGTTGCTGAGATTAATGTATATGAAAACTTCCAAAAGAAAATTATGTTTTTCTGAATATGGCATAACATGTTTCATGTAGAGCACTGTTTCATGTAACAGCACTTTCTGCTGCAGGCTGACAAAGCTAAGCCACTGTCTTGCAATTATCAGCAGCATTGTCAGTCTGCCTTGTAGGTTCCTTCAGTTGGATGTTGGGATGCCTATTGGATAGACCTGTGAGAAAGACCAATGGCCAACAGAAGGAGCTTACATGGTAGGCTGACAACACTGTTACTAATTGGCTAAGCATTGTCAGCCTGCAACAGGAAGTGCTGTTACTGGCAGGATCCAGGTAAAAGATTGCAACAGAATAACAATAAATTATTATTATTAGTGAAGAATGATACCAAACATACTAATAATAGATTTTGGGTATACATATACTGTAACATGCAGCTATGCTATTTATTAAATGCATACTCTTCACTGGCAGACTTTTCAAGTCATTAGAATAATGGCAATGTGGTAAAATAATTGTGTAAATTACTAACAAAGGCTATGAGCTTGTGTGAAAAGGCTATTTTATATCAGGCTATATTATTTAGCGTTTTCTGTAAACACAGCCCAGGCATGACAGTAACTGCTGGTAGATGTTTGGAAATACATTTTAGTTTTTGCAGCTGAAAGGCCAGTGGGATTTAGAAATCTACAATATCAAATCTGAAGGCTGAAGGATCTGACTGTTTGTAAATTTTGATTTACTTATACAGGTTTTATACACTGATTTTATCTGTACAGCATTAGGACTGATAAAGTGCTGACGCAAAAGATGTAAGTGCAGGGTTGGCTATATGCTGTTTCTAATATGTGCAATGAAATTAGCTGGAAAGAGAGCTGTGTAATTAAAATAGAAAATGAGTCATTTATGGCATGCATAATCATTTTCAAACTCATATTACAATAAGTTGTAATTATATAACTCTTGGTTTGAAGAAATCGTGTACAATAATTATATACAGACAAGCATGGGATTTAATTAGTGAGTCATTTACAAAGCTGAAATGGCAATACTAAGTTACAAATAAGGGTGACAAACATTTATTTTAAAGACATCTACCGAGCAACACCAGATGATAAAGACTGAAAATGTCATAACATGTACTGCGTTGCCCATAGCAACTAGTCGGCTGTGGAACAAGCACATCACTCGAACATTATTCCATAGCCAGATATTTTATGAAACCTTTCTACAGCATAGCCGGCCCATGAGGCAATGGAATGTTGCAGAATTTGGGCACAATATGTGAGATTTTGCTATATGTGAATAATGTCATCTAATGTATAATAAAGGCCCGGGATAATAACGTTGTATTTAGCAAACTTCATTTTTGTACATCAATTAAAAAAGTACAATTAGCATTAATTAATACTGGAATGTAGCTGTGCAATGTGCCATGAGCAAGTTCATTGCTAGGATGCCTTCATTAAAGTCAAAATGTTTGAGTGGTATAAAATGAATTGCTGGTGTTTGAAATAAGAATTATGTTATATGACTATAAAGTTTGAAATCCCCCTATATTAATTCCTTTTCTTGATTTTCAGTAAACTGAGAAATCCAAAATGCTTGCTTTAGTTGTTTTATGAAAGTAGTATTAAACTCTTAAACTTTTTCCTATAATGAATTCAGTTCAAACAAATATACATTGTCCAATAAAGTATTTATCTTTATTTTCGCCCAAATGCTTAAGCTGTCCACACTGTAATATTTTCTTTGCTCAACCTGCGAGCAGAATAAAGAAAATATTACAGATTCCTGCATTAACGCTTACGAGCGTCGATCGTGGACTCTCACACTGTCTCCAATGTATTGTTACAGTAGCAGATGGCCGCTGTCAGAATATCCAGCCAAAGCCAGCAGCTCAATGGCTGCCAGCTCTGTTCCTTCAAGGATTTTCTGACCAGCTCCTTTGATCAGCTGATCGAGGGATGCTGGCTGTAAGGGTGCTAACAGCAGCACCCATCGCGAATTCTGGTCAGTTCATCAATGAATTTACCTAGTGTATGGCCACCTTCACAGTCATCATGTTTCCGGATAGCTGGCTCCAACTCTCTCAGCCCTGCTGCCCTAAACTTTCTGTTGAGCGCAAGATCACAAAGGACAAAGCAGTATCCAGTAGCTGTCCATCAACTAGCTTGCAGAAGTAAGGAGGAATAAGGGAGGAGCAGGGAACATGGCGTGGGGATTGATGTGTCTGTACATTTGTGGAGACACAGAACAGCTTAATAGCACACACAAGGGTGGCTCCATAGGACCCTGCTAGGGAAAGGAGTCATGCTAAAACAGGATACCAGGAACAATACTCAGGGGACCAGCTGATTCTGCAGTAAACCAACACTTTTAAACATAAAGACGCAGCATCCATTGTAAGTGATTCAATCAGCATTTGAAATAGCTTAAAAGCATTTGGCTTTTTAAATTACTTTAAAGCTACCTCTAGGTTTAGTGCCATTAAATCCCTATGCTAATATTGTTTAAACTACTATCTCTTTGGGTATAGAAGCCCATCCTTTCTATAGCTATTGGAGAAGAACTATGTTTCACATGTTTGTCTATGAGTTAGGACAGCAAATGTCTTGATGTACTCACAGCTGCATTCTTTTTGATTTATGTGACCTGTAGTACATGCAACACGAAGATATTAAAAGCCATGAACAACGTTATTGTTCATGTTCCAGCAAGAACATTAACATTCCAACCCATTCCTTCCACTGACATGTTTTGCTTAATCATAAAGAAGTGGGTTTAGAGTATTAGTGTTCTTGCTGGAACAGTAAAGTTGTTTTTAGCCTGAAAGAGAGCATACCGTGGCCGCGCATGTGCAATGTGAGTCAGGAGGGAGCTGAGCGAGAGAATGCCAGGGTACCTGCGCCTGTCACTGGTTGGAAGGTCCAGTGAGCTGTACAAACTGTAAGTGAACTAACCAAGATATTAAAGTGTGTCTGGGCAAAATCTGCAGAAATAAACAGTACACACAAAACACATTCTCCCATATGCTTTCTCTTAAAAAAACACTGCAAGAAAAATACCTGTTGATCCTGCGTGAAATTCAGTGAGTTCTGAACTTTGATAGAATGATTAAAACTAGGGTTGCACAGATACTTTTCGAGTACCAGTGCAGATACTTTTTGCAGATACTTTTTGATACTCAAAAGAAGTATACTGATACTTCTTTTGAGCTCCAAGACTAGACTCTAGTCTAGTCTTGGAGCTCAAAAGTATCGGTACATGTACTCGTACTTGTACCGAGTACTGTACTTGGTATCTGTGCAACACTAATTAAAACAGTGACTCTGCAGTGTAGTCAGCCCTGCACAGTTCTCCTATGATGGACTGCAGAACACCACCCTCCTTATGGCGATAAGGAGAGGGGGAAGTGTTGCGGGATCCAGCAGTGGCAGTGTTGCTATTTCACTACAGATAGGTTATGAGTTTAGTGCATTTCGGGCAGGATCAACAGGTATTTTCCTTTACTTGTAGCATTTTAATAAAGACAAAACATAGTGAAATGTACATGTCTTGAAGAAATGAAAATTATATGTTTTCTTTATTTTGCTCAGACAAACCTTTTATGCTAATTAGTCGATGTTCTCCTAGATCTTAAATGAAATCTAATCTCCCTCTAGACCCAGATAGACAACCATGCCCTTTGTGCGGGAGGCCAGCACGTACGATTTCTCCTGCAACAAGCATATATTTTAAGTCAAACCTTACCATGACAATCTTGCAACTATATACAATGCCAACTGTTTACCTTTTCTGAGTTTTTGACTTTCTATTAAATAAAGTATTCAATGCATGCAAGATTTTAGTAATCTGTATGTGTGTCTGAGTATTTAATGTGTAATTATCTCACCTTTTGTGCTTCAACTGTAAAGTTCTTGTGCACATTAGACAAAAGTAGGTGTTATATTTTGCAATTTCATAATGAGTCATACTTGCGAGCCTACACATACATTTATGTTAGATGAATTCATAGGAGAGGTATGGCACACATTGGCTAATGAATTACAGTGTTAAATGCATGGACTAATACTTACCTAGATGCATATTGAACATCTGATATATATGCCAATGTTAAGTTTCCATATCTTACATGTAATTATCTATCTATCTATCTATCTATCTATCTATCTATCTATCTATCTAAATTGTATCCTGGTACCCTACTTAAAATAACTGTATACAAAATGCCAAAAAATTATTCCCCACATTTAAGCTCCGACTCCCTCTTTTCTCCCGAATACAGCGGTCGTAATGGTCCTGAACAGTATGAGCGTCAGCTGGAGTGCTCGAATTCAGATTTTCCTGACCTTTTGCAAGCTAGCAGCAATTCTGATAATTATAGTCCCTGGAGTTATGCAGTTAATTAAAGGTAAAGGCTAACATTTTTGTATCAATTATTGCATGTATTATCTTGTGATAAAATCAGCTCTATACTGTAAATGTACATTTTATTTTTAACTTAGTGAAGGCTTTTATGAAAACATTTTTGGCCTTTCTGGTCCTCTTTTACAGTGGAATTGTAAAGGGATTTTGGTGCAGGCAACCCATGGATTAATATAGTAATAATTATCAGGATCCAAGATATGATTGTCCTGTGTGCCGCTTAAAGACCAGTAAAAGATGTGGGGATGGTAGAAAATTTACACTTTAGTTATTAGATATAGTTCACAGAGGCATCCCTAGGCTGGGTGTCACCTGGTGCAGGCATTGGGTGTCACCAGTAAGGATGGGCTGCATGTTCGAGTCGACCATAGGTTCGACTCGAACATTGCATGATCTAGCGTTCGCCGATCCTATGACAGTACCCGGATCCCCATACACTTTTTAAATTTAAATTTCTGAGTTCTACCCCCATAGACTTGCATTGAGTTCTGAGTTCGAGTTAGAACTTTTTTCATGTTCGAAAGTTCGAGTTAGAACCGAACACGGGGGTGTTCGGCTCATCACTAGTCACCAGCTGGAACATCATCATGCACGTATGCAACGTCATTACGCACGTTACTCACATTTGAGACGTCATCAAGCTCATGCATGACGCCTTGGTGCCCGTGTCATGACATCACATGCACTTAACTGCCGGTGGTAAGCTCAATGATGGACACCGGCAGAGAGAGGATGGGATGTTCATCCAGCGCAATAAGATATGCGACCGGGTCCCCTCCTCTCTTGTGTAGATGTCGGGCTCTAGGTCCATGACCGAGTGCCCAACTTTTCAGAGGGAGAGACATCAAAATGACTGCCAGTCATTTTGGTGTCACGCCCTCTGATGGTGTCACCCGGTGTGGGCCACACCCCTTGCACCCCCCCTTGTGATGCCACTGATTGTTCATGCCATCTAAAATACCGAAGACCTATGAAAGATACATGTTTCTAGCTTGCACATCTTCTGGGCATATGGAGCAAGCACCACATATAGGGCTAGTTTACTAAAAGGAGGTGTACATAAAAGAAGGGAGCATAACACAAAGAGCCAATCGTGGGCAGGGGAATTTATAAATGTATAGCTTCAAATAATAATGATTTGATACCAGAGGTGCATTTTACTCAAGTTCACACTTGTAAAACCTCAATGAACATATTGCTACTGAAATTTTCCAATTCATCTATACATGCATTTCCCACTGCACACATGAGTTCCATTCTCCAATGCTTATGTGAGTGGTGAGTCCTGTAGTGATTTAAAGGTTGGAGAAAGGAAAAAATGTGCATTGTGGGGGGAGGGGGGGGGGCATTTATTTGGCAGTCTTTGAAGTGTTGAAAGGAGTCTGGTGGAGGATGGATGGATAGAGATCTGATGGAGGATATGTATTGTTTTTTGCAACTAATAGGATCACTTAAAAAAGTGTGTTCATTGCTGTGCCCCCTGTAACTAGAAAACTAATAAAAGTTGGTAGTGAAATCTCCCCAACAGAAACAAACAGTAACACAGCAAGCAAAATATCTTGCATAAATTCTAACTTTTGAGTATAGGGATGTATACTAGGTCTTCTATTTCAGTAAACTAGCATTTAGCTTTTTGTGTTTTTGTGACTGACTGGGTCACTTTAAAGTGTGTGTCCAGCCAAAACATTTTTTTCCATAGAGTGGTGAAAGGTAGTACCGCTATTAGGTTTTTCCCTTCTATGTCGGACAGGAAGTAAGGGTAAATCTCTCTAATGGACCTCCCTATATTAGGAAAACCGGACAGGGGTTTAAATCCTTCTCTAGTTTAACCAAAACTGGAAGAAAAGTTTTTGGCTTGACAATCAAGTAAAGTGGAAACTGGTTTAAATCTATTAAGGTTTTAATACTGTTTGTGCCCTTAATAGGCAGAGTTCCTACCACTTGTTGTCTTTGTGATGGGTATTGCCTAGAACATTAAAAGAAACTGACAGTTTCTTTTTTTTTTCATATTCAATTTTTATTATTATTTAAAAAAAAATCACTTTAACATATAATCGTTCTACATCAGGGTACATCTAAACAGTTCATATCCTACATTAAGTGTCGTCCGTCGGGCAGTCCTCACTCCCGCCCGGTCGTATTGCTGGCCTGCGGAGTGTTACTGTCCGTCGCCTCCCTCATACAGCAGCTGTTACCCTAGTATCAATGGAAGATATACACTAAGAAAAAGAAAATAGAGAATAGAAAGGAATGTATTTTCTTCGTGTAGGCTGTTCTCTCCCATGTCATGTAGGTTTCCGGGTGATCTTATGTAGGCAATCCATGGTTGCCAGGTGGATTCGTATTTTTTTTAATTATCTCTCCGGATAGACGTCAGTTCTTCCATCAGTCTGTAGTATTCTACTCTACTGTGCCATTCGCTTATAGTTGGAGTATTAGTTTGGTTCCAATGAAGTGGGATTAAGGTCTTCGCGGCATTCAATAGTGGTACTACCAATGATCTTTTATAGGCCCTAATCGACAGGTCCGTAAGGTGGAAAAGGCAGACCATTGGATCTAGAGGTAATGTGGCCTTGGTAATCTTCTCTATTTGAGCTATTACCTGGGTCCAGTAAGTTTGTATTTTGGGGCGTTCTGGTGTATAATACCACCGTGCCATAAAGCGGAAAGTAGTGTCGGTCACTTGAGTGCTAATGGATGTAGTAGCATTGAGACTTAACAATTGTTGTTTCTGTGCATCCGTCCAGGTAGTCTCCAAGTCCTGTTCCCATTGGTTTAGATATAATGGGTAAGGACTAAGTTGATCCTTTATTAAAATCTTATAAATTTGTGATATTCCATGACGTGGTGATTCTGATGCAAAAAATAATTTTTCCAAAGGTGTAAGCTGCGAGGTAGTGCGAAAAGGCTTTGGTAGTGATGAAATAAAATGTGATAGTTGCCTATGTCTCCACGTGTCAAATGGGTACATCCCCCATTGTTCTCTAAGAGATTCTAATGAAAGTGGTCTGTCTCCATCGCATATTTGATATAACTTTAAAGTCTCGTGTGTCATCCATTTAAGGAAGCCCGTGTTGTGAAGTCCCGGTGGGAAGTACAAATTGCCAGTTACTGACATTATTGGTGAATTGTATTGGCCTATCAATCGGGTATATAGTGAATTCCAAATAGCCATAGTTTGACGGGTGAGGGCAGATGTGAGAAAATGTTAATTCCAGTGTTCCTGTGGTATCCAACAATTAGTGGGTATATCTTGATCGGATAAGGTATTTTCCACCTCTACCCATTGTTTAGTCTTAGTGCAAAAGTGAGTATCCAACATCCTGTTAAGTGCAACAGCCTGGTAATAACAATTGAAATCTGGCAATGCTAACCCTCCCTGCTCTCGGGTCCTAATAAGGACTCCATAAGAAATCCTGACGGGAGACCGTCTCCAAATGTACCGACTGACAACCGACTTAAGTGCACGTAAATAAAATTTTGGTAGTACAATTGGTACAGTTTGTAGTATATACAATATCCGTGGGAGTATTATCATCTTAATGACATTTATCCGTCCCGTGAGGGAAATGCCTACTCGGTAATTGTGCCATTTGTTGAGGTCCCTATTTATACTATTTAACAAAGGCATATAATTTGCGCTGAATAATTCTGTGGTTCTAGCTGTTAATTCTATACCCAAATATCGCATTTTTTGACTATGCCAATTAAAGGGCATCGATTCTTTTAGAGCGGTTACAATATGGCCCAGAGTAGAGATATTTAATATCTCAGATTTCGAAAGATTAATTTTAAAATTCGATATTTGGTTGAAAGTTTCAAATTCCCGTAGTAATGATGACTGACATTTTCTAATCCTTTCTTGCATAGAAAAAACGTGAGTTAATCAGCTTTATAACTTGCATTAATGAAGAAAACTACATCTGCGGTCAACATAGAGCTCAGTTAACTCTGCTTGCCAAATTGTATAAACTCACTGAAAAACACCAGTGTATACGAACATTCACGTTGCTTGCTACCTATAACTGTAACATTCTCCATAAGTCACACTGAATTCTGAAATAAGTATTTCCCTTCATGTGTGTGTTTTTGATGAGTTTCCTTTTAACAAATTTGTGGAAAGTTGTTACCTGGTTAGATGCATCTGCACAGTAGTAGTTAAGAGCTCAAAAAAACCCTATGGGCTTCACTGGCTACCACTATCATAATAGGTGCCATGTAAGCTGAAACAAATATAAGCCAGCAAGAAATGACCGAGGACAGCATTAAGCAGATTTAGAATTATAAATATAAAATGCATGAATACAAAATGTGATAAAAAAAGTTTCTCACAGATGTTATTACTGTAGACATCTGTGTGCCTGAGCAACATGTGTAAATGTCAAAGGAAAACACGTACAACACTGTGTTAATGAGTGTTAGAAATTCTTGGCAGTATTTCGCTATTTGATAATATATGAGTCTGATACATTACAATGAAAAATAGCCCAGCCTTGGCAAGGTTAGTGACATGCTTGGGAGCCTACAGATGTATCCCTTGCCACTGTTATATACTTTCTGATTAAATTTTGTTTAACTAGAAACCAGAATTTAAAGACATTTGAAAATAAATGGAATGACCATAGCTTGCACATAAAGCCACGATAATAGTTATATAGTGGATAAGGTTAATACTTACTTTTTTATGAAACTAACACTAACAAACACTGCAATATCAGGAAAGACATCTGCTATACCTTCGATATAATCCCAGCTCATCATTTATTCAAACATATGTTTTAAAAAAATGCAGTCCCCACTATTATTACAGTATCATTGCATTGGTATTGGTATGGCTATTTCTTCCGCTGCTGGTTTTCCCATAGGTGCTACTGGCTTAGCCTGTGAACTCCCTGCGGTAGTATTAGTAAAGAAGGAAGTTAGAAACAATCTTATATCTGAATATTCAGACGTAAACAAGCTTTCCTTCCCTCCTATTTTACTGCCCAAAGATTTAGCTAGCAGTTACTGGTTCCAATATAATAATCACTAAATAATTTGCTCAAATCTGCGTGATTGTTCTCAGTCACCAAAACAGCAGAAGCCAGAGGTAGGAGTGGAAGCATCAGACTTTGATAAGCTCTACTACTTCAGTTTTCAGCACTGACAGTACAGGGAAAGCAGATGCATCTGTCTATTTCTCACTATGTATGCATAAATCAGACATACTGTATATACACAGCAGGTATACACTCATGGAGTTCACTGCTTGATCAGATGATCGGGCTAGCGTAAGAGCCAAAGGGAGGTTCACTTTTGCCCATATGTTTATAAAGGCTCTTTTGCTTGTGTTACAAGCAGCAACATTAGTTTTACCAATTATTTGTTGTAGGAGAAATATTCTATTATCAGATAGCAGATAAGCTTAGTGCACACTGAGACTGAGAAGAGCGATATAAAGCAGAAAAGACCACCAGTTTTCTATTTAAGGTTGCCAGACTCCACAGTTAAAGTGGTTCACCCTTTATTGTCTGTGTTCAGTACACAAACAATACTTTTGAATGTTGCTATCTGTTTTTTATGAGAAGATGTTGGTGGATCGAGACATTTATTTATAACAAAGATTTGTCCTAGGGTGTATAGACAAAACTTAGTTTAGAAAACAAAATATTATTTAAAATGGAATGTATAGTGCTTTTTTAATTATTTTGTCTATCATTTGATCTATTGTGCTCTGGAAGGACTAAAAATTTGATTCTTAAAAAATTATTTTATTTTTATTTTAACGTGACACTAAACTCAAGAGTTAAATCTTAAAAATGCATTCAAGCACCTAAACTATTAACAAAACTGCATCTTTTTGTGTATCACTGAGCTGTAGATCCTCAAATCATCTCTGATTTTGTGCTGAAGTAGCCACCCTCCTTCCTCCTGAAGGGTGGCTACTTTACAACACACACAGGGACCATGGGGAACAAAAGTATTCACCCTCTTAGATTGCCACTTTAAATGTCAGACAACAGATAGAGGTCGAGGATTTTTCCAAATGTTTTCAGGTTATCCTCACTTGTTGTTTACTGAGCTATTTCACATATACAGTTGAAATTGACAGATGAATGACTCACCTTGCCTGCTGTGTTCAAGGCTTTGACTCCATACAGACTTCCAATACCAAAGCAAGAGTCATATCAAGTTTATATCAGTTTAAAAACTTAAGCAAAAATCATAAAATGTAACCAAAATTACATTTGTTTTTCTTTGAAGTGTAAATATGGCCAAAATAAAACGGCATATATGATGTAGTCTTTTACTAACATTCACATTGCAGGTTTTGTTTTTCTGAGT
Organism: Nanorana parkeri; assembly: GCF_000935625.1. NCBI lineage: Eukaryota > Metazoa > Chordata > Amphibia > Anura > Dicroglossidae > Nanorana > Nanorana parkeri. Next base: position 1,283,376 of record NW_017306535.1, read on the forward strand.
CCCTTCATAACATAGTTTTATTACCCGTTAATCCTTCCAGCAGATCAAATAATTTACCATTTCCTGTAATAGAATGCCAGTGCTGTTTGTTCTGCAATTAAAGTGTGCAGCAGTGAGACTGGGTAGTCTTATTTGTACATACAATTTTATTTATTTAAAAAAAAAAAGGTTTATACCATATAAACAAAATATGATTATTGTTAATACCTTTGCCACTGTTATATGGAATGATCCAACCTCTGTAACTGAACCCTTTGGCCGTTCAAGGAAATGGAAAAAATGTATCTAGTGGCAGGATTAACATATAATAAAAATATGTTACTGTTGCTGTGCTAATGCATTATATATATATATGTGCAATTTTTTATTTTGGCTATAGTTATAGTTTGAAGGAAATTGATTGTAAGGATCACAAATAATCCATATGTTATTTTAAAAAACTTGCACTTTCCATGAGCTATAAGGGATATTTTTCTTTTACTTTCTGCAGGCAGGCAGATACAAATGTCTGGCGTTAAGTGTAGTACTAAAGGTTGTCCTCTAGGGGGAACTGCTGAGAGGCCTGGAGACTTGGAGCAACAAGCCCAGCTGACGGTAGCTGTTTTGTTAGGGCCTCTACAAAAACTTCCAGCCCCCTAAGAAAGCAGCCCCACCCTGGAACCAGTCTGTATGTCTGGCAGACTGGGAAGCAGTTCATCTGTGTGGTGAAAAGCAGCATGTGTGGCCAAAGACAAGCCTTTGTGGCAATCCACCTGTGTGGCGAAAAGACAAGCCTGTGTGGCGAAAAGACAAGCCTTTGTGGCAAGCTCTTTACATACAGCCTGTGTGGTCAGTAGTTTTGAATAAAGCAACCACCTGAAGTGATTGAGACTTGAAAATGTTTTTTTAATGACAGAAAGAACTGTACTTTATGTTTGAAAACCCCTTTGAGGGTACACCTATGTGGACTTTTCTTTTGAGTTAATAAAAGTGGGCAAAGAAGCCCTTTAAAAAGTGGAAAGCAAGTGGGTGCGTCCTTAATGTGCTACCGTTAATTATAGCGCTGATCAGTCAACACCTGTTTGTCCATGTGAGGCTTGGTTAAAAGAACAAATAATGCACACTTGGCACCCTACCTAGAGACAGCAAATAACAAAGAAAAAAAATTACATTTGTATAGTCCTGCATTTAAATGTGCATAGTCCAAAATTAAATGTATATGCAAGTAATTTCTTGTTTAACGTTGTCAGTTGGTTAAATAATTCCACATGGAATTTTAAATAAAAAATTCCATGCAACTAGTAAAATCTACTGAGAAAACTTTTAAGTTATATTTGAATCTGATTGGAGGTTGGGAGAAACTTCTTAGTGCTTTATAAAGAAGAGCTAATAAATATAAATCAAACCACAAAATCAACAACATGACTTATTAGGTGTTTTAAGGGCATTTTGTGTATGTTTTATGCTGTTATTGTCATTGTAGTAACATTTTAGGAAAATCAGGGAGGCATATAATCCTAGAATCCTCATTCATGTCCTCCTTTGTACCTTCATACTTTTCATTCCCCTGATGAGATCCTATCCTGACCACCAAAACATTATCATCTTTGTCACCACTTTCAGGACTTTAAGGCTTGTATCTGTCCTGTCATCTGTCTGTGTCACCATAAGCAAAGCTCTAATATGATTTACCTTGATTAGATGAACCTGTTTGTCCAGGTGCATTTTTCCCACACACCAGCATTCCAACACAAAATTTGTACAAGATTACAGACATGACGTCTAACAACTTTCTTTGTATTGGGTCAGTAACTGGTGAAGAACATGTCAGGATTGTCAAGTCTTCTCTGAAAACAAAAGCATGTATTTGACAGATTGAGCAGATATTATTCATAGTTACATACCTGTTTGGCACATTTTCCTTGATATTGCTTGAGGTACATTTATATATACTAAATCGTACACTTCTTATACACAGATAGATGGAATGTGAAACAATAGATGGACATTTCTCAGTATACTACTTGACAGGCACATCTCTATAATTGACCCATACCATACTTTAAACATAAAACACTTCCATGTAAACTGTAATGAATGACAAACTTGATTATTGTATGTCAATAAAAACTTGTCTTTTTCAGGAAAGACTCAGAATTTCAAAGATGCCTTTGTTGGAAAAGATGTCAGTGTTATGGGGCTACCCTTGGCTTTTTATTCTGGAATGTATGCCTATGCTGGTTGGTAAGTAGTAGTACCTTAACCATCATGTTTATCATTTTGAAAAAATAAAGTTTACCTGGCTGTTTCTGTTTTGAATGAGATTTTAGGAAACCAATGTTTTTCTTGCTGTAGTGGAGGTCATCAGAAACCTTCCCTTACACAACAACCATTTACATGTATATTTGAACTTGTTTGGTGGACAAGAAGGGTCAGAATCAAAATCCAATTTTTCGAAGGCTCCACAACTGTTTGTAACGATTCTACCTTTAAATGCGATGATCTGATAGAGCTCCCTGAGGGTGTGTTTTATAAACAGGATCTGTATCCTATAACTGCAGCAGTCAAAGTATACAATATGTTTAGAACATTTCTTCATTAGTACACCAATTTCTAAGCAAGGCTATATTTTCAATATGAGGCAAAATCATATGTAAGATTTCAAATGCTATTATCAAATAACACTTTAGTCCACCCTATTCATCTATAATAAGTAGATTTGAAACTACTCAGCAGCACTTCATCACACTCATAACAAATCATGATATATCTATTGTACTGACTTATGTGAAAATGTATCCTGTAGATTATCCATTATCTATTATCTTCGCCTAACATTAATATGATTTGCTATTGAAGAAGACATAGTTCACAGTGGGGCACTAGGCTTGTATAGATGAACCGTACAGCTGCCATTTGTCTCACTTAGCCTTCAAAACCTCATGGAGGGTGTTGTGTGGGATTATCACTAAAGGTAAACCATGGTATGTGATGTATCTATTATATATTGTTAAACCGGCCATGTAGATACATTAAAACCTGTTTGTATTTTACAAATTCATATGCATATTCTGTTTACTAGGCAACAATTAAGCTTCTTCAGAGTTTGATTAAAGGTCCAATATGTATCACGCAAGCAACAATCATGTCAAGCAATTAAAGAGAAGCATATAGAGAGAAAAATAGATACCTGATTATTTAAATTGTTTTTGCTACAAACAGAGTTACAAACAGAAACTTTTCAGGTGTTAAATCTTCTTTTTGTACCATTAAATGCCTACACAAATAAAGCATTGTGTTTCCCTGTAACCAAACAATTTCAGTAGCATCAGGCTTTACAAATGTAAAAATGTCATGAGGTTTTCAGTACATTCACATAGTTATTCATTATTTGGTGTTGGTCAACCAACATAGGCAAATACTGTAAAGAATAGTTATGATTTTAAAGAGGTTCTGACTGCACAACGCTGGAGTGAATGCTTGTGAGATTTGGGATCCTCAGCTAGGTCCGTAACATCATCTTCATCTAGTCAGGGCAGATGTAAGGTAAGTTCCTTTTTAAATTTTTGATAAATGTGTAAAACAGCTTTTTATTTTTTTTACAAAGGTGCTGGGACACTAATGAATACATGGACCTTGTATTTTGATGATATGAAATAGATTTTTGCTTTAAAGAGATACACAATTAAGAAGTGGTCAGGGTCAGGTTTCATTCTGTCACATTGATGAAGGAGGAATTTATGAATCAAGCTGTAACCTTGTAGCAAATCTGTTACACAATCTTTTTCACTGCTCCTGATTATCATTGTTGTGCCACAGAATTAATAAAACGGTGTACAACATGTGTAATGGGATTACACTCATGGGATTTCTTTCGGGACTACTTTTGTCCCTATACAAGTCAATCAGAATGCTCAGAAGGTCAAATGCAGGACAGAAGGAGGTCAGAAGCATCTGTGAAGGAACTCAGAAGCATCACAAACTGATCTCAAATTTTATTTGAATGCACCAGAAAGCATGCTGAGTTTGACCATCTAAACAAGCCATTATACTGTACAACTTTTATTTTTCTTGAACCAATTCTACACTAAATAGGCATACAGTATTGTTTTCTGACATTGCATACAAATTCCACCCTTATGACAACTATATATAATATTAACAATACCTCTCTAAATTGTACACAGTTATATAGACACAATTGTTGAGTTTTATTCCAAACTATTTAGGATGCAAATCTTCTCAGATTCTTTTCTTTATGCTGGCTGCATACTCTTTAAATCAAGTGAACTGATTGTTGGAGCCAGCTATCAAGCTGTCTGCAGTCGTATAATGTAATCTGTCAGCTGCTTAACGCACCGTTTCTTAATAACATAGCAAAATGTAACAAATTTGTTTTCAAATGTGATGGATTTGATGCCACATCCACAGACAACACAAGGGTAACACTTGTTAGAAAAATATCAAGAAGAGGTAAAAATATAAAATCACATCAACATATGTCACTAAACTTAGTTCCTGAACAATTCTGCTGAATTATATGACAAGGATATTGTAAATGGTATGGGGTCACCTAGGCCGATCCAAATCAACCCACTCCTCTATCCCTCAAATAACTGACACCACGCCAAGGAAGAATTTGGTGGCCACAGCAGCCATATATTAAATATAAACCATAAATATAAACAATAAATAACTAAGATTTGGGATCAATGTCTTTTAAAGGTCATCTTGCAAACAAACCAAATAGTATCTCCACCCCAGGCCTCCAGCTGCATGATACCACCTCAGGAACATCACCATCACAGCTGCAAATACAAATAAACCTTAATGTGACCTCTTGTCACAGGGATACCATACCTGTGAAACCCACTTCCTCCTCTAAGCATCTTACAACGTCTCCTCGTTCCATTTGAAACATTCCACTTTTAACATTCACAATTAAATAGTCAGGATTACTTTGAAATAGATCATTCTCTGTTTCTTTTAGATTTTGATTCTTGTAGTTGCTATATAATGCATTACAGGTACAGTGCTGTTTTTTATTTCATGGTTATTCATTGTTCATATTTGATCTATTCTCAGTACAGTCATGACTTTATGACATGAGATCAAATTAAAAACATACTGAGCAAATCACATTGAAAGAACCTCATAAATATAATTGTGTTTTGAGAGAGGAGAAAGCTATGAACAGTGGCTGTCAAGCTGTATGGTGCCCAAGCTGCTGCTCTTTGCCTCCCAGGTTAATGTTCTTATAGATTTAAGCCTTTATGTAGTAAAAATGGTTCATCTACTAGGATGTAAGCAATACATCTCAGGTGGCAGCCTGAGGGAGGTGACATGGCATAGTTTACTCCAATCAAATTGTATTAAATGCATTCCAAACACAAAGCAAATGCAACCTTTCACTTTTATCCCAGCAAACCATTTCATGTATATTCTGCATATGAGAAGGTTGCTGACTTTTGTAGGATCTGAGGAATTCTGTAATAGCCCACATACATGCTGCTGAACTTGCCAGTTTTCAGTTTCACATATTGAGTTAAATACTCCCTCTAGTAAAGTGTGGAGCAGACTCTTTGCTTTACTCCTAATGCTGTGCCTTATTTTTTTATATGTTCTCCTCTTTAGGCTCATATGTAAATGTTATCCTCTTCAAATGCTACATTGTAGTCACGTGCTACCAAAGCTGACACAATACACAGACTACTAGCCTGAATATGTTATAGTGGCTTTTTTGAGAGCAAAATAGTGCTGAATAAAGTGGATGACAATTTAAACTGACTTCTATTATAATGCCAATTTGCATAAAATTAATTTCCTTCAAAGCTTACACAACCTACTACATTTTCTGAGATAATTTTCAAACAGAATACAAAGAATAAAAAAAGGCATCCCACTCCCACTAGCTATAAGGGAGAACCATGAAAAACATGAATTATATAACAATGTAGAATATGCCATTACCCATTTTCAGACGTATTCTGAAAATGGGTAATGGCTTAAGAAATCTCCTGACCTTCTAATTTCCGCAGGCATTTCTTAAATTAGATAATGCTGCTATTTGTTTTATACTGAGTCATCAATGATTTGAAATTAATATGGGTCTTGGGAAAAGTAAAGAACAGTAGCTTTAGCTGAAAATGTAATGCAGAGCCATCTAGTACGCTGATATGATATCGCAGAAACCAAGTGTAAAATTAAATGAGAACCAGCCAAATAGAGAAAAAATTAATGGAAATAAGGAACCAACTATTGAAAAGAGCAGAAAAAGAATTAATAGCAAAAGTTAAAACTTGAACATAATGCATTGAGTAAGAGCAATACATATTATATTGCAAAAACACCTTCTTAAATAAACAACTGTACATGGTTTCTTTTTGGGTGATTTTAATCCACTTTATTATGATTAGTTTAGATTAATTTAAAATATAATGTGCAATGATGTAATGTCCATCAAGCTTATGTGTGTGGATCGCAGCTGCGGAGTGACTCTGTGGATGGCTCAGGTAGAGGGTTCACTGTCGCACTCATTATTGAATGAGTGAGGTCGGAACCCCTAGCACATCATACACCACCACAGGATTGTGAACACAATAGTCGGTAAGATGAGAAGACCAATAGGTCCTCAATTGTCATTCATTGGGGCCGTGTTGGGACTTGTAGTTACACTAGTTAACTTCACTAATGCACGGCAATACAATGATGGTACTGTTAAGTGGTAGGATAACGGTTCAGGTAATCAGGATAGCAGTAATATATATATATAGGGGTAAGTGAGCTGCAGGCATTCAATAGAGTACTGTTACTTCAAGCCAATGGAGGATATGCAATCTTGTATCAGACTGAGAATACAGGTGGTACTTGCGATTTGGTGTAAACAGTCCAGATACCCCGAGCCACTGGTTGTGGAAGCTACACGGCTGTGAATCCTCTGGAGGAGGACAGCAAGGTTCAGGATGGTGGAGGTGAATGCCCTAGCAAGTTGCTTGCCATTCTACCCCGCTAGAACGCTGAGCAAGTGAGCCTTGTTAGCTCTTGTAGGAGAGGCAGGTGTGTGTGGGTGGAGTCATCAGCAGTGGCCCTCCCGACAGTGTCCTAGTAACGGAAATGCTGTGTGAAGGCCGGCCTACTCTGCCTGTCACTTAGACATTGTATGTGTCTTAGAGCGGCGTCTGAGAGTAGAAGCCCTGGGGGGAACGTGACCGGCAGGTACCCTAGCAACCAGACTGTAGGGACAGTGGGGTTGATTTACTGAAGGAGTACTGTAGAGCATGTTCACTTTGCAAAGTGAAGTTTAACTTTGCAAAGTGCAATATCACTAAGCTTATTAAATGAGGTACTGCTTTGCTGACTTTAATCGTCCAATCATGGGAACAGAATTTTTTTTAATTTATCTATCACATTATTGGTTAATCTTTACAAAGGGAATGATTGAACTCATTTACTAAGTTAAGTGAAAATTCAGTTTGCAAAATGAACATGTTCCACTACTTTAGTAAATAAACCCCAATGCCTGTAAGATTAAAATCTGAAATCACCTTTTTGCAGATCTAGAGTTTTCCAATTGGCCTGCTCAATGTGGATAAAGTAATATATCAGCGAAAACTGAATTGTGCTTGTTTCAGATCTGCCCAACATGTTGCCATATCTGGCTAATTTAGTTGAACTGACTAAAATAACCAATTAAAATGCCATAAATGAACCTATATTGAGTTTGACATACTGGACTGATATGAATGAGTTAAGGTTTTTTTTGTTTGTTTTAGGTTCTACCTCAATTTTGTTACTGAAGAAGTAGAAAACCCAGAAAAGTAAGTAAATAGCAAACTACACTAATATTTGAGGAATTTATTTGTTAGGTGGAAACCTGCTCAAATTGTTATTTTACAGTATAGATGGCGTAGGGTGGGTTAGGTTTGATACATGTGTCTTTACAAGTGCCTTGCTCTTTATGTAGATCTTTTACGCTAGGTGTGTACTTTAATAGACATTGAAATATTAAGGTTGCAGCATGGAGCTTGTGGTGTCCGACAAAGTTTTATCTGCTGCAGAGAAAATGTCATGATTGGGGTTGAGGATGGCCACATGGCTTTGACAGGTCACTTTTTTTTTAATTAAAGTTAATTAACTTGAATGGCTCTCTGCTTGCTTTGGAGTCTATAATGCACATTTTAAAGCACAGCTCTGTGCTTTATATATGTGATCTTTTTTAAAGAAGCAGAATGGTTGCCATCAGACCATAACGCTGCTTTATAACTAGGGCCGTAAGTAACTTAGTTTTAATGTTTGCCATGTGGCTCTCTCCTTTCTTTTTATTTATTTGCTTTCCTCTAATTAAGTCTCATTTATTGGCTTACCATCAGCAGTGGCGTTGTACTTCCCACATCACTTCATTCATCTCATAAATGTCTGGGGTTTCTGCAGTATTTCACCCCTTTTCCACCTAGATTTTTTAAATTTCACAATTTAATGTCAATTTGCTCTTCACAAACCTGCTTCTAGCTGCTGGAGATATGTCTTCTAGATATGAAATTCTTTTTTTATGATGGGTTCTGGCAGCATCATAATTGTTATTAAGCACAGGCAGATGTCTCTATCCTAAGAGCACCGTTGCTTGAGACCAGCATGACAATAGAGGTTAACTGTGAGTTTCCAGTCAGAGATCCACTCATAGTACTGCAGTGTCAAGCAGTATGTCTTCAATCCACATTCACTGAACGCCTGTGCTGACTGCTAGCTTGGTCTTCATTTATCTCTTATATGTAAGTAGTGTACATAGAAGGCATCAGACAGAAGTCTGTCACCTAAAGGTTTCTAAAGCCTTCAAGCGCTGTAAGTTCCAACGTATCTTGAAAGTTAGAAACCGAGCAGATATGATTAAATTTATAGTTACACAAAAATGCCACAGTTTACTGAAGTCTGTGGGAGTGATAACATATACTATTTTTGGTGTGAACAAGATTGGAGTGCTGATTTATATAAATGGATATCAATTTTAAAATTAAAAAATCTGTAATTTATGGACAAATCTAATAGGAATGTATTAAAATGTATCTCTAAACAAAACTTTTTTTAGGTTTTTCGTGGTGTAGAAATGTTTAGATCTTTGCTTTAGATTTCATTGCTGTTTGTGTCCTCTCTGTGGAGATTCACTCCTCTATTTGAACTGGTCACCATTGTTACTGAGAAAGAAAGTGAGGGGAAATACAACATTTTCTGTCCCCAGAACAAGAGGTAAACGAAAATGTTCCAATGGAAGCACCTGTTTCAGGGAAACTGTCTAAAGGTGCCCATACACCTCACGACCATCGCAAGACTTTTGTCTTGCGATGGTCGTATGCTTATTGAAAGCTCGTACGATCTGCCCACCTTGGACGGGCAGATCGTACTTGCGATCATCGAAAGCCCGCCCCGCCGAGGGGCGGGCTTCCGATGACCGCAATGCAGAACGGGCAGTGTGCGGGCAGTGTGCATACGATTCTCGGCGGGTTTTCGAGCATGTTGGTTCGACAAAAGACGTGCAACCGTACAGTAGAAATGGTTGCACGTCTTCGTTCACACTGCTCGATTCTCGTACGATCGCGGGATTTCGCCTGATTCTCGTACGAGAATCGAGCAGTGTATGGGCACCTTAAGAGGGAAATTCTCCTCATTTTGGGATAATTCATCTAACTTCTTGTTGTATTTTTGGGCCAGAAAGTGAAGAAAAATGTCTATAAGAGTACACAGAAAACAAGCAAATAATGAAGTTATGATTCATTCCCTTCTCTGTCCAAAACTAAAAGAAGAGAAAACGCTAGACTACATATAATTTAATCCACAAATGGAGGGACAGTAGTTCATTGTGTAGACTTTATGTACATGACATTGGCACATTTTTAGAAATTAGTGAACTGAAATAGGCTGTAAACACTTGTCAGTGACAAGCCTCAAGACTTTCTTTTCTTGATTTACCATTTGTGGTGTTGTTTGGTACAGTGTTTGAGGCATTGTGCCTTATGCCTGTTTCTGTATATTTACCTGTGTTTGTAAATGTATAAATAATTCTAAAAAAAATAAGAAATTAGCCAACCAGTGGTCAAGCTTTGAATATGAAGCAAGGCTGCTCAGCTACTTCACTCTTGTAATTGTTTTTTTTTTTTGTACCATCCCTTTGGAAGGCTGGACAAATCCCAGTTCAAAGGTCACCATGGTGCTTAAAAAAAAGCTCCCAGGTGACCAGGTATTTGAGTATTTCAAAGGCAGTTTCATTGACTTCAGTTCCAACAACCACCACTAAACGGCACCTAGGAGAAAACAGTATTTCCTCATTGGCTGCTGTTCTGACAGCCGCTACCAGAATGCACCTGGTAGAAATGGTATTACCTCAATTAAACTTCTGTGTACACATATCAAACTGTGCACAAAAACTATAAAGAAAAATAGAGCTGTGTCCACAAAAGATTGTTTATTTGTACACAACTGTTCAAAATGAGTTAAAACCTCAAGACTACTTTGTGTTTCATATCCCAGGAAACTCACAAATATGTATTTTCACTACCTCCAATTTTGTAAATATGCAAGGGTCTCTATTGTTGTGTATTTGCATTAAATTCTGAAGGAAAGGGAGAATACTTATATATGAGTTTCCTGGAATATGGAACACAAAGTGGTCTTCGGATTCTGAGCGTCCTGTGTCCTGCCCTCAAGTGGTTAAACCAGCAGCCATGAGCTTGTTTTTTTTTTTGTTCAGTAGGTTAAAGGCCTTTCGAGTGTAGGGGTCACTATTGTGTGCGAAACAAATGGCAAACACACTGATCAATTCATAACTAGCTTTAAGCAAGGTGCACATGGAAGGGCTTTACAAAGTACAAAAACAAACATTTCCCAGCACACTCACCATCCAGACTGCAAACAAATACACTGTCTAACTACTAAGGTTGAAAGCAGAGGTTTAGTTGCACAACTTTTGCATTTGTGCAACTAAACACAACTGTGTAGTGTGGTCCTAACTCTAATCTATGACAGACTCCATCCTGGAGCATACATAGCAAAGGATGAATTGGGTGCAGGTTTGCCAGGAGGTAGCTTTACCTTCCTTAAAGGCACATGGACACACCACATGGACAAGTGAAACAAATGGCAAATGCACTCATCAATTCCAAACTAGCTTTAAGCAAGGTGCACGTAGAAGGGCTTTACAAAGTACAAAAACAAAACTTTCCCAGCACTCTAACCAGCCAGCCGGCAAAAAAATACACTGTCTAACTACTAGGGTTAAAAAATAGTTTTTTTGCAGGCTGGCTGGTGAGTATGCTGGGACATTTCCTGTGGTCAGCACTGTGTGTTTGAGATTATGGATCAATACTGTGTGTGGGATTGTCTAGCAAAAAAAACAAGATGTGTATGGTTCTGCTTTATGATGCGCACACACACACACTTTACTTTGTGTCTGTAAAGTTGTGTAAATATGTCAGTAAAATTAGATTTGGAAGTACCAAACGCTATGGCTGCAGTTTGCTAGCTCTTAAGTTTGTCAGCCAGGGACTGACTGGCAACTTTTAGCCCAGGGGGCAAGTACAACCCAGAGGCCCATGGTGCAGCAATTTGGCCCCCCTCCCGCTTTCTCTCTTTCCCACCTTCTCCCTGCCCCTGTCTGCCACTTTTGCCATCCATTTAACAGTAGTGTGAATGTATCTATCGGTTTAGGAAATGTAAAGCACACTGGTAGTGGAGGGATGCTTTGTCAGGGCTGTGCGTGTGCATGACTTCTGCGACCCTGGTAATTCTGCCACTAACTCAGAAATAAATTGTACAGCATTGCAGAATGGCATTGGCTGTAGAGAACTACAATTCCAAGCAATACATTACACAACAATGCAGAATACCATCAGCTATAGAGGACTATAAATCCCAGCAATAATGACTACCAACAGCTATAGAGAACTACAATTCCCAGCAATACCATTATACAGCAATGCAAAACAGCATCAGATATAGAGGACTACAAATCCCAGCAATAGTACATTATAGCTGGTGGTATTCTGCATTGCGCTGTATAATGTATTGCTGGGTTTTGTAGTCCTCTATAGCTGGTGGAATTCTGCATTGCACTGTATAATGCATTATTGCTGGGTTTTGTAGTCCTCTATTCAGCGCAATGCAGAATACCGCCAGCTATATAGGGATACAAAAAATCCCAGCAATACATTGAGTGTATAATGTATTGCTGGGCTTTGTAGTCCTCTATAGCTGATGGTATATTGTTCTGTATAATATACAGTACAGCGCAATGTACCATCAGCTATAGAGGACTACAAATCCCACTATCCCAGATAGAGCACCATGTGGGGGGAGTGCAGGCTTACCTGAGCAGTCTTCCAGCAACTTGCTTCTGAGATCGGGACTGTCTATCGGCGGCTGTCATCCCCTCACGGCTTATCCTCCTTACTTCTTCTTCTCCCCACGTCCCTGTGCGGATTGTGGATGTGGGGATGCGCGTGAGGCGGGGAGGAGGTGTGGAGCGTGGATGCCGGCGGGCAGGTCTGACAGTGGCAAGCGTGAGGCAGGGGTGAGGTGCGGCATGCGGTGTGTGTGGAGCTGTGAACAGGGCCAACTAATTGAAAGCTGATTAATCGATGATTGAAAATGTTGACAACTTTTTCAATCAACGATTATAATCGACTTAGTCGATTAGTTGTTGCAGCCCAACATTCATCCCCGATTTCCAGGGACAGTCCCCGGATTGAGGAGACCGTCCCCTGACAAATTATGTCCCCGGGGAACATAAAATAAACCAATGTTTTCCTTTTTAATACTCACCTGATCCCTGGATCCACTGACAAGCGCAGCCTTCCGGCTCCCACGCTGTTAGAAGCTGCATACAGAGCCTGCTGGTTACTACTTAAACCGGCGCGTGCTGTGTGCAGCTTCTGAGAAGATACGCTATTAGCGTAGCGAGGCAGCCGGCTGCGCATTTTGCATCGCTCCCGCTACGCTAATAGCGTATCTTCTCAGAAGCTGTACACAGCGTGCCGGTTTAAGTAGTAACCAGCACACGCTGTATGCAGCTTCTAACAGCGTGGGAGATGGGAGGCCGCACTTTTGGTGGATGCAGGGGTCAGGTGTATGTACCCAGGGATAAAATGTTCCTGAATAATATTTTTTTTTAAATGTCGCCGGCCAGCCGGGTGCAGGTGGCTGCGGAGTTCGAGGGGCCGTATGTGACAGCATCGCAGAGGCCCGGGGGGCAATTTCCACCCTGCCCCCCGGCCCAGTCCGCCCCTGTCGTCAGCTGGGTACTAGATCTGTGCAAGATTTTTCCAGCCTTGCCCATTGGAAATCTTTGCAACATTGTCATTCCTTGGACTTGTACAGAATGCTGGATATGAACAATCAGTCATAACAAGCTTTAATAAATATCTTGAGAATGCATATAATTTTGGTACATGTAAATCAGGGTTGAAGACTTTTCTTTGGTTACTAATGCATGAGAAATGTGTTATTTAATTTATCTCTAAGATAGTGATGCTCGGCTGATGATCAGATTGTTTGCAGGAGTTTGACTCTGTTGCTATTGTATGTTTTAAATTATTTGTTAAAACAGACAGATGCCTTAACTGTGTTTTTTCCAGCTGCTGACATTGTGAACAATCTGCCTACATTATTGTAAAGTACATTGACTGTTGAGTTTTGTTTTTTTAAGCAGACATATCATTACTGCTTATGAATTGTACAATGCAGTTGTGTTTATATAATCGCATTGTCGAATATGAAAGCAGGAAACCCATTTCCTATTTGAAAAAACAAAACCAAAATGCAAACACATAATATACATGTGAACAGCAAAGAAATAACAAGGGGAATTGAGAGGGTTAGTAAGAACTTGAGCATGTGTTTATTTTTTATTTATAAAACAAGCCTTCCAGCTGTCCCGATTTGAGACCCAGATCTCTTTGCGTGTCTTTCTGCCAGAATTATACTTCTTGTAGTCCTGATATTTATATCTATATAAATGTACTAATTTGAAGAAAAAATGTATAATATTTTTAAACATAGTAACCAAATGGAGTTTATATTTTTGCAAATAAGGGATGTTTTGCCGGAAATGTTAGAAATAGAATTGCTAATGGAATCATATGTAGACATCTCTTTGTACACAGTTTGATGGAGTTGGTGAACAATTATATATTTCAATGTTATTGTCAGCAAAGATGTCAACGTCCATTCTCCCCTTTCTAATTTCTTGCCAGTTTACAAGAGTATGTCATGTTTCCTTTGCAATTACTTTAAACAAGTAGAGCCTTGTGATGTGGTAGCGGTTCTATCAGTTACCTTGTGTTGGGTTACCTAAGGCCTAGGATGCAAATGAAAATGCTCGTAGGGGTGGAGGGAGTGGTGGAAAGAAAGGAGCCAAGAGGAAGTGAGGAGTGTGAGCATTCTGCTGCCAACTAGAATTATTTATGTGCTGCTCCCACCAAAATTTGTGCTATACAGTCATGTGTCTCTTCATGCATGTGGTGCTTAAATGACTGGTAGATATGTCATACTTGTTACCATGAGCCATGCAGGCAGGGGCTGCAAAACACTACTGTACTATCACCTAATGTGTTAAACAAGAGAAAGACTACTGATCTCTGTGGAATTGACCTGTCCAGTTGCCAATACATCTAGGACATTGCCATCTGGCAGAAAAGGGTGGCTGCTCCCTCCACTCCTCTAAAACTGCCCCTGGATGACATCCTGTCAGAAGTTGTGTCTCTCCCTCACTTCCCTTCTCTACAATATCAATCACCACACTGCAGTTCGCAGTTATGTAGCACAATACAGCACTGTATAGCCTGTATCTAGCACTATATAACGCTGTACAGCAGTAACTATGTGTCACTAAACCGCTCTGTCAGCTGTCCCTATCTACTTCAACTCCAACGGTCGCTGACAAATGCTGATAGGAATCCTGACGATTATAGGGAGAGGGCTAGCACATTAGACAACCTCCAAAATTGGCCATTCTATGGCACTTGACTGCAGTAAATTGGCCATTCTATGGCACTTGATAACTAGTTGCTATGAACAATTCTATTAGTTTACCATTTTATTGAACAGTGAACAGCTAGAGTTAGGGCTGAGCTCAGGGTTGAACTGAACTCAAAGCTCATTCCTAGTAGTGGCATCTAGACAGTGCCTCTCATCTGCTGTATCTTCTAAAAAAGGTTGTACTTTCCAACAATTTAAAATTGTAACACTGGTATTCCTATATCCTATGAAATGTTTCCTTTTGCCAGGCACACATATCCCTAGGATGTGTAAACAGAGATACGTACATTAAATACAGTAGATAGCTAACATTTTATGTCAATATTGACTTTTGCTGTAAAAGTTGAGCATGGCATCACCCCTTCACCTTCTATTCTATTGATCAATAAAACTGTCATCACATTAAGGTTCAAAATAAAATGTAGCATGTGATTTTCAGTGATGGTAACTTCTGCTTATGCATTTTTTGTTTTATTTGTCCAGGTTTGTGAAAGGTTAAAATATTTCAGTTAGATTTTATACAAGCCCGAAAATGGCTACAATGCTGTCTTTATTTTTTGTAACTGTCAGTTTTACCAAATTAGACTTCTTCATGCCACCCTGTGGATTCTTCACTTGCGTCACCTTTATTCCCATTCCCAAAATGTCCCAATATTGCAGAACAAGATGTCCAGTGTGGACAATGGCCTCTGGAAAAGATTTTGAAATACATAAGCACAGCCACATGCAATCCTTGCGTCCTACTCACAGTGTAGAAGACTATTACAAGTGGTATAAATCCCATATCAATGTTAATGTCCTTATTTTTATGGGTAAAGAGTTAAACAGTAACTAATTTATTTAAATACTTAGTAGTACATTGATTCACAATTATTATGTTGGTTGGAATAATTGATGCTAGAATTCAAATATTTGTCATAAACACAATCAAACCCTGTTAAAAATAACTAATAGGGCACTTTATACAGCAATTAAGTTAATAATCTGCAAAAATGTTGTTCTATTTCTTACTGGTTAGAGCAACATACTATCTACACTTGTATTTATCAATAAAGTAGAACATTATTATGTGCTGTTTTAAAGCACTAACAGAATAACTCAGGCTAATTTGTATACTTCAGTTCTGCCGCGTAACAATAATTGCTTTTTACAAAATCAGAAATGGAACTTTAATAGTGGGCTACATGACATACAAAGGCATTGCACTTTTCAGCTTTTAAAATAAATAGCCATATTTCTGCTTGTGAGTGATGAGAAAACAGTTTTTAAAATCTGTACTCCCTATGTTATGTATTGTGTCACTGACCTGCTACACATTGATCAAAAATTCTCATGCAGAACATGGACTATATATTTTACACCACAGTAAGTCTCTACACAGATTTATTTCAGATCATCAGAGGAAGTCTCTTTTTTTGCTCTCCTTTGCACATTTTGTCATCATATCAATCTAGTGTCCTCTATGCTTAAAATATGTGTGCTAGACACTTGCAAGCAAGATAGCATGTGCAAATATGGGCGGAAAGTTCTATAAATCCTTCACAAGGTAGAATAACTACCATACATTCATGAATTTTATAAGAATAAAGTCAAATGTTGTGGAATGCAGCTATCTGTGTTCTGGAATAGGCTGCAGCATTACTTAAATTGCTTCTCTGCTCTTCTACTAAGCATTAATTTCCCATTTACTTTCATTCCCACAATAGCTGCCATAGATTACGTAATGATATGGCACTGTCCATTTAAATGACATACTAGTATTAAGAAATACAGTTGCAGAGAGAAGAACAAGGATGCGCCTAATATGTAACTCATGCACAATCATCTATTGAAATATATGGCTCTCAGGTCCCCTTCGGCAGGGTTTATATGTTCATTAATAAAAATAACAATGCTATAGCATGTATAAATTATGAAATGCAGACATCGCCAAGAGGTATGAACTTCAATGCACATTATTAACAGCCACTATCATAAAACAGAAGATAGCAGTCCCAAATCAATTTTCTATTGAATTGCATACTGTGATGTTCCCTCACAGAGGCAGCAGCAGAAAGAAAATGCACTGTAGAAAAAAAAATAATGTTGACTACATTACAGGTTACAAACAAAGCAAAAAAACGAAGCATGGAGAAATAACATATCCAAGAATAACAGGCTTTTTAATTAACATTGAACCATAGGAATACTGTAGCGTAATGGATTGTGGTAAACGAAGCCTTTAAAAAACACATGACATATATGTATTGGAAAAAAAAGAGAGGCAAGCTTGGTGTTATTTTTACATGGAAATAGCTGTATTGAATGTCCTATTTAATTTTTCTTGTAAATGATCTTGAAAATAAAGTGATAAATAGCCCTACATATGATTTCTTCTTGTAGCTGACCTCCTAGAGATCCTAAAGACAATTATCAAAATGATTGTCATAGCAATGATGTTCCAAGCACCATAGAATATATAAATCATGCAAATCATTTGCTTAATAACTACTGATAACTACTCAACTGATCTTTAATATTGAAACAATGACAGTCAGATAGGTCTCCCATAGACAAGCAAAGGGAAAATGACTATATCTAGAACACTATATTTGTGTTTGTTTGTTTTTTGTTTGCTTGTTTTAGATACTATTGGGAATGTCTAAAACCTCAGATTTGTTTCCCTTTTACTTCATATCCCAAAAACAAAACAGGAAGTAAAAAGAAATCACTTCAAAGAGAGGGGAAATCTTCTCTCAGATAGTTTAAATGAAATAGGCATTCCCCCTCATACATTTTTGGACTTTAACTTCTTCTGTCCCATTGAGAATTTTGGCAGATTTGACAGAGTCTAAGGGGTTGATTTACTAACATTATAAACACACCACGAACATGTATACACCTCTGTAGTGTGTTCCCTCCCAGCATGATCTATGGGTGGAATCTAAACACCTTTGTAGTGTGTACACACCCAGCAGGTGTGTTGTGCAAAGCCCTGCCCTGAATTGCAAGGTGATGTTGTGTAAATTAGGTCTACATTGTGTTGCTTGCGTTTATTGAATGCAGGAATGTAAATGCATGAGCTAACCATTTTTGTCTAAACTGTGAAGCAGCATTATATATGCATCATGTGCATGATTGTTCCATATATGGCATTAGTGGAAACATGCTTATAGAGACTTTTTGGTTAATAAATACGCTTTGCTGTGTAAAAATCACACGCACCTGGTGCGTGCGTGTGTTTAGGTTAGTAAATCACCCCCTAAGTCTTCCGCACTCTATTCAAAGCTAAAAGAAATAAAAATGGCTGTAAATACAAATTAACTTTAATTTACTCAGTCACCTTTTTTGACAGTGCTAGCATCTAGGTTTAGATATTGGGAGAGTTGCAGCATGGTTGAATGAAAGTGGCATTATATCAAAATAGGATCACACGCTCCAAAAATGGCAGGAGGTTTGTTTACAAATCCCTAGTTGCAACAAAAGACAAAATGTCAATTGCTTGAAATAGTAAAAATACATCTATGTCATATATAAACTGGCCTTTCTGCCTATTGTGTGAAGGTCTAATGGTTTACATACTTTTTTTACATGGCTGAAGTAGCATTGCATCAGCCATGACCTTATAAAGAGAAGGAGGCAGGGCGTAGAGGGAACAGAATTCAAGAAGTTATATTCAGTTTTCTATGGCTTTCTTCTTGTGTTTGTGTGTTTTTTGGGCTATTTGATAGGGCCATATTTTAGGTTTGGTGTATTCAAAATGGAGCAATTACTTGTTTCTGACCATATATTTTTGAAGATGCTTTTTTGTTCGCAGCCTGTTGCTGCATCCTATGAACAGAAGTGCACCAAAATCACCTCAAATTAACAGCACACCCATATTCACATAGATAAAACAAGTTGGGAATACACCAGTTAGCCCTATTATCCCGAATCAAAACTGTCCTGCTGCTGGCCAATTTTACACTGCTGTATCTTTTGCAGCATTTTAATTCACATAGTAAAACCATTGCCTGTGCTCCTTTTCTCTTGTTTATTGCAGCCAATTCTTCCACATTAAAAAATGTCCTAATTTTTGTCCTCAATTTTGCACTGCAGTCTTATCTTCAGTCTTTCAATTTTGATTGAACTTGATTCAATTGGCCAGTGATAAGACACTTTTGTGAAAAAGGACAAACATGGCGAACTATTGGCCAATTTCTATCTGCAGGTCAAATCGGGACTATTAACATTTGATGAAAAACATGTGTCGCTGCTAAAGCTATCTGCAAAAAGCCTATTTTTTTAAGTGAAATTAATCAGATTGGGGTACTGCTGCTATATGTTAGTCAAAATGATTGTTAAAGAAAAACTGCTGGCAGCACTCATACATCAATTTCCCAAAGACAAGCTTTGGATATGACGCTGAGCACGTGCACTCAACTTCTTTGGTCGACCATGGTGAGGCCTGTTCTGAGTGGAACCTGTCCTGTTAAACCGCTGTGTGGTCATAACATGGGAACCATGAATGCCAACATGTGCTGTGACATACTGAAGCAGAGCATGATCCCCTCCCTTTGGAGACTGGGCTGCAGGGCAGTATTCTAACATGATAACAACCCCAAACACACCTCCAAGATGACCACTGCCTTGCTAAAGAAGCTTTTCTGAGTGGAATCTGTCCTGTTAAACCGCTGTATCGTCATAACATGGGAACCATGAATGCCAATATTTACTTTGACATACTGAAGCAGAGCATGATCCCCTCCCTTAGGAGACTGGGCCGCAGGGTAGTATTCAAACACACCTCCAAGACGACCACTGCCTTACTAAAGAAGCTGAGGATAAAAGTGATGGACTGACCAAGCATGTCTTCAGACCTAAACCCTATTGAGCATCTCTTGGTCATCCTTAAACATCCACCAGCTCCGTGATGTCGTCATGGAGGAGTGGAAGAGGACTCCAGTGTCAACCTGTTAAGCTCTGGTGAACTCCATGCCCAAGAGGGTTAAAGCAGTGCTGGAAAATAATGGTGGCTACACAAAATATTGACACTTTGGGCACAATTTGGACATTTTCGCTTAGGGTTGTACTCACTTTTGTCGCCAGTGGTTTAGACATTAATGGCTGTGTGTTGTGTTTGAGGGGACAGCAACTGTACTGTGATATACAAGCTGTACACTCACTACTTTACATTGTAGCAAAGTGTAATTTCTTCTGTGTCGTCACATGAAATGATATAATAAAATATTTACAAAAACGTGAGGGGTGTAGA